>NC_031999.1:60396232-60478912 GCF_001879085.1 Nicotiana attenuata | reverse complement strand
ACTAAAATAAAGAAAAAGAAAATTTAAGTAACATAGAACTAAAATAGAAAATAAATAATCATAAAATATAGACTAATGTATTAGTGAGTCTTGACACAACAAAATAATATTCTTGGAACAAAGAAAAGGACAATGTACGAAAAAACCTACGACAAAAATTAAAAAAGAAAGTCACATAAACACACGCAAAAACGTACGATAATTAAATGGGAAATCGAATAGTAATTGGTTCAGTCGATTTGGTAAAATCTTAGTTGATTTTGAAATTTCAACTTTTAGAAATTTTTACATAGTTCAAATAGGAAACACTTAATAATGAAAATTTTAGTGTATTTCAAAGTCCTAAAAATTAGGAAAAATAATTAAATGACAATTCTATCCAATGCAAAATTTCATTTTAAAGGGTAAAAAAGGGGAACGACATTTCGCTAAGGGGATTAGTGCTTTTAATATAGTATAGATAGATAGATAGATAGGTATAGATATAGATTATAGAAATTGCATTCATTTTAGATTGATCGACTCTAAGTGGTCGTTTGGACATAAGAATTGTAAAATTTCAGAAAAAAGTGAATTTATTTTAAGTGAAAAAGGTATTTGAAAATTAGAATTGTGTTTGGACATGAATATAATTTTGGGTTGTTTTTGAAGTTTTGTGAGTGATCTGAGTGAAATTTTTGAAAAACAGCTTTTTGGAGCTTTTCATTTTTTCGAAAAATTCTAAAATTCATCTTCAAGTGAAAAATGAAAATTTTATGGCTAAACACTGATTTTGAAAAAAGTATAAAGTTTTAAAAAAAAGTTAATATTATAAAATAAAGACTGTAAAGTAAAGACAAGTATAGAGAGAAACTGATATATTATTCGAATTCAAACTGATGTACATAATGAACTGAAATCTCTTCTATTTATAGAAGAAAAGAAGCTGCTGTGTAAGCTGCTACTGCAAGCTGCTACTGTAAGCTGCTGTGTAAGCTACTACAAGCTGCTGTGTAAGCTGCTACTACAAGCTGCTGTGTAAGCTACTACAAGCTGCTGTGTAAGCTGCTACTACAAGCTGTTGTGTTAGATGCTACTATACCAGATATGGATAATCTTATACTAAAAGTAATATTTATCCATAACCGGGTACCGAAGTGATAAGCTTCTTTAGGAGGCTTATTTTCAATAGAGTACTAAATAGATAAACATATTTACGGCGGAGCCCCATATGGATAAACTTCTTCAGGAAGCTTATTTACAACGGAGTATGAACATCCATAATATAATATATTTATAACACTCCCCCTTGGATATTCATTAAAAGATAATGTGCCTCATTAAAATCTTACTAGGAAAAACCACGTGGGAAAAAAAATACTAGTGAAGGAAAAAGAGTCCACACATTTAATAATACGTATTGCTAGGTGCCTCATTAAAAACCTTATAAGGAAAACCCCATGGGAAAACCTCAGTAAGAAAAAAAGAGCGCATCACCTATTTTACTCCCCCTGATGAAAACCTTGTTTCAAATATTTGAGTCTCCGCGTTCCAATCTTGTATACCATCTTCTCAAAAGTTGAAGTTGGCAAAGATTTAGTTAATAAATCTGCTGGATTATCACTTGAACGGATTTGTTGCACATCAATGTCACCATTTTTCTGAAGGTCGTGTGTGTAGAATAATTTTGGTGAAATATGCTTCGTTTTGTCTCCTTTTATAAATCCTCCCTTCAATTGAGCTATGCACGCAGCATTGTCTTCGTATAAAATTGTGGGTCTTTTCTCACATTCCAAACCACATTTTTCTCGAATAAAATAAATTATTGATCTCAACCATACGCATTCCCTACTTGCTTCATGAATAGCTATTATCTCAGCATGATTTGAAGAAGTAGCAACAATAGATTGCTTTGTGGAGCGCCATGATATGACAGTACCTCCATATGTAAACACGTACCCGGTTTGAGATCGAGCTTTATGGGGATCAGATAAATAACCTGCATCTGCATAACCAACAAGATCTGCACTATCTTTGTTAGCATAAAACAAACCCATATCAAGAGTTCCCTTTAAATATTGCAGTATATGCTTAATCCCGTTCCAATGTCTTCGTGTAGGAGAAGAACTGTATCTTGCTAGTAAATTAACAGAAAATGCTATGTTAGGCCTTGTAGCATTAGCAAGATACATTAGTGCACCAATTGCACTGAGATAGGGTACTTCGGGACCAAGGAGTTCCTCATCCTCTTCTGGAGGTCGGAACAAATCTTTATTCACTTCAAGTGATCGAACAACCATTGGTGTACTCAATGGGTGCGCTTTGTCCATGTAAAAGCGTTTTAAGATCCTTTCTGTATATGCAGATTGATGGATAAAGATCCCGTCTACTAAATATTCAATTTGCAGACCAAGACAAAGTTTTGTCTTTCCAGATCTTTCATCTCAAATTCTTTCTTAAGATATTCAATTGCCTTTTGGAGCTCTTCTGGAGTTCCAACAAGATTTATATCATCAACATAAACAACAAGTATAACAAATTCTGATGCCATTTTCTTTATAAAAATACATGGACAAATAACATCATTTATGAAACCTTCTTTCAGCAAATATTCACTAAGGCGATTATACCACATGCGCCCAGACTGCTTTAAACCGTACAAAGATCTTTGTAATCTAATTGAATACATTTCCAGAGATTTTGAATTCGCTTCAGGCATTTTAAATCCTTCAGGAATTTTCATATAAATTTCATTATCAAGTGAACCGTACAGATAAGCTGTAACTACATCCATTAGATGTATTTCAAGCTTTTCATGTAGTGCTAAACTGATGAGATATCGAAATGTTATAGCATCCATAACAGGTGAATATGTTTCATCAAAATTGACTCCAGGTCGTTGTGAGAATCCTTGTGCAACAAGGCGAGCTTTGTATCTTTCAACTTCATTTTTATCATTCCTTTTCCGCACAAAAACCCATTTATGACCAACTGATTTTATACCAGCAGGTGTTTGGAGTACTGGTCCAAAGACCTCTCTTTTAGCAAGTGACTTTAGTTCCTATTGAATTGCCTTTTGCCATTTTGGCCAATCGGATCTTTGTCGACATTTTTCGACTGATCGAGGTTCAAGATCCTCACTATCTTGCATAATATCAAGTGCAACATTATATGCAAAAATATTATCCACCACTGTTTCAGATCGATTTAAATTAATCCCATCACTGGTCGAACTTATTAAAAGTTCCTCACTCACATGAGCTTCAGGTTCATTGATTTCTTCAGGAATCTCAGAATTAATCAGATTTTGGGTCTCTTCAAGAGATCCCTTCATAGTATCGTTTTGATTATTTGTCGATTTTCTTTTTCGAGGATTTCGATCCTTAGAACCTAAAGGTATGCCTACCACGCTTCAGGCGTGCTTTAGGTTCACTAGCTCTCATGCTAGTAGATGGTGCTACTGGGACATCAATTCGGATAGGCACATTCTCTGCAGGGATATGTGACTTAGTTATCCTTTTCAAATCAGTAAATGCGTCTGGCATTTGATTTGCTATATTCTGTAAATGGATGATCTTCTGGACCTCCTGATTACATATAGGGGTATGTGGGTCAAAGTGAGATAATGATGAAACTTTCCACACAATTTCTCTTTTGATTTCCTTTTTCTCTCCCCCTAATTGTGAGAAATTTATTTCATCAAACCGACAATCTGCAAATCGAGCAGTAAATAAATCTCCTATCAATGGTTCAAGATAACGAATAATAGAGGGTGATTCAAACCCAATATATATTCCTATCCTTCTCTGTGGTCCCATCTTACTGTGCTGTGGTGGTGCTACTGGCACATATACAGCACATCCGAAAATTCGTAGATGTGCAATATTTGGTTCATGACCAAAAACTAATTGTGACAGAGAATATTTATTATAATGTGTCGGTCTGAGACGGATAAGTGATGCTGCATGCAAGATAGCATGGCCCCAAACAGTACTGGGCAATTTTGTTTTCATAAGTAGTGGTCGTGCTATCAATTGTAGGCGTTTAATAAATGACTCTGCAAGGCCATTTTGAGTATGAACATAAGCTATAGGATGTTCAACTTTTATCCCAACTGATAGACAATAATCATCAAAAGCTTGAGATGAGAATTCTCCAGCATTATCAAGGCAAATAGCCTTTATACGATAATCTGGGAATTGTGCCCTTAGTCGAATTATTTAGGCTAATAGCTTTGCAAACGCCAGGTTGCGAGATGATAGTAGGCACACATGAGACCATCTTGAAGATGCATCTATTAGGACCATAAAATATCTAAACAACCCACTTGACGGGTGAATAGGTCCACATATATCCCCATGTATACGCTCTAAAAAGGCAGGGGATTCAATGTTAACCTTCATTGGTGATGGTCTAGTGATCATTTTGCCTTGATAACAAGCATCACACGAAAATTCGTCATTTGTAAGAATCTTCAAGTTCTTTAATGGATGCCCACTCGAATTTTCAGTAATTCGTCTCATCATTATTGATCCAGGATGGCCCAAACGGCCATGCCAAAGCACAAAAGTATTTGAATCCGTAAACTTCTGGTTTACGATAGAGTGTGCTTCAACTGTACTAATTTTTGAATAGTATAAGCCAGAAGATAAAGTTGGTAACTTTTCTACAATGCATTTCTGGCCAGAAATATTCTTTGTAATACAAAGATATTCTATGTTCGTTTCATCTATTGTCTCAACATGATACCCATTTCGGCGGATATCTATAAAACTCAGCCGCTCGATAAAGGAAGTCGGCTTTGGAAAAAATCATTCCTTTGCCGGGCGCTAGTCAAAGTAGTAAAAAACAAGTTTCTTCGGGACTTGGAGGAGAACAATGCATTGTCTATAATAAGTTTTGTTCCCTTAGACAGAAATATAATGGCTCTTCCGGAGCCTTCAATCAAACTTATATTACCAGAAATTGTTGAAACATTTTCCTTTTCCTTATGCAAATAAGAAAAATATTTCCGATCCTTGAATATGGCATGAGTTGTTCCACTATCAATAACACAAATATCTTCATGATTTGTCTTTGATTCAAACATAATTTGAGAATTATCCATATTCTTCAAAATGACATAAATAAAATATATTATATAAAACATCATTATCAAAGCATAACTTTTATTTATTACAACAATTACATAACCATAATATCTATTACAAACAACAAAAATTAAAATATTTACATTTCTGCAGATTCACCACCGATTACATGACTTGTTTCTCCTTCTGGGAGTGCAAAGTAATCAGCTACATCCAAATGCATGAAGTCTAAATTATCTTCAGAAATAAAATTTGCTTCAGCATTTTTCTCTGTCTTCTTCAGGGAGGCTTGATAAAGCTCAACCAGGTGCTTTGGCGTACGACAGGTACGTGACCAGTGCCCTTTTCCTCCACATCTATAGCATGCACTTTCTGCATTTGGTGCTTGCACCGCTTCATGCTTTTGTTCCTTCCTTTTCCACTGCTGGTGGCGAGGAGGGTTCTTTGGTGCGTTACTATTACCATGATTGGGATTTCTTCCCCGACCACGGCCATGACCATGACTGGGGCCACGACCTCTTCCACGTTTAGCTTGGTGGAAGTTCGTCTCATTCACTTCAGGGAATGGACAAGAACCAGTAGGTCGGCTTTCATGATTTTTCATTAATAGCCCATTATGTTGCTCGGCTACAAGAAGATGTGAGATAAGTTCAGAATACTTTTTAAATCCCATCTCTCGATATTGCTGCTGCAGGAGCATATTCGAGGCATGAAAAGTGGTGAAAGTTTTCTCCAACATATCATGATCAGTAATATTATCACCACATAGTTTCAATTGGGAAATAATTCTGAACATAGTAGAATTATACTCGCTGATAGATTTAAAATCTTGTAGACATAGATGAGTCCAATCATATCGTGTCTACGGAAGAACGGCCATCTTCAGGTGGTCATATCTATCTTTCAAATTATTCCACAGTATGACTGGATCTTTAACAGTAAGATATTCCATTTTCAGGCCCTCATCAAGGTGATGGCGTAGGAATATCATTGCTTTGGCATGGTCTTGGTTTGATGCCTCATTTTTGTCTTTGATGGTGTCTGCCAGACCCATCGCATCAAGATGAATTTCAGCATCAAGCACCCAAGACATGTAGCTTTTGCCCGATATATCCAGGGCTATAAATTCAAGTTTAGAAAGATTTGAGATTATTTAGAAAAAGAAAGTTCGTACCTCAGATACTTTCAAAGTATTTGCTCGAGATGGCAGAGTCTCGTGCTGATAACGTGTTATAAAATAAAGATTGTAAAGTAAAGACAAGTATAGAGAGAAACTGATATATTATTCGAACTCAAACTGATGTACATAATGAACTGAAATCTCTTCTATTTATAGAAGAAAGGAAGCTGCTGTGTAAGCTGCTACTACAAGCTGCTATGTAAGCTGCTATTACAAGCTGCTGTGTAAGCTACTACAAGCTACTACAAGCTGCTGTGTAAGCTGCTACTATACCAGATATGGATAATCTTATACTAAGAGTAATGTTTATCCATAACGGAGTACTGAAAGGATAAGCTTATTATACCCTGTATGGATAATCTTCTATCGGAAGTAATGTTTATCCATAACCGGGTACCGAAGTGATAAGCTTCTTTAGGAGGCTTATTTCCAATAGAGTACTAAATAGATAAACATATTTACGGCGGAGCCCCATATGGATAAACTTCTTCAGGAAGCTTATTTACAACGGAGTATGAACATCCATAATATAATATATTTATAACAGAATTATTATTTTAATCATTTTAGTGCATAAATAATAATTGTATTTATTTATTAATCATTTTTATAAATTATTTTTGATAAATTTTGCGTATTTAAGTAATATCCCAGATTTTGAATCAATTTTCGGACCAGTAATTGGCCCAGCGACCTAGCCCAAGTGACCCAAGCCCAAACCATACCCCTTCTACCCAACCCGGCCGGACCCCTTTAAAATAACCCGCCCTGCTTTCCCGTTTGATCTTGGCCGTTGATATCGAATGATCAACAGCCCATAATTAACCTACCAATCCCTTTATATCCCCTCACCCCAAAACCCTAACCCATTTTCTATTGACCAGCCGCCCTCGAATCCTCTCATCCTCTTATCTCTTCTGAGGAACCCTAGCCGTCACACCCTAGTTCCTTTCCGATTCCAACCTAGAGATGGAATCTACCTCCGATATACTTACCTTATTAGTCTCTTCTCTCTATTGGTCGTCCATTTATGGTGTTACTTAGGTGCTTGCCTAAGTTTGGCAAGTGAGACCTTCTGAGATCGGAGTAAAGTGGCTCGAATCTTTGATTTTGGGTATTATTTCATCTATATACACTCAGTACCAGGCTATATGAGTCTGATTTAGTGAGATCTCTGACTATTTGTGTTCTCCCTCTTGAACTAGGGTTTACCCGATTTCTCTCCTAAATTGATTCTGAATTGATTTTGCATGCTTTCCTTCCTTAATCTATGTTTGATTTATTTTGTTCCTTGTTTACTTGTCCAATTTTAGTTGCTATATAAACCCCTCCTCATTCCCCTTTAGGACAGACTTGAATCACTATTCTCTCACTAAAAACTGAAGTTTTTCTGCTCTGTGCTTGTTTACTATTCTATACGTTTTGGCTCTTGGCCGGCTGAAAGCCAAGGCCACCGGATTTTACTTTTTCTGACCTCTCTTGGGTGTGAGCACTGGCTGAGTTCTTGAAACCCTTGGAACTTGACACATTCAGGGCTCTAGGTCCTTTCTGCAATCCTTTTCCTTGTTTATTGAACAATCATTGGTTAGTTTCTAAGTCCTTGCAGCGTTCAATATATTATGTTAAGCATGTTCTTTGAAACTGCATGATTTAATATGTTTCTGCCTAATTCTGCCTATGATTTTTAGCCTAATAATATCTCTGCACCTAGCTTAGTTAATTTGGAAAGAATGAAGCATGCTTAGTTTAGTGTTGCTGATAATTCAAATGTTCTGCTTTGACTATATGGTTTAATCCATGTTTCTTTGCCTAATCCTGAACTTCTAATAACCAATTGATGTTATTAGCATGCCCTAACTTGTTTGAGACCTTACTCTGAATGTTGTATGCTCCTATGAGTATTGTTACCAATATATATGTTCTTGCCATGACCAATCTGTATCCCTAATGACTTGTGATCCTTTAAAACTAGTCTGCCTGAACTGATACTCTCTATGTTACCTGGTCTTGTTTGTATTATAATGTTTAACCCCTGTGTTTGATATAATATGATCCTTTAAGTCCTAAATTGGTTGCATCACTTGGTTTTATTAGCCCAATGACCTTGCCTGTTAACTTTGCAATCATAGATTCTTTGTCTCTTGTTGTATGTTACCCTGCCCAATATGTTAGTTCATGTTCATTATGTGAGATTATCTTATAATTTTGCAAATGCTTTTCCAAACCTACTACTTTACTGGTTGTTTCCTGTTATGAGTTTAATTCTGGGGCTGGCTGAAAGCCAAAGCCCTTCCCCCAAAGTTTCCTTTATCAACCTCCCTAGTGTGAGCACTACCCTGGGTTCTTGAAGCCCTTGGAAACTCTGACACACTAAGGTCCAAGGTTCTTTGCCACTTTTCCTAATTGCTCAACTTTGCACCCTTTTCACCTACTGGGTAAACTAGTTGGTTTGTGTAAATGGTTGTTGGCTACTGGGTTTGGGCTAGGGAAATTATTTTCTGGGCTGTTGTGAAACTGTGTGGACTTGAGATTGAAGGCCTGGTAGGCTGGGTATACTTTGGGCCCGTTTTAGGCCCACTATAGCTATTTTGTAATTCTGTAATTTATTTCACTCATTGGGTCTGTAATAATGTTGTAATAACAATTGGGATGTTAGTAAAATCGGGAAAACGGTTTTATTTTAATATTCGCATGAAACAGGTAGAAATCCTGCCTATAGGTGCTTAATTTGCTCGAACATGTTCTGCTACTGTGTGTGTTAGATAACCTGCCTATAGGTGTTTAATTCATTTAACATATTCTTCTTCTACATGTTTGTTATATATCATGCCTATAGGAGTTTGCTCAGCCTTTATTTACTTTTATTACTTACTGAGTTGGCGTACTCCCATTACTCCCTGCACCTTATGTGCAGATTCAGGTATATCTGAACCCAGTAGCGGGTGTTGATTACTCAGTGGCAAGTTCATCGGAGTTTGCAAGGTAGCTGCCTGGCGATCGCAACCCTGCTTTCCTCCCTCTACATTTTTCCTTAGTTGTATTCATTGATTTTCCCGGCCATGTTGGTCTTTTGTTGTCAGACAGTGGTAGTAGATGCTCATGACTAGTGACACCCCGATATCGGGCTTTTCTTTCCGCACTATTGTTTTGTTTTCAAAACTTTTTAAAGGTTTGTTGTTATTTTATCCTAAGAATCAAAATATTGACTGGATTTGGATTTGTGTTGGCTGGCCTAGTTCCATGATAGGCGCCATCACGACCTGATCGGTTTGGGGGTCGTGACAAGTTGGTATCATAGCCTAGGTTACATAGGTCTCACGAGTCATGAGCAGGTTGAATAGAGTCTCGGCGGATCAGTACGGAGACGTATGTACTTACCTTCGAGAGGCTGCAAAACCTTTAGGAAATCCCACATTCTTGAATTCTTATTGTGCGTCCTTGATTCAGCTTGAAATGTAACTCTTTGAATTCCTTCCACGCGTTCGTATGCGCGCATGAGCGCTCGGTATCAACTGTGCATCGACGGCTTGTGATTCCCTGATCGAGGGGCGAGATGTGATTTCTGTGTGTTGACATTAGGCCAGTCTGGAGGACTTGAGGCCGAGCTCTGCTTGTAGCTTGAGCACTGAGGTGTTGATTGTGTGAGCACGTACTTCTGGATTTATATGTTCGGTAGTGTCCCTATTAGTGGAAGTGATGACTGGATGGCTATGTGATGAGTATGATGTGACTAGGATATGTGTTCATATGATTTGAATGTGACGAAAAGGGTCTCCTTGAGGATAGAAAGAACTATTTGGTGCTCGATTTTCCATCTTGATTGGATGTATAGCCCCGAGTTATGGGTGTGTGAAGGATCTTCTCGTGTTGTCTAGTTAGGGAGTGGAGTAGATTTCATGTTAAGATATGAGTTCAGACTCAGGAAAATTTAGTGATTACGTGATGTCTATGACGGTGGAAGGGTATGAAGAGATGTTAGTTTGAGGCGAAGCAGGTGGGTTATCTCCTGCGGAGTGTTCTGAAGTTTGTGTGATCCTTATGTTGTTTGTTGGAAGACCTCTTTTACCAGTGAAATATATATGTTGCAATTTGAAATTGGATCGTTTAAAAGAGTGGGCTTGACTGTTACAAGAGTGAATGCGAGATCTGCAGATGATTTGGGATATTAGATGGTTTGAGTTGCATGAGCTTATGGACGATTTAGTTGAATCTCACTATGGTATTATGGCAGTAATAGAGTGTGGGAATTGTGAGCTATTGAGTGTTTTGATGTATGGCTTTGAGCCAAGTGGGGGAGTCTGCTATTGATAAGTTGATTGCACGGTTAGGTGATGTATTGATTTCAGTTTGAGGGATACTGGTGAATCAATTATGGCCTTCAGAGGTTGAGATCGAGGATGACTCGAGTAAAGGAAATTTTGGATAGAGGTTGTGTTATGCTTTACGAGTGTATAAAAATCATGGAATGACTTGAGTTGTTATTGGTGAAGGATGTAATGTGCATGGAGCAGGAAATTATTTGGTCGCATTAAGGTGGGGTTACATTCCGGGGTGTTGTAGTGCTGATGGAGCACAGGTCGTCCAGTCCGTTTGATCAGTCTAATTGAGGTTTGAGCAGAGTGGATGACTCCCGAGAGTGGTTTTGAAGGGTTCAAGATTTACATGTAGCAATTGGGAGGATCTTCAGGATGTGTATTTCGCTAGAAACTGAGGTTTACATTGGAGGATGTCAGGACTTGTGACATTTCTATATCATTATGGATTCTACATATCAGTATAAGAAAGGTGAAGGTAATGGCTTTAGATTCGTAGGAAGTCTCTTCAGGGTAAGTATTCCGAATGTGGTGCTCTTTAGGATATTTGAGAGAGTATTCAGCGGCTTATGAGCCTTAGACGGTGTGGTTTTATGCTGGGGTCTCGTGTGGTGAGTCTGGGTTGAGGATTCCGGTATCATGGCAAAGAGAAGTATCAATTCGAAGGTAAATTAGAAGAAACTCGGGATAAATAGGATAGCTTGGTAGTAGGTCGGATCGGGATAATAATGGGTATGATTAGTTCTTTGGGTGTTTAGGAGGTAATGAGGTTCTACAGGTATTTCGTGGCAATGCACTTGCCTTTTTGGTGACCTGCGTAGCTTGGTTGAGTTAGAAGGATTCAGTTCTGATGGTTTGGTTTTGTGCAAATAGGGTTCGGAGAGCTCTTGATGGTTTCTACCACGGTTAGAGATGTATATTTTCTACTGGCGTGAGGAGCATGTGATGTATAGTGATTCTCTTTTAGATGGGATCAAACGGAAAGTTCTTGACTAGTTGAGTACGCAGTTGCTGTGGCTCGGAATGGATATAAAGTTCTCATGTTTATCCTAGGATGGTATGGTATATGCAGTATATTGTATAGGATTGAGATTTGCATGTGTAAGGTCACGGTTCAGTTCTGAAAAGAGGGTCATAAATTCTTAGGCAGCACGGACAGTTTCCGAGGATTAGGGAATGATATTACTAAATGGTGTGTCTTGATAAGGGTATACACTTCAGAGAAGGGCAATGTGATTGAGTTAATAACACATCATTGGTATTTCAGCACTCTCTTATTTGATCGACTGTTGATATTCGGGTTTGCTTGGTGGCACAGAAGAATTTTAGGAGTATCCCTCGTGGAGTGATTGGGTATTAGAGGTGTGTTATATATTCGGACGGTGGAATTGGGATCGGATATGGTGATTCGTGTGCTATATGGATCTGGAGACTGGGAGTTTTCATAGACAGGTTATGTTGTGGTCGTGGGTCGCGTGTATCGGCCTTGTGTGGTGACCATCGGGGGGTTTGGAGACCCGAGTGGATCCTTTGTTGCTTAGTATGTTAGATCTTGATGTGATATTGGGTATGGACTGGTGGTCTCCATGACGTGTTATTTTGGACTGTCATGCTAAGACAGTGACGTTAGCTATGCCGGGTGTGCCATGGATTAAGTGGCGAGGTTCGACTGATTATGTTCCTAGTACGGTGATTTCATTTTTGAAGACCCAGCGGGTGGCTGGGAAGGGTTGTCTTTCTTGTTTGGCCTTTGTGCGGGATGTCAGTACAGCGACTCCTACCATTGATTCAGTTCCGATGGTGAGGGATTTTCCAGATGTGTGTTCTGCATCGAGTCGGCTTTGTTGACTCCGAGTTGCTATTGTTGAGGGATGTGCTGATTCGATTGTTATTGAGCTTATTAGTGTTCTGGGATGATCTATGAGTTACGTTTCCGCATTACGGGAAGTTATGATTTGTTGGTTATATACACATATGGTGCGGTTCCATTTGGGCTTTATAGCAGAATTTGAGTGAGACAGGTATTTGAGGGTTGTAAGATTGATGACGTATTGGTTATGTTCTTTCGGGTTGTATGGTGTTATGTCGTTCGCTTCTCCGTGGTTATGGTAATGCACTCTAGGTCCTTGATGTTGAATTCTGAATGGTTATGGATTTTGAGCAGAGTGGCTCGAGGTATATAATGCAGACCAGCGTTTGGAAGGGGTACCGCATTGTAGCGGAGTTATGTGGAGGTATGACCCTTCGGGTTAGATTCGTGTGTTCTGGTTCTACGAGGTGTGATGGGTTCTTGGCAGTGTGTTGTAGTGGTACTGTTGAGCTCGCGGTACAGCTCTCTCATTTGAGTACAGTTGGACTGTTGCTTATTGGTGCGCGGGTTGTGAATTGAGATTATATCGATGTGTCATGTCACTAGAGGAGTCGTGTTGGATGAGATGAGGTCATTGAGATCTAGAATGAATACTATCGGATACGATTTTAGCATGTTGAAAGAATAATATCGATGTTCGGCTTAGAAATTTACTATGGTCCTTGCCAAAGGAGAGGGAGCTTCATGAATGGTTGATCTGAGGAATGGTTATGACTTTCTGCATGTTTAGTTCATCATTGGCAGTATACGAAAGTGTGGGAATGAGGCTTTGTTTGAAAATAGGTTTATTACCAATATTGGGTTGTTTGAGCAGTTGCTGTGATCAGAAGTTATCGCTAAGAGTGGTTGAGTTATGTGGTATATCATGTGATTACATCTTGGGTTACGGATATGGTTTGATACAGCTTGTTTAGACTTATACAACATATAGATGAGAGATTCTAATCTTATAGATAAGTTCGGGAATGGAAATTTGGTTCTAAGGTTCATGGGCTTGGTTGGATTGCGAAATTTCAGTTATGATGCGTTATCAGACTTATATGGGATAGGGTAACGTGGGATCACCCCTGGGTATGTGCCTGGTAAGGTTATACAGCAATTTGTTGGCTTTTGGAACAACCCTGGGCACGTTCGAGGACGAACGTATGTTTAAGTGGGGGAGGATGTAACGACCCGACGGGTCATTTTGAGCATTTGCACTCCGCTCGCCAGTTATCGGGCATGACTAGCTCCGTATGATGTATTATGACTTATGTAAATCGTCGGTTTTGGTTTTCAGGATAACCGGAATAGATTTGGAAGAACAATTCTCAGTTTGAAGCTTTAAATTTGGAAGGTTTGACCAAGTTTTGACCTTTTAGTAATCGATCTCAGATTTGGATTTTTATGATTTGGTTAGCTCCGTTAGGTGATTTGGGACTTAGGAGCGTGATCGGAATGTATTTTTGGAGGTCATTTGTGACGTGCGTGCACAACTTGAGGTCAATCGGACTTGATTTGATAGGTTTCGGCATCGAATATAGATGTTGGAAGTTCTTAGTTTCATTAAGCTTGAATTGGGATGTGAATCGTGGTTTTAGCGTTGTTTGATGTGATTTGAGAGTGGGGCTAAGCTCGTAGGATGTTATGGGATCTGTTGGTACATTTAGTTGAGGTTCCGGGGGCCTCGGATGAGTTTCGGGGTGAGTTTTGAGCGAGTTCGGACTTTTCGGCACTCGAAAGTTGTTTCGGATCATGGGGGGACTGCGGACAGCGGTAAATCATCGCCCTAGCGGCCAAAAGGACCGCTGTCAACGAAAATCTATCCGCGGCCGCAGTCATGAAGAATCCGCAGGTTCGTTGGTCCGACTACGGAAGGCTATATCTTTTGATCTACAAGGAATTTTGAGATGATTCAAAAACAAAAGTTGTAGCCCTTCATCTCTAGTTCATAGAGAGGTAAGGAAATCATAATTTGGACATCTGTAGAGAAAGTTATGGCCAAAATACTAAGGCCTGTCTATGCAGCCACCAGAAGCGTGGTCACTGGTGGTTTACCGCGGTCAGCGGTGATTTTCCGTGGTCAGTGGTGGTTTACCGCGGTCAGCAGTGATTTTTCCGCGGTCAGCGGTGATGGGAATCCGAGAGGTGCACTATAAATACGAGATTTGGGGTTTTATTTCATATTTTGACCTAGAGAGCTCGGGTTTTGGCGATTTTTCGAGGGAGTTTCAAGAAAACCATCGGGGTAAGTGATTCTAACTCAATTTTGGAAAATATACATGATTATAACGTTGGATTCATCATTTGATTAGAGATTTGGGATGAAAATTCGGGAAAAATTTGTGGAACTTCATGAAATGAATTTTTGGGGTTAGAAAGTCGATTCGGAGTCGGAATTGAGTGAAACTAGTATGGATAGTCTCGTAATTGAATGGTTTGTCAAATTTTGAGACTTTGGTCGGATTTCGAGACGTGGGCTCGGGGGTTGTGTTTGAGCAATTTCGGGATTTTTGAGTTAATTTGATTATTTTCACTTGGACTTTGTTCATTTAGCGTATATTGAAATAATATACTAATTTTTGTTAGATTTGGAGCATTTGGAGGTCGATTCGAGAGGAAAAGGCATCGCGGGCTAAAATTTAGACCGGTTTGAGGTAAGTAATGATTGTAAGTGTTGTCCTGAGGGTATGAAACCCCGGATTTCACATCATTTCACTACTTTGAGGTGACGCACACGCTGGATGGCGAGCGTGGGGGCGTGCACCATTGGGGATTGTGACTTGGTTCGTCCCGTATGACTATTAAGTCGCGTATTTGATTGAAAACTATTTGATACTATTGTGTTTGGAAAGTATTACTTTGTTTTGGGTTGAATGCCATATTTGGGCATCGTGCCAATTATTTGGACCCTTAAGGTCTTTTTACTACTATTCCTCACTGTTTTGACTTAATATTTTTACTCAGTCATGTTGTGTTTTACTGATTTCATAACTCAGCCTTAATTACTCAGTTTTGATATTATAAATGATATTTTAGGCGGAATGCCCTGTTTTACTATTAGCCCGAGTGGCTTGAGAGGCTTCTGACTGAGTGAGGCCGAGGGCCCGTGTTGTGAGGATATTATGGGATCGGGCTACACGCCGCAGCAGGTTATTACTGATTCGCGATATTGTGAGGTCGGGGGCCTGATTGATTTATGTCACTAGGTGGCTTGTTGTTATGTGAGGCCGAGGGCCTGATTGATTATGCCACGAGATGGCTTGTTATAGTCTCGGGCTGTAGGAGCCCCTCCGGAGTCTATACACCCCCAGTGAGCGCGGGTACCCAGTGTGAGTGATGTGATGTAGCCCAAGGGGCTGTTGTTGATTCATATTGTTGCCCGATGGGCTGTTATTGATTCATGTTGTTGCTCGAGGTGCTGATTACGAGTGATTGTGAGATACCCCGAGGGGCTGGTTCTATTGATATTATGCCTGAGGGGCGGTTTATGATACATGTCTTGCCCGAAGGGCTGTTTGTGATTTATGTTGCCCGAGGGGCTGTATACGAGTGAGTTTTGCCCGAGGGGCTGATCATGTTTCACTATTTTATCACTTCATTTTGAAAAGTTGTTGAAAGACAGTTTCAAAGGATTTTTACTAAAATTTGATTTTAACGAGATGACTTGATTTATATACTGTTTTGGAAAACATCCTGTACTTACTGTGGTGTTATGATGTGGATGATGTGTTTTCTTATTACTCAGTCTTTATTTACTTTTATTACTTACTTAGTTGGCGTACTCACATTACTCCCTGCACCTTATGTGCAGATTAAGGTATTTCTGAACCCGGTAGCGGGTGTTGATTACTCAGTGGCAGGTTCATCGGAGTTAGCAAGGTAGCTTCCTGGCGATCGCAGCCCTGCTTTCCTCCCTCTACATTCTTCCTTAGTTGTATTCATTGATTTTCCCGGCCATGTTGGTCTTATGTTGTCAGACAGTGGTAGTAGATGCTCATGACTAGTGACACCCCGATGTCTGGCTTTTCTTTCCGCACTGTTGTTTTGTTTTCAAAACTTTTTAAAGGTTTATTGTTAAATAACTTTGATTTTATCCTAAGAATGAAAATATTGACTGGTTTTGGGTTTGTGTCGGCTGGCCTAGTTCCATGATAGGCACCATCATGACCGGATTGGTTTTGGGGTCGTGACACATTATTTACCGCCGGTCGGACAGTCATGCATTTACCACCGAGCTACGGCTGATTGGGCAGTTACACATTTACCATCAAGCTACGGCCGGTCGGGCAGTCATGCATTTACCACCACGCTACGGCCGTTCGGGCAGTTACCACTGATCAGTTGGACAGTCATACATCATACGATATGGATAATAGTCTCAAAGAGAAGCACTATATATATAAGTATAATAAGTGTGCATTTATGGTAGCACTTCAAAGATTCAGGTTGTGTATATGTCGTTAATTACGGTTGACTTACTGTTATATTTCAGTTCCGCCTTACATATTTAGTGCATTATTCGTACTGACATCCTTTTGTTGGGGACACTGCATTCATGCCTGCATGTATAGTTAATTAGTTTGAAGAGCCCTCAGAGTAGACGAGGTTAGCATTTCAGCAAAGGATCGGTAAGACTCCACCTCATTCGGAGTGCAACCGAGTCTATGAGTCATGGTATCACAGTTTTGCTACAGGCTTATGGGTAGGCCGGTACCCTATCCCATTTGATGTCAAATAACCTTAGAGGCTTTGTAGACAGAGGTTCATTTTATACAGTATGTCAGAGGCCTTGACGGCCCATATGTTTTCATGTTTTAAGAAAAATGGTTTGGTGATACAGTGTTGCCCACTTATAGTTATACATTACGAGTTGTGGCCATGTTAGCCCATGATAGTTACAAAGAAAAAAAAAGAGTTGCAGGGTGGTTCGCTCGAGCCAGTGCGGCACCGGGTGCCCCTCCCCAGGTTTGGGGCATGACAAAGTGGTATCAGAGCAGGTCGTGTCCTTGGAAGTCTACAAAGCCGTGCCTAGTGGAGTCTCACTTATGGGTGTGTTGCGCGTCACATTTATAGTTGAGAGGCTATTGTGCATTTAAGAAATGTAACCCTTCTTTTGTTTCCAGATCGTGCCATAGAGCTAAGTCGTGAGAAGTCAGTATAAAGTTTCCACCGAATTTCGTATGCACTAGAGGTGCAGGTATCACAATAGAGCATTAAGGCGTAATTTCCACCTATGTGGAAGGGAAGTTATGAAAGAAACAGAAGCTACGATGCGAGATTGAAAAGTGAGTAAGGTAAAGGTGAAGAAGATACGAGATACTCAAGTATAAAAGGTTGTGAATTGTCCAGACTTCAGACAGAGGTTCGGTTTTAGTTTATTTTACAGAGGAGACTTTGGCAAAAAATTTGTAAGTTTCTAAGAGTTAAAATTCGAGGACGAATGTTTCTAAAGGGGGAAGGATGTTACATCCCATACTTTAATATTAGGATGAGTCGTAGTAATTCATATGAGCTTGAAGGGATTAAGACCATTCATGAGGTCATAGAGGATTTGTGGCTATGTTATTATAAGACCCCGTAAGTTTAACAACCTTGATACCGTTATATACATTTGATAAGGTATTTTGAGTGGAATATTTATGTAAAATAGTTTGAAAAATATGATTTTATATAATTATTAATATTACTACATTAAATTATACTCACAATATGAGAAATTTTATGAGATTTTCTTTATTGTAAAGATAGAAATTATTTTCTTACAAGAAAAGAAGGATACCTTTTAACCATTTTAAGAATTAAGCGTACGAATTTTTTTACTCTTTATATGAGATTAGGAAAATTAGAAGTTGAGAAAATATGTGTATTTTTTTAACATGGATGTTTTAATGAAATAGTAGTGTATGTATTGATTTTTATATGATACCACATGACCATGATAGTAAGATGTATAAAGTGTGTTAAAAGTGAGTGGTATTTTAGGTAATTTGAGATAATTCTTAATTATGCAGGTATTTGGTTAATTATTGATTAGTGGATGATTAATTAGGATCTTGGATAAAGCCTAAAAGGCCTTAACGTGGCAGCATGTATGGACATTTAAGGTGACTAACTATGTTGTGAGGCTAGGTGGCACCCTTAGAGGGAATCTTGGCTAAAGCCTCAAATACTCAAATTCACAAAGATTTGGAGAAGGCGACGTGAGTGCTTCAACCAAAGCCATGAAAGACTTTGCAAAAGATATGTTGAATGCAACATGAGTCTTTCAAGCTAGTTACGTTGAAAGACTAATGCTAACAAAGGTCATGTGATATTTCGATAGAATTGACAAAAGACATATATATTTATCTTCATAGCAATGTAACTAGCTTCAGCAAGAGATTCACAAAAAACTTCTTAGCATAATAGCAACGGGATTTTGTGATTCTAAGGGAGTACAGTGCAATCTTTCTCAAGAGAATCGGCTCAGGTATGTTAAGTCTAATCCTTTCTTCATTTGGCATGATCCAAGCAACGAAACGTAAACATAATGGGATTCCAGAAATGGTTCTACTCTAAGCAGTTAAGGATGTCTATGTTATTCATTCCTGTTAAATGATATTCAAACCTGTCTAAGTATGTTCCTAAGTCTCTATTGAGGTATATGATAAAGATGTTAATCTTTATAATATAGTGATACATGCATCTTTATGCATTTACCAACGTGCTACGGACGGTCGACCAGTTACCACCGGTTGGGTAGTTATGTGTCATTATTTATCGTCGGTCGGAAAGTCATACATTTACCATCGAGCTACGGCCGGTTGGGCAGTTACACATTTACCATCGAGCTACGGCAGGTCATGTAGTCATGCATTTACCACCGCGCTACGGCCGGTCGGGCAATTACCACTGATCAGTTGGGCAGTCATGCATCATACGATATGGACAATAGTCTCAAAGAGAAGAATTATATATATAAGTATAATAAGTGTGCATTTATGGTGGCACTTCAGAGATTCAGGTTGCTTCTTATATGCCTTTAATTACGGTTGACTTACTGATATGTTTTAGTTCTTCCTTACATATTCACTATTGACGTCATTTTGTTGGGGACGGTGCATTCATGCCTGCAGGTATAGATGATCAGTTTGACGAGCCCTCAGAGTAGACGAGGTTAGCATTTCAGCGAAAGATCGGTAAGACTCCACCTCATTCGGAGTGCTGCCGAGTCTATGAGTCATCGTATTAGAGTTTTGCTACAGGCTTATGGGTAGGCCGGTACCCTGTCCCATTTGATGTCAAATAATCTTAGAGGCTTTGCAGACAGAAGTTCATTTTATACAGTATTTCGGAGGCCTTGATGGCCCATATGTTTTCATATTTTAAGAAAAATGGTTCGGTGATACAGTGTTGCCCACTTATTGTTATACATTACGAGTTGTGGCCATGTTGGCCCATGATAGTTACAAAGAGAAAAAAAGAGTTGCAGGGTGGTTCGCTCGAGCTAGTGCGGCACCTGGTGCCAGCCACGCCTTCCCAGCTTGGGGCGTGACAGTTCCTTAGGTCATTTTTCATTGGTAGATAAAATTTTAGGCGATCCGAGTCCGGTGTCCCAGGTCATGCCAAAAATTTGGGCTATAGCACACGAAAATCTGGGAATCGGACGGAATTCCAGTTTTATGGCCCTAAAACGCTAAATACCAAGTAACGGTCATGGCGAGGCGGTGAATATTGTTTTTTAGGTCATTTTTTGATGGGACGGCAAAATTTCAGGTGATACGGGTCTGGTGGCATGGGCCATGCAAGATGACTGGGCTATAGCTCACAAAAATTAGGGTATCTAGCTAAATTTTAGTTTATAGCCCTAAAACGCAAAGTCATGGAGAAGTAGTGACTATTTTTCCTAAGGTCATTTTTGATAGGCTAGGAAATGTTTTAGGCGATCCGGGTCCGATGACCCATGCAAGAAGCGTGGGCAATAGCACACGAAAATCTAAAAATCAAGCAGAATTCCAATTTGATGGCCCTTAAATGCCAAAAAAGAGTAACGGTGATAGCGAGTTGGTGACTATTGTTCCTTAGGTTATTTTTGACAGGCCGACAAAATTTTAGGCGATCCGAGTCCGGTGTACTGGGCCCGGGGGTAGGTTAAAGCACACGAAAATTTGGGAATCTACCGAAATTTCAATTTTATAGCCCTAAAATGCCAAAAAATGAGTAACGATCATGGCGAGGTGGTAAAATTTTTCCTTAGGTCGTCTTTGATGGGCTAGAAAAAATTTAGGCGATCTGGATCAGTGCCCGGGCCCATGCAGGAGGCTTGGGCTACAGCACATGAAAATCTGGAAATCGGGCGAAATTATAGTTTTATGGCCCTAAAATTATAAAAAAAAAACAAAAGAGTAACGTTTATGGCGAGCGGTGGCTATTGTCCATTATGAAATTTTTGATGGGCCCATAAAATTTTATAAGATCCGACTCTGGTGACCTGGGCCCATACCAAAGGCGTGGGATATAGCGCATGAAAATTTTGGAATAGGGTGGAATTCGAGCTTTATGGCCCTAAAATGCCAGAAAACGAGTAACGGTCTTCGTAAGGCGGTGAGTGTTGTTCCTTAGGTCAATTTTGATGGGCCGGCAAACTTTTAGGCGATCCCGGTCCAGTTGCCCGAGTCCATTTAGGAGGCGTGTGCTATAGCGCACGAAAATCTGGGAATCTGGTGGAATTCTAGTTTTATGACCCTAAAACGCTAGAAAACTTATAACAGTCATGGAGAGGCAGTAACTATTGTTCCTTTGGTAATTTTTGATAGGCCGACAAAATTTAAGTTGATCCGGGTCCGGTGCCCCTACACCATGCAAGAGGCTTGGGCTATAGCACACGAAAATCTGAGAATCGGGCGGAATATCACTTTTATGGCCCTTAAATGAGTAACGGTCTTGGCGAGGCGCTGACTATATCCTTAGGTCTTTTTTGATGGGCCGGAAAAAGCTTAGGCGATCAGGTTCTGGTGGCTTCGGGCCATGTTGGAGGCATGGTCTGTAGCACATGAAAATCTGGGAATTGGGCAGAATTCTAGTTTTATGGCCTTAAAACGCCAAAAAATGATTAACGGTCATGGCGAGGGAATGACTATGTTCCTTTGGTCTTCTTTGATGGATCGAAATTATTTTAGGCGATCCAGGTCAGGTTGCTTGGGCCCATGCAGGAGGCGTTGCTATGACACACGAAAATTTCAAAATCAGGCGGAATTCTAGTTTTATGGCTCTAAAATGCCAAAAAGCGAGTAACAATTATGGCAAGGCGGTTATTGTTCCTTAGCTCACTTTTTATGGTAGCAAAATTTTTAGGCGATCCGGGTTATGTGGCCCGGGCCAATGCAGAGACGTGGGCTATAACACACGAAAATCTTGGAATTGGGCGAAATTCCAGTTTTATGGCCCTAAAATGCCATAAGATGAGTAACAGTGATGGCGAGATGATGACTATTGTTCCTTAGATAATTTCTGGTGGGCCGGCAAAATTTCAGGCGATCCGAGTCCGGTGGCATGGGCCCATTCTTCAGGCGTGGGCTATAACACGCGAATTTCTTGGAATCGGGCAAAATTCCCGTTTTATGGCCCTAAAATGCAATAAACTGAGCAACAGACATGGCGAGGGGTGATTGTTGTTCCTTAGATCGTTTTTGATTGTCCGAAAACATTTAGGCGATCCAGGTCCCGTGGTCTACGCCCATGTAAGAGGCGTGGGCTATAGGACATGAAATTCTAGGAATCGAGCAGAATTCCTGTTTTATGGCTCTAATACGCTAAAAAATGAGTAACGGTCATGGAGAGGCATTTATTATGCTTCCTTAGGTCATTTTTGATGGGCAAGAAAATTTTTAGGTTATCCGGGTTCGGTGGCCCAGGCCCATGCTGGAGGCGTATGCTATAGCACGCAAATATTCTGGGAATCGAGGGGAATACCCGTTTTATGGCTCTAAAATACCTAAAAATGAGTAAAGGTCATGGCGAGGTGGTGGATATTGTTCCTTTGGTCATTTTTGATGGGTCGGCAAAATTTTAGGCGATCCGGATCCGGTTGACCGGGCCCATGTAAGAAGCGTGGGCTATAGCACACGAATATCTGGGAATAGGGCAGAATTCCCATTTCATAGCCCTAAAATGCAAAAAAATGAGTAACGGTCATAGCGAGGTGTGACTATTGTTCCATAGGTCTTTTTTTATGGGACAACAAAATTTTAGGCGATCCGGGTCCCGTGGCCTAGGCCCATGCAGGAGACGTGGGCTATAGGACACGAAAATCTAGGAATCAGGTAGAAACCTAGTTTTAGGGCCCTAAAATGCCAAAAAAAGAGTAACAATCATGGCGAGGCAATAAATTTATTTTTCCTTATGTCGTTTTTGATGCGCCGGCAAAATTTTCGGTGATCCGGATACTATGGCCCAGGCCGATGCAGGAGGCGTAGGCTATTGGACACGAAATTCTAGGAATCTGAAGAAATACATATTTTATGGCCTTAAAACATGAAAAACGACTATCGTTCATGGCGAGCCAGTGACTAAACTTCCTTAGGTCGTTTTTGATGGGCAGGCAAAATTTAGGGCGACCCGAGTCCGGTGGCCCGGGACCATGTAGGAAATGCGGGCTATAGCACACGAAAATCTGAGAATCGGGCAGAATTCTAGATTTATGGCCCTAAAACGCCAAAAACTGAGTAACGGTCATGGCGAGGTGGTGAATATTATTTTTATGTCGTATTTTATGGGCCGGAAAAATTTCAGACATTCCAGGTCCGGTGGCCTAGGCCATGCAAGAGGAATGGGCTATAACACACTAAAATCTGGGAATCTGGCTGAATTTTAGTTTACAGCCGTAAAATGCAAAACGAACGAGTAAAGGTCATGGAGAAGTAATGACTATTGTTCCTAAGGTCATTTTTGATGGGCTGGAAAATTTTTAGGCGATCCAGGTCAGGTAGCCTATGCAGGAAGCGTGGGCTGTAGCACATGTAAATCTGAGAATCAGGCGGAATTCCAATTTTATGGTCCTAAAATGCCAAAAAACTAGTAACAGCGATGGCGAGTTATTCACTATTGTTCCTTAGGTAATTGTGGACGGGCCGGCAAAATTTCAGGTGATCCGGGTCTGATGGCCCCGGCCCATGTATGAGGCTGGAGCTATTGGACACGAAAATTTGAGAATCAGGAAAAATTCTAGTTTTATGGCCTTAAAATGCCAAAAGAGGAGTAATGTTCATGGCGAGGCGGTGACTATTATTCCTTAGGTCGTTTGTTATGGGCTGACAAAATTTTAGGCGATCCACGTCCGGTGGCATGGGCCCATACAGGAGGTGTGGGCTAAAGCACATGAGAATTTGGGAATCTACCGAAATTCCAATCTTATAGACCTAAAATGCCAAAAAATGAGTAACGGTCATGGCGAGGTGGTGACCTTGTTTCATAGGTTGTCTTGGATGGGACGGAAAAAATTTAGGCGCTCCGGGTCCAGTGGCCCGGGGCCATGTAAGAGGCGCGGGCTATAGCACACGAAAATTTATGATCGGGTGGAAATCCACTTTTATGGCTCTTAAACGCCAAAAAATGAGTAACGGTCATGGCGAGGCGGTGACTATTGTTCCGTAGGATTTTTTTATTGGCCGACAAAAGTTTAGGTGATCCTGGTCCGGTAGCACAGACCCACACAGGAGGCGTGGGCTAAAGCACACGAAAATCTAGGAATCAGGCAAACTTCCAATTTTAAAGTCCTTACACGCCAAAAATGAGTAACGGTCATGGAGAGGCAGTGACTATTGTTCCTTAGGTCATTTTTGATGGGCCGGACCCATGCAAATGGTGTGGGCAAACGAAAATTTTGGGAATTGAGCGAAATTTCAGTTTTATGACCTTGAAACACTAAAAAAAAGAGTAACAGTCATGGTGAGGCAATGACTATTGTTCCTTAGGTCATTTTTCATGAGCCGAAAAAATCTTACGCGATCAGGGTCTGGTGACCTGTGGCCATGTAGGAGGCGGGGGATGGGAATCGGGCGGAATTCTAGTTTCATTGCCCTAAAATAGCAACAGATGAGTTACGGTTATGGCGAGGCGGTGACTATTGTTCATTATGTCATTTTTGATAGGCCGGCAAAATTTTAGGTGATCCGGATCCGGTGACCCAGGCCTATTCAGGAGGCGTGGGCTTAGCACCCAAAAATCTAGGAATCTGGCGGAATTTCAGTTTTGTAGCCCTAAAATGCAAAAAAACGAGTCACGGTAATGGAGAGGCGGTGACTATTTTTCCTTAGGTCATTCTTTATGGGGAAGCAAAATTTTAGTCAATCCGGCTCTGGTGGCCCGGGCCGATGCAGGTGGCGTGGGCTATAACACATGAAAATCTGGGAATCGGGTGAAATTTAAGTTTTATGGCCCTAAGAGGCCAACAAATGAATATTGGTCATGGCGAGGCGGTGACTATTATTCGTTAGGTCGTCTTTGATGGGCTGGCAAAATTTTAGGCTATCCGGGTGCAGTAGCTTGGGCCCATGCAGCATGTGTGGGCTATAGCACACAAAAATCTAAAAATAGGTTGAAATTCTAGTTTTATGGCTCTAAAATTAAAAAAGACGAGTAACGGCCATGGTGATGCAGTGAGTATGGTCGATTAGGTCATTTTTTATGGGCCAACAAAATTTTATGGGATTCAGGTCCGGTGGCCTGGACCAATGCAGGAAGCGTGATTTATAGCGCACGAAAACCTGGAAATGGAGTAGATTCCAGTATTATGGCCATAAAATACCAGTAAAAGGGTAACTGGAATGGCGAGCCAGTGACTAATGTTCCTTAGGTCATTTTTAATGGGTCGGCAAAATTTTAGGAAATCCGGGTCCGATAGCTCAGGGCCATGTAGGAGGCGTGGTCTATAGCACACGAAAATCTGGAAATCAGGCGGAATTCCACTTTTATGGCCCTTAAACTCTAAAAAATGAGTAACAGTCATTGCGAGGCAGTGTCTATTATTCCTTAGGAAGTTTTAATAGGCCGGAAAAAGTTTAGGCAATCTGGGTCCACTGACCGGAGTCCATGCAGGAGGCATGGGCTATAGTACACGAAAATCTAGGAATCCTGTGGAATTCCAATTTTAAGGCCCTAAAACGTCAAAAAAAATCAGCAACGTTCATGGCGAGGCAGTGAATTTGGTTACATAGGTCATTTTTGATGGGTCGGTAAAATTTAGATGATCTGGGTCCGGTGGCCCTGGCCATGCAAGAGGCACAGGCTATTGCACAGGAAAATCTAGGAATCGGGCTGAATTCCAATTTTATGGCCCTGAAACGCCAAAAAATGAGTAACGGTCATGGCGAGACGGTGACTATTGTTCCTTATGTCTTTTTTGATGGAACGGCAAAGTTTTAGGCGATCAGGGTCTGTTGGCCTTGGTCCATGTTGGAGGCGTGGGCTATAGCACACGAAAATCTTGGCACTGAGCGGAATTCTAGTTTTACGGCTTTAAAATGCAAAAAAACGAGTAACAGTCATGGCGAGGCGGTGACTATTGTTCCTTATGTCTTTTTCGTTGGGCCGGCAAAATTTTAGGCGATCAGGGTCCGATGGCCTTGGGCCATGTAGGAGGCATAGGCTACAACACACAAAAATCTAGGAATCGGGCGGAATTCCACTTTCATGGCCCTTAAACGCCAAAAAATGAGTAACAGTCATTGTGAGGCAGTGTCTATTATTCCTTTGGATGTTTGATGGGCCGGAAAAAGTTTAGGCAATCAGGGTCCAGTGGCCAGAGCCCATGCAGGAGGCATGGGCTATAGTACACGAAAATCTAGGAATCCGGCGGAATTCTAAGGCCTTAAAACGTCAAAACAATTAGTAACGTTCATGGCGAGGCGGTAAATTTGGTTCCATAGGTCGTTTTTGATGGGTCGATAAAATTTTAGTTGATCTGGGTCTAGTGACCCTGGCCATGCTAGAGGCACAGGCTATTGGACACAGAAATCTACGAATCGTGCGGAATTCCAATTTTATGGCCCTGAAATGCCAAAAAATGAGTAACGGTCACGGTGAGGTGGTGACTATGGTTCCTTATGTATTTTTTGATGGACCAGCAAAATTTTAGGCGATCAGGGTCTGGTGGCCTTGGTCCATGTTGGAGGCGTGGGCTATAGCACACAAAAATCTGTGAACCGAGCGGAATTCTAGTTTTACGGCTTTAATATGCGAAAAAACGAGTAACAGTCATGGCAAGGCGGTGATTATTATTCCTTAGGTCTTTTTTGTTGGGCCGGAAAAATTTTAGGCGATCAGGGTCCGGTGGCCTTGGGCCATGTTGGAGGCGTTAGCTATTGCAGACGAAAATCTGGGAATCGGGCGGATTCCAGTTTTATTGGCCCTAAAACGCCAAAAAAGGAGTACTGGTCAGGGAGAGGCGGTGACTATTGTTCCTTAGATCATTTTTAATGGGCCGATAAAATTTTTGGTTATCCAGGTCTAGTGGCCCGGGCTCACGTAGGAGGCGTGGGCTATAGCACACGAAAACCTAGGAATCGTGCAGAATTCTAGTTTTATGACCTTAAAATGCCAAAAAATTAGTAATGGTCATGGCGAGGCGGTGACTATTGTTCAATTGGTCATTTTTAATGGGTCTACAAAATTTTAGGTGATCTATGTCCAGTGGCCCAGACCCATGCAGGTGGCGTGGGCTATAGCACGAAAATTTGCGAATCGCTCGGAATTCCAGTTTTATGACCATAAATACCAAAAAATGAATAACAGTCATGGCAAGGCGTTGACTATTGTTCCTTAGGATGTTTTTGATGGGCCGGCAAAATTTTAGACGATCCGTGTCCGGTGGACCCCGCATGTAGGCCTCGTGAGCTATATAACAGGAAAATCGTATAATCGGGCAGAATTTTTGTTTTATGGCCTTAAAACCCCAAAAATGAGTAACGGTGAAAGAGAAGTGGTGACTATTGATCCTTAGGTCGTTTTTATGGGCCGACAAATTTTAGGCAATATGGGTCTGTTGGCCGGGGCCCATGCAGGAGGCATGGGCTATAGCATACGAAAATCTGGGAATCAGGCAGAAATCCACTTTTCTGGCCCTAAAATGCCAAAAAACGAGTAACGGTTATGGAGAGGCATTGCCTATTGTTCCACATGTCATTTTTGATTGGCCGAAAAAAATTTATGCAATCCGGGTCCAGTGACCGGGGACCATGTAGGAGGCGTGAGCTATAGCACACGAAAATCGTGGAATCGGACGGAGTTCCATTTTTATGGTCCTAAAATGCTAAAATATGAGTGACTGTGATGGCGAGGTGGTTACTATTGATCCTTAGGTCTTTTTTGATGGGCCGACAAATTTTAGGTGATCCTGGTTCGATGGCCCGAGCCCATGCAGGAGGCGTAGCTACTATACACGAAAATTTAGGAATCGGGTAGAATTCTAATTTTATGGCCCTAAAATTCCAAAAAACGAGTAACGATCATGGAAAGGCGGTAACTATTGTTCCTTAGGTCGTTTCTGATTGGCAGGCAAAATTTTAGGCGAATCGGGTCTAGTGGCCCTGGCCAATGGAGGAGGTGTTGGCTATAACACACGTAAATCTAGAAATCCGGCAGTATTCCAATTTTATGGCCCTAAAATGCCAAAAACGAGTAACGGTCATAGTTAGACGGTGACTATTGTTCCTTAGGCCGTCTTTGATTGACCGGCAAAACTTTATGTGATCCGGGTCCGGTGGCCTAGGCCCATGCAGGAGGCGTAGGCTATAGAACATGAAAATCTGAGAATCGGGTTGAATTATAATTTTATGGCCCTAAAACGCCAAAAAATGAGTAACTGTCATGGCGAGGCGGTGACTATTATCCCTTAGGTCGTTTTTGATGGGCACGAAAAATTTAAGAAATCCGAGTCTGGTGGCCCGGGCTCATATAGGAGGCGTGGGCTATAACACATGAAAATTTAGGAATCGGGCGGAATTCTAATTTTATGGCCCTAAAATGCCAAAAAATGAGTAAGGGTCATGGAGAGAGAGTGACTATTGTTCCTTAAGTCAGTTTTGATGGGACGGTAAAATTTTAGGCGATTCATGTCCGGTGGCACGGGCCCGTGCAAGAGGCGTGGGCACACGAAAATATGAGAATTGGGAGAAATTCTAGTTTTATGGCCCTAAAATGCCAAAAAGGTGTAACGGTCATGGAGAGGCAGTGTTTATTATTCCTTAGGTCGTTTTTGATGGAACGGTAAAATTTTATGCGAATAGGGTTCGGTGTCCCGTGGCCATGTAGGAGGCGTGGGCTATAGTGTACGAAACTTTGGAATCGGGTAAAATTCTAATTTTATTGCCCTAAAACGCCAAAAATGAAGAAACGGTGGAGGGTTTTGATGTGCCAGCAAAATTTTAGCCGATCCATGTCCAGTGGCCCGGACCCATGTAAGTTGTCTCGGATATAGCACACGAAAATTTGGGAATCGGGCAGAATTCCAGTTTTATGACCCTAAAACACCAAAAAATGAGTAACGATCATGGCGAGGCGGTGAATATTATTCCTTAGGTCATTTTTGATGGGTCGGCAATATTAGGCGATCCCTGTCCGGTGTCCCTAGTCCATGCAGGAGGCGTGGACTATGCACACAAAAATCTGGGAATTTAGCAGAATTCTAGTTTTATAGCCCTAAAATGCCAAAAACGAGTAACGTCATGGCGAGGCGGTGACTTTTGTTCCTTAGGTCATTTTTTATGGCCCTGCAAAATTTTAGCCGATCAGGATCCGGTGGCGCCATGCAGTAGGCGTGAGGTATTGCTCATGAAAATCTGGGAAACGGCCGGAATTCTAGTTTTATGGCCTTAAAATGCCAAAATATGAATAACGGTCATGGAGAGGCGATGACTATTGTTCCTTAGGTTGTTTTTGATGGTCAGCAAAATTTTAGGCATTCCGGATCCGGTGGCCCGGGCCCATGCAGGAGGGGTGGGCTAAAGCACACGAAAATCCGGGAATCTGGCCGAATTCGCGCTTTATGGCCCTTAAACGAAAAACAAACGAGTAACGGTCATGAAGAAGTAGTGACTATTGTTCCTTAGGTCATTTTTGCTGGGCCGTCAAAATTATAGGCGATCCAAATCCGGTGGACCGAGCCTATGCAGGAGACGTAGGCCATAGCATAACGAAAATCAAGGAATCGTGTGAAATTCCACTTTTATGGTCCTAAAACGCCCAAAAATAAGTAATGGTCATGGCGAGGCGGTGACTATTGTTACTTAGTAGGCATGGGCTACAGCTCACGATAATTTGGGAATCGGGTGGAATTCTAATTTTATGGCCCTAAAATGCAAAAATATGGGTAACGGTCATGGCGAGGCATTGACTATTGTTCCAGAGGTCATTTTTGATGGGCCAGAAAAATTTTAGGCGATCCGGGTCTGTTGGCCTAGGCCCTTGCAGGAGGCGTGGGGGCACATGAAAATATGAGAATCGGGCAGAATTCCAGTTACACTGTCCAAAATGCCAAAAAATGAGTAATGGTCATGGCAAGGTGGTGACTATTGTTCCTTAGGTCATTTTTGTTGGGCCGAAAATTTTAGGCGATCCGGGTCCAGTAGCCCGGGTCCATATAGGAGGAGAGGGCTATAGCATACGAAAATCTGGGAATCGGGCAGAATTCAAGTTTTATGGCCCTAAAAATCCAAAAAATGAGTAGCGATCATGGAGAGGTGGTGACTATTGTTCCTTGGGTCGTTTCTGATTTCCAAGCAAAATGTTAGGCGATCCAGATCCGGTGGCTTAGGCTAACACAGGAGGCATGGGCTATAACACACGAAAATAAAGGAATCGGGCGGAATTCCAATTTTATGGCCCTAAAATGCCAAAAACGAGTAACGGTCATAGTGAGGCGGTGAATATTGTTCCTTAGGTCGCCTTTGATGGCCGAAAATATTTTAGCGAACCGGATCCGACAGTATGGGCCCATGCAGGAGGCGTGGCCTATAGGACATGAAATCTGGGAATCAGAGAGAATTCCAGTTTTATGGCCCTAAACGGCAATGGCGAGGGGGTGACTATTGTTCCATAGGATGTTTTTTATGGGCAGGAAAAATGTTAGGCGATCCGGGACTGCTGGCCTAGGCGCATGTAAGAGGTGTAGGCTATAACAATCGAAAATGTTTAAATCAACTGGAATTGCAGTTTTATAGCCCTAAAACGCCAAAAATTGAGTAACGATCATGACGAGGCGATGACAATTTTTCCTTCGCTCCTCTTTAATGGGCCGGTAAAATTTTAGACGATCCGGGTCCAGTGGCCCGGGCACATGTACGAGGCATGGGCTATAGCACACGAAAATCAGAGAACCGTGCGAAACTCCACTTTTATGGTCCTAAAATGCCAGAAAATGAGCAAAGGTTATGGCGAGGCAGTGACTATTGTTCCTAAGGAAGCATGCTTTTATAGCACACAAAAATTTGGGAATCGGGCGGAATTCCAATTTTATGGCCCTAAAATGCGAAAAAACAAGTAACGGTCATGGCGATGCGATGACTATTATTCCATAGGTCAATTCTGATGGGCCGGAAAAATCCTAGGCGATCCGGGTCCGATGGACCGGGCCCATGCAGGAGGTGTGTGCTATAGCACACGAAAATCTAGAAATCGGGTGGAATTCCAGTTTTATGGCCCTAAAACGCCAGAAAAGGTGTAACGGTCATGGCGTGGTGTTGACTATTGTTCCTTAGGATATTTTTTATGGGCCGGCAAAAATTTAGGCGATCCAGGTCCGGTGGCCCGGGTCCATGTATGAGGCGTGGGTTATAACACACGAAAATTTGGCTATCTAGCAAAATTCCTATTTTATAGCCCTAAAATGCCAAAAAACTAGTAACGGTCATGGCGAGGCAGTGACTATTGTTCCTTAGGTCGTTTTTGATGGGCCACAAAAATTTTACGCGATGAGGGTCCGGTGGCTTGGGGCCATGCAGGAGGCATGGTCTATAGCACACGAAAATCTGAGAATTGGGCGAAATTTCAGTTTTATGGCCCTAAAATTCAAAAATACGGGTCATGGCGAGGCGGTGAGTACTATTCCATAGATCATTTTTGATGGGCCGGAAAATTGTAGGCGATCCAGGTCTGGTGGCCCTGGCCCATGCAGAAGGCGTGGGGTATAGGACACGAAGATCTTTCAATCGGGCGAAATTCCACTTTTATGGCCTTTAAATGCCAAAAGAGGAGTAACGGTCATGGTGAGGCAGTGACTATTGTATATTAGGAAGTTTTGATGTGCCGGCAAAATTTTAGGCGATCCGGGTCTGGGGGCCCATGCAGGAAGCGTGGGCTATAGCATACGAAAATTTGGGAATCGGACGGAATTCTAGTTTTATGGCCCTAAAACCCCAAAAATGAGTAACGGTCATGGAGGGGCGGTGACTATTGTTCTTTAGCTCATTTTTTGATGGGCCGTCAAATTTAAGGCGATCCGGGCCCGGTGGCCCAGGCCCATGCAGGAGGCGTGGGTTATAGCGCACGAAAATTTAGGAATCGGGTGAAATTCCAGTTTCATAGCCCTAAAACACCAATAAATGAGTAACGGTCATGGCGAGGTGGTGGCTATTGTTCCATAGGCCATTTTTGTTGGGCCGGCAAAAATTTAAGCGATCAAGGTCCGGTGGCCCGAGCCCAAGCATGAGGTGTGGTCTATACCACACGAATATCTGGATATTGGGCGGAATTCCAGTTTTGCGGCCCTAAAACGCCACAAAATAAGTAACGGTCATGGCGAGACGGTCACTATTGTTCCATAGGTCGTTTTTGGTGGGCCGACAAAAATTTTAGGCGATCCGGGTCTGGTTGCAATGACCCATGCAGGGGCATGGGTTATAACACATAAAAATTTGGCAATCGGGCGAAATTAAAGTTTTGTGGCCCTAAAAGGCCAAAAACGAGTAATGGTCATGGTGAGGCAGTGACTATTGTTCCTTAAGTTATTTTTGATGGACCGGAAAATTTGAGGCCATCAGGGTCTAGTGGGCTGGGCCCATGCAAGAGCCGTGGGCTATAACAAATGAAAATCTGAGAATCGGGTGGAATTCCAGTTTTATGGCCTTAAAATGATTAAAAAAAAAAGAGTAACGTTCATGGTGTGGCTGTTACTATTGTTTCTTACTTCTTCTTTGATGGGACGACAAAATTTTAGGCGATCTGGATCCAGTGTCCCGAGCACATGTAGGGGGCATGGGAACACGAAAATCTAAGAATCGGGCGGAATTCCAGTTTTATGGCTCTAAAATGCCAAAAAAGATTAACGGTCATGGCAAAGCAGTGACTTTTGTTCCTGAGGTCATTTTTAATTGGCCGGCAAAATATTAGGCGATGCGGGTCTGTGGCCCGGGCCCATTTAGGAGGCATGGGCTATAGCGCACGATAATCTGGGAATCGCTGGAATTCCATTTCTATGACCCTAAAACGGCAAAAAATGAGTAACAGTCCTATCGACGCGGTGACTATTATTCCTTAGGTTATTTTTGATAGGCCCGGAAAAATTTTAGGTGATCAGGGTTCGGTGGCCTCGGGTCATGCAGGAGGCGCGGGGTATAACACACGAAAATCTAGGAATCGGGCGGAATTTCACTTTTATGGCCCTCAAACGCCAAAAAATGCGTAACGGTCTTGGCGAAGCGGTGACTATTATTCCATAGGAAGTTCTAATGGGCCGATAAAATTTTAGGCGATCCGGGTCCATTGGCCCGGGGGATTATAGGAGGCGTAGGCTATAGCACACAAAAATAAGAGAATCGGTCGGAATCCTAGTTTTATGACCCTAAAATGCCAAAAAAACGAGTAACCGTCATCGCGGGGCAGTGACTAATGTTCCTTTGGTCGTTTTTAATGGGCCAGAAAAATTTTTGATGATCCATGTCCGGTGGCCCAGGCCCATGCAGGAGGCGTGGGCTATAACACACGAAAATTTGGGAAACGAGCAAAATTCCAGTTTTATGGCCATAAAATTCTAAAAAAAAGAAATAAGGATCATGGTGAGGCTTTAAATATTGTTCCTTAGGACGTTTCTGATTGGTAGGCAAACTTTTAGGCGATTCGGGTCCGGTGACCCGGGCCCATGCAGGAGGCGTGGGTTATAGCACACGAAAATCTTGGAATCTGGCGGAATTCCAGTTTTATGGCCCTAAAATGCAAAACAAACTAGTAACGGGCATGGTGAAGTGGTGACTATTGTTCTTTAGGTCATTTTTAATGTGTCCGCAAAATTTTAGGTGATTCAGGTGCGGTGGCCCGGGCCTATGTAGGAGGCATGGGCTATAACACTTGAAAATCTGGGAATCAGGCGTAATTCGAATTTTATGGGCGAAAAATACCAAAAAATGAATAATGGTCATGGCGAGGCGATGACTATTGTTTCTAAGATCATTTTTGATGGGTCGAAAAAATTTTAGGCGATCCTGGTCCGTTGGCCCGAGCCCATGCAGGAAGCGTGGACTATAGCACACGAAAATCTAGAAATATGGCGGAATTCCAGTTTTATGGCCCTAAAATGCCAAAAAACGAGTAACGATCATGGCGAGGCGGTGACATTTGTTCCATAGGTCATTTTTGATGGGTCGAAAAATCTTTAGGCGATCAGGGTCCGGTGGCCGGACCCATGCAGGATGCGTGGGCTATTACACACAAAAATCGAGGAATCTGGCGGAATTCCACTTTTATGGCCATAAAATGCAAAAAAACAAGTAACGTTCATGGCGAGGCGAAGACTGTTGTTCCTTAGGTCATTTTTGATGGGCTGAAAATATTTTAGGAGATCCGGGTCCGGTGGCGCGGGCCCATGCCGGAAGCGTGGGCTATTGCACATGAAAATTTAAAAATCGGGCGGAATTTCAGTTTATGGCCCTCAAATGCCAAAAAACGAGTAACAGTCACGACGAGATAGTGACTATTGTTCCATAAGTTATTTTTGGTAGACCGGCAAAATTTTAGGTGATCCGGGTCGGTGGCCCGGGCCCATGCAGGAGGTGTGAGCTATATAGCACACAAGAATCTGGACATCCAGCGAAATTCCACTTTTAGGGTCCTAAAATGCCCAAAAACGGGTAACGGTAATGGCGAGGCGGTGACTATTGTTCCTTACGTCGTTTTTTATGGGCTAGAAAATTTTTAGGCGATCTAGGTCCAGTGGCCTGGGCCCATGCAGGAAGCGTCAGCTATAGCACACAAAAATCTGGGAATCGGGCGCAATTTTTGTTTATGGCCCTGAAACGCCAAAAAACAAGCAACGGTCATGGCGAGGCAGTGACTATTATTCCATAGACCGTTTTTGATAAGCGGCAAAATTTAAGGCGATCCATGTCTGGTGGCACGGGCTAATGCAGGAGGCATGGTCTATAGCACACGAAAATCTGGGAATCTGGCGGAATTCAAATTTTATAGCCCTAAAACGCTAAAATATGAGTAAAAGTAATGGTGAGGTAGAGACTATTGTTCCTTAGGTTTTTCTATGGGCCGGCAAAAATTTTTGGCGATCCGGGTCCGGTGGCCCGTGTCCGTGTAGGAGGCGTGGCTATAGCACACAAAAATCAAGGAATCAGGCGAAATTCTAAATTTTGGCCTTAAAAAGCTAAAGAATGAGCAACGGTCATGGAGAGACGGTGAATATTGTCCTTAGGTCATTTGTGATGCACCAACAAAATTTTAGGCGGTCCGTGACCGGGGCTTATGAAGGAGGCATGGGACATGAAAATTGAAAATCAAGCGGAGTTCTAGTTTTATGGCCTTAAAATGCCAAAAAACGAGTAACAGTCATGGCGAGGCAGTGACTATTGTTCCTTAGGTCGTTTTTTATGGGTCGGCAAAATTTTAGGCGATCCGGGTCCTGTCTAGGCCCATGCAGGAGGTGTGGGCTATAGCACACAAAAATCTGAAAATCGGGCGATATTCCAGTTTTATGACCCTAAAATGCCAAAAAATAAGTAACAATCATGGCGAGGCGGTGACTATTATTCCGTAGGTTATTTTTTATGAGCCAACAAAATTTTAGGCGATCCAGATCTGGTGGCCCGGGCCTATGCAGGAGGCGTGGAACACACGAAAATCTAGAAATCGGACGGAATTCCAGTTTTATAGCCCTAAAACGCCAAAAAATGAGTAACGATCATGGTGAGGCGGTAACTATTGTTCCTTAGGTCATTTTTATGGGCCTGTAAAAGTTTAGGCGATTCGAGTCCGGTAGCCCGTGCCCATGCAGTAGGCGTGAGCTATTGCTCATGAAAATTTGGAAATCGGGCAGAATTCCAATTTTATGACCCTAAAACACCTAAAATGAGTAACGGTCATGGTGAGGCTGTGACTATTGTTCCTTATGTCGTTTTGGATAGGAAGGCAAAATTTTAGGCGATCCAGGCCCAGCGACCCGGTCCATGCAAGAGGCGTGGGCTATAGTACACGAAAATTTGAGAATTGGGTGGAATTCCAGTTATATGGACCTAAAACGCCAAAAAATGAGTAATGTTTATGGTGGGGCGGTGAATATTATTCCTTAAGTTATTTTTTATGGACCGACAAATTTTTAGGCGATCCGGGTCTGATGGCTCGGGCCCATGCAGGAGGCGTGTGTAACGAATTTGTGATTATGTCCACTTTTTGGTGTGTATACATGCTGATTATATAAAAAAAATTGACAGATTCGATTGGCTTGAATATTCGTAGGTTCATAAGAAACGGTTTAGTGATCAATACTTATTGATTCACCATGATTTCGACTTTATTTTATGGCGTTTCATGATCATGCAATACGAATTTGTGATTATATCCACTTTTTGGTGTGTACTAGTACATGCTAATTTTCTAGAATTCTTTTTACGGACTCCGATTGGTGGAAATTTCGTCGGTACATAGGAAACGGTCTACTGGCCAATACTCATTGCTTCGCAATAACTTTCGGGTTCATTTCTCCATGACCAATATCCAATGGATCCACCAATTTTTAGGTCAATCGGAGTCCAAAACCAAATTTAGAAAAATTATTATGTATATAATAAACACACTAAAAAATAGACCTAATCATTAATTCCTATTTATAACCTTCAAACGCTAAAAAATGATATTTGGTATGGTGTGTATTGGTCACAACGCCATATCTGATGGATCTACAAATATGTAGGTCAATCGAAGTCTGTCAACCAAATTCAAAAAAAATCATCATGTATATAATTACATGAAAAAGTGAACATAATTATTAATTCCTATTTTATGACTCTGAAATAGCAAAAAGATAATGCTAGTCATGATAAGTATTGCTTACAAGGCCATATCGGGTGGATCTATCAATTTTTAGGCCATTCGAAGTTCGTCAATCAAATTAAGAAAAAATATTATGTATATAAACACACGAAGAAGTAAACATAATCATTAATTCTTGTTTTATCATCCCGAAATGCTAAAAAATATTATTAGTCATAGTATTGGCAATTTTTTTAGAGATACTTAGGTGATGCTAGTTGCATCAGTTTGGAGAAATAATTTTCACATTAACACATTAGGATTATTTATAAATTTTTAGTTTTATACTTTTTCTTTCCGCATAATACTTGCAAAATTAACGCAATAATTTATAATCATCTTATGCGAGTAGAATGTGGAATAATTAAGAATATGCAGGTATTCTACTCATTAACTCTTGTAGGACAGTTATTTGCTAAAAATTAATGCTTCCACAAGTAAGACATTATTATTTATTTTTGTTAGTTTTATTTGTCCTATATTATCTAGCATGTCATTGTCTATCTAGGTGTGGCGTTATTAATACATGAATTAAAAAAAAATCAAAATAACAAAAAGAACCTTTATATATAATAAGAAATCTTTTACTTTAAAGTAAGCACCTATTTTAAATTATAGGTTAAATACTAACTTTTAACACAACGAATCAACCATCAAACAAGATATAGTCGACATATTGTAATCTCTATATTATAATTTCTGCATTACTTATTTTTATATAATTTGTCTTTGGAACAAAATGATCGACTCATAATGATAAGTGGTATCAAATAAAGATTTTCTCTATCAAATCATGTAGCAAGGAGTAGTAACGCAATATCTCAAGATTAACTAAATTGTTGAATTATTATAACGTACAAACGTACAAACGTTAACGTACTTCTGTCATAAATATTGAAGGATGACTGCACATTTCATTCTTCGCAAAAGTTTATGTTTTCTAGAATCGGAAAAACAACTGCTATAAATTAAAGAGATGCACACGAACGGCCTTAAAATAAATTGTTTAACCAGAAAATAGGAATTTCGGTCAAAGCTAATATTTTAGAAGAACTCGGGTTACTGATAATCAAGAAAATTAGATTGAAATAATTAGACTTGCAATAAGAAAGCAATAAGAATGCGTAAAAGTAAATGTATTTCAGTAGTAGTTCGAACGTGTCCCTACAAGTGAAATTTTCTTCCCTTTTATATAGGGAATTTCTTAATATTACGCCTACTCTCATTAATGATTGAGCATTAATGACTAATAATATCATTAATGTAACGTTACAATAGGTAATCGTAACTGTTGCGTGAAGATTATGTAACGTTTGGCTCATTGATTGAAGATCTTTGAATCTGTCCTTTATTCTGCCTTGGTTCATTCTGACCGTGTCTCTTCAACTCCTCAATTAGACTGAGGTTCCCGCATCTAATTGTCTCGTGGATATGCTGTTTCGTTCCTCTTTGTTTCGTACCTCTTTGTAAATTTGTGACCAGCTGTCATGTTTCTATTGCTCCACATGGATCGCCTTGTCATCAGAAATATTACACGTGCGAAGTCTATTTTTTACCAGTACACAAATACTCGAAATATTGCACGACTAAGTATACACATACCCCATTCAGACTGGGGCTTGATGTGGAGATAGGTTTTCGATTCGTGAACTGAATGTCTCACTAGAAATAGTTTGTGGTTTTTCACTCTCAAGATGGACTTTAGATGAATAATATTACTATATGTTTTACATTGAGAGATAACAAAAAAAGGAAAATATTAACTGACAGTCATGTCATACAAGTTATTTAGCAAGATGACAAAGAGAAAGCATTATTCACACAAATTTACAAACAACCTTTACCCAAAGCTCTCCTATTCCCCCCTTGCAATAGTAGTAAATACCTCTATACCTCATAAATCTATTATTGCAAATTATACCCTACTGCATAATCTTGATACATCCCTTCAGTTTGTTGAAGAATATTTGAAGATGAACCCCAAGAATTTGATGAAGAAGCTGTATTTGTATCAAACTCATTAGACCACCATGCCAAATTGTCCCTTGATCCATCATCCATCTCTTTAAAACAATCAAATTCAGCTATTTGATGATTTTCTGATGGTAGATTAAAGCCAATTCCTTTGTTGAGAATTAGGTCATCGATCTCGGCCTGAGTAAACCCTTGAACACCCTGGATTTGGATTTGGATTTCTCTTGCATTTTCTTGCCCTATGTTTTTGTCAAGAACATTTCTTTGATTGTTAGACTCAATAGGAGTACTGTCTGAAGACGATATGCCATTATTCGTGTTACTTTTCTCCACTTCATTCGCCTTGAAATTGGTCATGGTATTAGCAAATTCATTGATCCCAACTTTTTGCCCTAGTTCATGAGCTTGGTTATGATCACTAGGATTTATCGGTGCGAAAATAGGTGTTTGATTCTCATTTATGCCATTAGCTTGTAGGGTTTGGATCATTTTTTGTTGAAGAGGGGTTAACTTAGGCCAAAGTGCAGGATTATTATAGAAAGAAAGAGGGTTTTGAAGGGTTTGAAGTTGCATATGAAGTTGAAGCCTTTCGAGAGCCGAGTTACTTAGGTTTTGAAATAGGGAATTTTCTTCTAATCCATTTGTTTCCTTGAGATCTTGACCACCACTAGCAAGTAATAATCTGTTCATTTGAGATTGTTTTCTTTTCCCGAGCAACTTCTTCTTCAATCGAGTATTCCAGTAATTCTTGATATCATTATCTGTTCTTCCAGGAAGTTGTGCAGCTATTATAGACCACCTAAAGTTTTCACAAGAGGGTTTTAAACATAATCAGACTGAGTTCAACGAGACATAATATAATTAAATAATTTAAGAATCGGCTCTCTCTAACAGCTTAAACTTTCCGATGACATGCTTATACACTTAAACAAAGTTAACTCTAAGAAACGAATTTGGATCATCAACAACCAACATGAATAAAAATAGGTTTTAATAACCTTGGAGATGTGAGATATTCCAAATAATGATCTCTAACAAGAACTAGAAAACAAGTTATTTAGTTGGATTTCCATTACATTTGTTGTTATTGTTTGTGTGTTTCTGTGTGTGTGTATGTGTGTGTGTGAGAGAGAGAGAGAGAGAGATGAAGATATACCTGCTGCCAATACTAATATAGAGGCTGCAAATGATGTTGTCTTCTTCTTCAGTAAATCCACCATGTTTAATATTAGGTCTTAAGTAATTGAGCCATCTAAGCCTGCAACTCTTTCCACATCTCTTAAGCCCTGAAAAAATATTTTAAAAAAATCAATCAAATTAATCTTGAGAAAAATTCTCAATTTTTAAAGGTATTTCTCGATCGAAACGAATAATATAGAGAGAGACAAGAAGAAGAAATTGATACCTATTTTTTGGGGAAGAGCAATCCAGTTATTACCAGTGCCATTTTCTTCAATATATGCTTTGAGTTTTGCATCTTCTTCTGGTGACCATGGACCTTTTTTCACATTATTTTTGTCACAACATGGAGCTCTACCCATTTTTTTTCAATTTTTTCTTTCTTCTAATGAATTTTGCTTCCAAATATTTCTTCTCTCAAACCTTTGATTCTTGAACTTGTGATTGTTGGTTTGAAAAATATTGGAAGAGAAGACTTGGTTTTATAGTAGAAAAGAGTGGGTGATGTAATACTTTTGAAAACCAAAAAAGTCTTCCCCTCTAGGGTTTTTGTGTCTCTCTCTTACTCTGTCATTTTTGGATTAGCTTAATGCTAATATTTTATTAATAACCTGACAAAGTACCATACAAAATTTCTCTCAAAATATAATATTTAAATTGCTAGCTTTTTCCATAATATGTTATCTTATTATGTGGATGAAATTTTACATCTAAAATCAAGAAAGAAGCCTCCATCCTCTTAGTTTGTCGCCAACCTTGCCCTAAAAATCTTGGATTATTGCTCTACTTTCTTTAGGTATTAATGCAGATAAAGATAAATTTGTCTCCAAATAATAATTTGCAATACATATTTTCATCCTATCTTGAACCATAATTAAATAACATATATGTATTCGAAATATATCTAAAATGCAGTGCCACAGTTTGGAACTTAACTAAAATTGCTTCGATATGAATTATCCGGAGAATGCAATGTCTGATATANNNATATATATATATATATATATATATATATATATATATATATATATATATATATATATATATATATATATATATATATATATGGAAAATGCTTTAAAAGAAGCACTTGGTAAATCTGAACAAACCATTATAAAGGTGTCAAGTTTCTTTGTTTATTCACTTGCTAAAGAATTTGAGCATTCAATCCAAAAACCTAAAGTAAAATTAGATGGATCGGAGCAACTCAAAAAATTATAAACTCCTTTAGAAACTCTTACACGAACTAATGAGGACAAGTGTATTCTCTAACATCCTCCTGCACGTTAACCCAATTTTAGATGTGAAAAAAGACGTGTCCTTCTGATACCATGTGAAAGAATTTGAGCATCCAATCTAAAAATTTGAAAGAATATGGGTCGAATAGCTCTAAGACATTATAAGCCCCTTTTGAAAACCGTACGCAAGCTAATATAAGCAAATTAATTCTCTACAATTTTTTAACATGTATTTTCTCAATACCTATATTTATGTCTCGTGAAGAATGAATTATTTATCGTTGTCATTCTCAAGTAGTTTCTAAAACTTAATTAATGTTCCATTTTCGAGTAAATGACTTTTTTATTACTTAATGCGAAAAAGTGGTTAAATAATCAAGAAGAAAGAAGTGAAATAAATTGGAATGGAGCAACAAATTTATGTGGGTAAACTGTTTGGACTCCAACATGGTAGGGCATTTTATGTCAGACAACTTGCATACTTTGACAATTTATCCATATTCATAGTGGTTCATTTTAATCATTTTGATGGAACAACGTTAAGTATTTAAATTAGTTATGGGCAAGTTGAGGATATGAGAAAGCCAACTAAAAGAGTTCTACATAAGATATTTGGGGAAAAATAGAGAGACTTAACGAAAATATATATAGGTTACTATAAAAGAACAATATCTAAGAGTTTAAGTTATATACTATGTTCCTATAAAGAATTTTTATGTTATCACGTCACTTAAAAGACAATTACATGTATGCTTTCTTAAAGTACGGGTGTTGTAATCTTGAAGATAAGATTGGTTGTATGTAAAAATTCCATACACAATATATATAACTTAAAACCCAAAGACCAATTTTTGGACAAATATTACTTTTAACCCGCGGTCGAAATTATCGGATCCCGCAAAAATGTATAAAAATTGTATATTTATGTATATAATATACGGAAGTATATATATATATATATAGTCGGCTATTATTTTGAGTTATACTGTGTCACCCACCTCCCCTTTTTTTGTTAGCAATAGTTACGTACTTGATGAAGCCTCATAGAAAGACATTAGTTCTTCGATGTTATCGTGGCTTCAATTTATGTAGAATTAAGATGAACTTTACATAATTCAATTATTTTTAAAGAAAAATATCCTAGTTTAAAAGTCATTTTTATTTCTGTCCGTCATAAACGAACCATAAAGTCTTAATTAATGCAATAAATTAATAACATCTTCTTACATATCAACGAGTTAAGTCGCTGATTACGGCAATAAGGGTACTTGTCATATTTTATTAGTTTCATTTAGACACCCTAATTGAAACAAGTTAGCTAGGGTTTCAAAATCAATCATCAACAACATGGAAATAGCTTTTAAACAGAAAAAAAAGGGGCAGCCCGTTGCACTAAGCTCCCGCTATGCATGGGGTTTGCGGAAGGGTCGGACCACAAGGGTCTATTGTACGTAGCCTTACGCTGCATTTTTGCAAGAGGCTGTTTCCACGGCTCGAACCCGTGACCTCCTAGTCACATGGAGGCAACTTTACCAGTTGTGCCAAGGCTCCCTTTCAGCTTTTCAAAAGAAATATAAGAAAAAAAACAAATGAATATATTCTAAAAAATTCAAAGCTTTTTGAGAGAGAGAACAAGCTAAGCCAGCTTCATTGACCTTGGTCCCTCTACTGTATATTAAATTAAATTATTTCATAATAAAAACTTTTTAAGTTGTGTTAAATAAGATTAATAGAAGGACAAAGAGGTCCAGAACCGCACTTGCACAGAAATAACAAGCAGAAAACTATCAAATTTTCAAAAGGTGTTTAATAAATTAATAAGCAAACTCAGATCTTTAGGAAGAAGAAAACATGTTTCTGTTTGTCTTTCTCCTTAGCTAAGAATCTCTCTCTCCATTGACACTGGCAATTTCATGCATCATCAACAAGACCCCAACACTTGGCTGGTATATAGAAATATAGTATTGATAGTATAATTAAAAAGATAGAAGGGGAGCCTTGGCGTAACTGGTAAAGTTGATGTCATGTGACCAGGAGGTTACGGGTTCGAGCCGTAGAAACAACTTCGTGGAGAAATGCAGGGTAAGGCTACGTGCGATAGACCCTTGTGGTCTAGCTCTTTTCCGGACTGTGTACATAGCGGGAGCTTACTGCACCAGGCTGCCCTTTTATAATTAAGAAGATAAGTATGGCTTTCTATTGGCTAAATACCAAAATAATAATATAATGTAGTATTATTGGTTCTAACTTAATTGACTTTACTTTATGCACCTAAACTAATTCTAGTTAGCATGTGGTAATGTCTCTTATTAATTAGCTATGAGTTCAACTGAACCGAATATTTTGGACACCGAACATGAAAATATATGCGAAAAACATGGTGTACCGCATGTTAAAAGTAGAAACCGCTATAAGTTTTGCAAGCCCTAATTTTTATTTAATGTTGAATAGTATTAGATTAGTATCGCTAAATTTGTTCTTGAATAGTTTTTTTTATAAGACTTCAAGAAATTTCGCAAGAACTCAGTCAGAGGAGAAGCTTCAATCGGCGCAAAGTCAGGGTCTATTCTGGGAGCATTTCCCTCCTCTCGATCCTGAGGCCATAGCAAATATGATGAAATTGATCTGGAACTATACCCACATTTTGAATATATAATTTCAAAAGTACATTAAATGCAGTTAAAAGTTGAACCTATCAAATTTAAATTTTGGATTCGATATATAGTTAGGGGTGGGGGAATTAAGGGGGGAATATCTTTTTGCAAATCTTCAACCAAAACAACCCCACAAATTTTTTCTTCCTAACCTCTCATATACTACAAGTTATTAGTATTTTTAGCTAAGTATGTGTCTTTTGACTTCTTGGAATCTCAATTATCAATAAGTTACCTAGGGCTAAAAGGTAAGCTGAATAGTTAGTTTTCATTAATTTTGTGAAGGGGATTTGACAAAATCTTGATACAAATCTGCAAATGTATAGAATAAGAGGGTGTGTGGGGGAAGGGCAGCTCGTATTGAGAAAAGTACTTATAAACTAGTAATAAAGTATTTTTTGAATTTGTATGTGATTAGTCCGCGGATGATGCTTATATTAGGGTAGATTGTCTCTGTGTGACCTATAGGTCATGGGTTCAAGCTGTGGAGACAGTAGACTGTCTACGTCACATCACTAGAAGTTATTTTGAATGTTTTTGATAAATTAATAAATAAGCGAGCCTCGTAAAGATTTTTTTATTTTTCTAGATAATAAGTATATATATTGGTAGTTAAATTAAAATGTAGACTTCTTGCTTTAGTGTTACTTAATACTTTGTACTTTTGTTTCGTATTAAGTGATGCTTTTTGCTAGCTGGTAGCTACTCTACTTGATATCGATAGTGTTGGAATTATTTCTATTTGGACTTTAACATTAATTTAATTATTTAGTATTATTAAACAGACTAAACAAATATAGCTGGTGTCGGAGCCAGCTTACGTGCACCTTGACTATTCCACCAGGTATCCGATATCTCTCTCCAATCAGCTGACAGCAGTTCCAATTAGGGGTGTGCATTCGATTTATCCATTCGATTTGGACCCTTATCGATAATTACTTATCGATTATCGATTTGTACATATGCTTATCGTTATCGTTTCAATAAGGTTTCGATTTTTTCGATTTCGATTTATCGATTTTGGAGGCTTATCGATTCGGTTATCGATTACACCAATAAGAAAATTTGCGGGATTCAACGGAAAGTATATCGCTATAAACGCGCCTAACTAATATGGACAAAAAGAAGCTAAAATAAGACGAACACCATTTATAATATAAAAATTGTGTCAACAAGCACATGCAACAAACTAAAGTAAGGGATCAAATGTATGCCACCAACACTCCAACGGTATAAAAAAAACAAAACAAAACAAAACACATCATCACGGCTAACTCCGTTTTCCATTAATTTGAACTTCATTCCCTTGATCTTTAAATATGATCATTCCTTAAATGTGGTAGAGGAAATAATAGGGTAAGGGACTTAGGGTAAAGGAAAGGTTATAGATTAGGGAAAATAATATTGTATAGCCGCTTTCAAAATAGTAGCGGAATATATATACATTCTGTATGTTATATTAATCTACACAAATAGGTAATTACTCATTTAACAAGTGTCTACAGTCTAGGGGTGTGCATTCGATTTATCGATTCGATTTTGACCCTTATCGATAATTACTTATCGATTATCGATTTGTACATATGCTTATCGTTATCGTTTCAATAAGGTTTCGATTTTTTCGATTTCGATTTCGATAACAAATAATCGATTCGATTTATCGATAAACCGATTCGAATGCACACCCCTAGTTCCAATACAAGTATCTGGTAATTCTGTCCACCCAAACTTAAGCAGATAAAAAGAAATCACGTAATATTTTCCCCGTTCTCCCTCCTTATAACTGTTGGTGACTATCCCGTAGAAATTGACATCTGTTGTAGGGGGAGAAGCAGAGGAAGACTAGATCCTCATTTAATAACATAATATTAATGCTGCAATCTTATTAAAGGGGCTAATCTTTCGGAAATTATGTGAGTTTTCTAATTCTCTTTGAATAAATTGAGTACCTTAAGATGAACTCTATGAATTTTATGCTTAGCCAAATTCTTTGTTCAAATTAACGAAAGAGAGAGAGAAATTTCTTTTTTATTTTTTTTATCTTTATTTAATTTTATTTTATTTTCTATTCGATTCTCATTGTGTAAGGCGCATTAAAGAGAGAAGCGTTTCCTGCTAGGACTTTTTTTCATACTCAAGCTTGAATTCGAAAACTCTGATTAAAAGAAAAAGAATCTTATTATAACCCTCGATGGTCTCTTAACTTTATTAGTAAGTCTCATATTCTTATCCACTTCACGATATTCATGTATGAACAACATTCAAATAATAAAGTACATTAAGACCATTAGTCTATAAAATTAAACTATAATTCTATGATCCACCTGTAGGCTCAGTCCCCATATATGCAAAGAATTAATGAAAGAGACATTAATTAAGGAGGGGGATTTAAAAATAAGGTATTAATAATTATATATACAGTGTATATTATACACCTAGGAAACAGAAAAATGATCTAGCTAATTACAGGAGGGTTGACAAAGTTGCCCTACAATGGACTCTTGATACATATAAACTTTTAAATAATTAATTTTTATATAGTCTAACCAAATATTCTTTGAAGTAGACCCTTAATGACTTTTGTTTTTGTTCAACAATAATTAATCTGCACCCTTAAATTAATGTAGCTGTTATTATCACTTCATTCACTTTTTGTAGGATAATACTATATATTATAAAAGAATATAAAATTAATTCTTAACTCATCTGTACGATTGTCAACCCCTCTTTTAACAAACCCATAATGAATTACTATATCACATACTGGTATCCAAGGAAATTGACTTGGCCTTATCTCTTTAACGACTTTATTACGTTACCATGCATTTATTTAGGGAGAAATTCAAAAATAGCTGGATTTACAAGTGTTCATTCAAAAATAGTCACAGTTTCAAAAGTAATCGAAATTTAGCCACTTTTCATGTAAAGATAAATTTGAACGAAAACACTGTTCAAAATCTGGAAAATACTCCAACATATTATAATGGAGTTCCAGCATAAGTATACTGGAGTTCCAGTATAATATACCGGTCCATCATAATATGCTGAAAGTTCATACACATGTGCTCCAATCTCCAGTATATTATGCTGGAACTTTCCACCTGTTGGAGTTCCAGCATAATATGCTGGAGGTTCATATACAGGTCCACCGATCTCCATTATATTATGCTGGACCGGTCTCTAGCCACTAGTCATAGACTTACCAAAACTAGCCAACAAAAATTGAAAACCAAATAATAGGGTTCTTTCTCTCAAAGAATCACATGCAAAAATCACCTTCCATATTTTTAAGCGTGATTAGCAACATTAGATACAAGACGGAAAGGAAATTTTATGGACGGGGTAGCAAATAAGGTGATGAAATACAAAAATCTAATACAATATCCAAAAATCTAAACAAAAAAGGAACTTTTTCAATGGGTATAGTTGAAATTCATTGAAAATATATAGATAAGTCAATATACAAAATTTGAGGAAGGTTGGAGGTGATTTGGACTGGTTTTGTATCAAAATTCGTAATTAAATCGAGTTCAAAAAAGTCTTCTGCGACACATGTATCAAACATGTATCACGCATGTATCACACACACAGGTATACATGGATATACATGTGATACACAATTGATACAAAATGATACATATGTGATACACAAATGATACACAGTGTGATACACATATCATTTTTTTTCATGTTCAGCTTTTACTTCGAATTTTCAATTCAAACCACCTCAAAACTTCACCAAATCATCCCAAAACTGAGATTCAAGCTCCTTAAGTTGTGCCCAATCTATTCTAATAACACCCACTCAAAACAAAGCAAAAATTTGATATTTTTTGCTACAAATAGCTAATTGGCTAATTTGGCTAATATTAGTAATATTTTATCAATTGGCCAATTTTTATAATGAGCTACTTATAATGGACATAGCTGGTAATTTCCCTCCATTCTTTCGTTTCCGATTGCTACTGTCTAGCACAGTCTTTATCCTAATATACCTAAAATGATTTATTTGTAAACATCAAATGAGTGTGCTTTTATACTATAACTTTGCTGGATTTAATTTATATACAAGGATATTTTTTGGTGTACAAAACATCTTCATTTAGGCAGGGTCAGAGGAAGAATCGCACTTCAAGAATATAATGTAGGTAGTCTACCTTAATGCAAGTATTAGTGGATATTTTCACGGCTCAAACCCGTGATCGATAGGCCGCAGAAACAACTTTACTGTTGCTCCAAAGCATTTGAATTAATTGGATGCCAAATGAAATTATTTACTCTATAAAGTACTATATATTGATATGTATCAGGCTAGTTGTGAACAGCTACTATTGTATACCGATAGTGTAAAAGAACTTTAATATTATCAGGTCACATAAAAAATAATTACGTGTAACCGTCCAAAAAAAATAAGTTTAGTAACATAGAAATAAGACAAGTTACTGCTTCAACATGTTAAAATATATATAAAGCTAACCCCCTTTTTATAGTTTCATCAACACGAATCTGTTTTGAAATCGCAGTAAATCACTTATACAACAAAAAGAACAATCTAACTATGTTGATAGACCACTAGGGCCGGGATATGGTGGGATGCATGGATTCCTCTACTTTTAATTAGAAATATCGGATTCGAATTATGTGAATGAAAAAAATATTAGTAGGAAGTGCTAGTTTTCCCTTAAACAAACTCTACATAACACAAATTTGAATAAGTCAGGTCACTAGGTATCGGTATCGGACGATAAACCAGAAAAAAACTTTATTAGGGTAATGCTCTACATTTCTTAGAGTGCGGTTTTTTCTCGATCTCTGTATGAACACGGAATACTTTATGCACCGAACTGCTTTTTTTAGATCGTTTGTTTGTTTCAATAACCAGACAAACTTGCCCATTGGCCATTGAAAATTACTGCATTTTTGCCTTCTCATTTCTCAACTCCAATAGTTTTTTTTACTTCTGTTCTAATGAAATCACTCTAAGATTACCTACTTGACACGTCGTAAGTCAAAATAATACATACAAAAAGTTGACTTTTTGTTGAAAAGTACAATCCCGCGTATTAGGTACACAAAAGGACTTGTGCAGTTTCTAGAAATATTAACTATCATATGATGATGTCAAGGAATTTGACCTTTGGATTTACTATTAACAATCTTTTTTTATTAAATTCTTTTTAAACTAATTGGTCCCAGCAAAAATTAGGAAACTAGTCAAATAAAATTATAAAGGAAAAAAAACAACAGAAGAAAGGAATTAAGTCAACTAGGTGTTTATACAAACACTAGCTTGCCTTAGTTAGGTTGGTTTGGTAGATTGGGACAAGAAAATATCAATTTTTTATGTATCTTTATTAAATATAAACTAAACTTTATATTTAGTTTCATGCACTTAGCTCCATCTTTATTTAGTTAGAAGATAATCCTGAATAACTAGACAATACACAAAAGAATTATTAGCAAAGGTAAAGGACAACCATTAATTTATTTTTACTTGAGATAAGAGTTAGCTTCATCCGTGTCGGGTAAACTACTTTATAAGATATGACACAAATTCACATGATACGCGCGTTTTTTTGGCACAATATAGCGTAGCCCAAGAGTGGCACAATATAGCGTAGCCCAAGAGACGATCCATGCGGTTTGTTATGCTGGGCGTTTTTTTGGCCCAATATAGCGTAGCCCAAGAGACGATCCATGCGGCTTGTTGTGCTAAAGCGGACAATACGTTCCATGAGCTTAGATCGTGACAGAAAGCTACGAGATTTGCCTAGAATAAATCACCCTTGAAAGAGTAAAAACCTCAATATAGCACTTCAAAATAGAAAGTAAAATAATTCTAGCAGAGTATAACTGTGTATAAAACTTAAGGGGACCTTATCTCAACAATTTGTTACACTTCAAAAATTCAACCAGGTATAGCAATGGGTGCTTCCTTCATTGCAAAAGTGAGCAACTTGCCTGCCTACAGATATTATATTGTATGCTAATGTAATACAGAAAATGAAAATCATATAACTTCAGATGTATAAATTGTCATTAATTTATATACACTGCTTTACCAGTTCCAACAGATATCTGAAACAAGAAAAATCAAATATCTGACTGAACTGCACCAGCATCATCATAACCTTAACATATGCTGAGACCTGCACAAAGTTGAAATGCCAGCCAACCCCGATGGTCTTCCGGAAGATGCATAAACGTATTACTCGGCTTCAAGATCATAGTATAATTCAAAGTTTTGTAATATGATCTTCAATATAGCACTAGGACGTCCGTGTTGCAATGACTTCATATTGTTAATAGGCCATATGAAGTTACCGGACGAGAAAACATATTTAAGAATGTTTATTATAGTTTGGTGCCATCTTGGGAGACGGTAACAACTTCGAAGTGAAACATGCGCTACCCTTTATTTTCATCTTTCTCCGTCAACATGTGAATGACTGACTGTTTTGGAAGGAGTGAGTATGGTAACTCCTGAAACAGGCATTATTTCACGTTCATTGCCGCTGCCATAGTTCTCAATTTTTGAGAGATTTCTGAGAATGATGGCCTCTCTGCAGGCTCAGGGGCCCAACAACTCTCCATCAGCGCTTTCCATTCGGGATCACACCACGTTGGAATTTGTGGACGCAGTGTATTGTTAACGATTCCTCCTAAATATCATAAAACAACATGAGTAATCCCTCAAGTAACATACAAATGATTTACACACGTCCAGATTGCGGAAGCTGGTTTTGTACACAAGTAAACTGATACAGCCTATATATGGTAAGCAGACACCTTGCATCACTGTAATTTGTGTTGAAGATATAACAAAATAAATAATGCTCTCTCCAAACGTTTAAATTTTTAGATGAGATGGTCACACACTTCAACATGGATGGTATGATCAGTTCCATCCCAGTTCTTGGTTTAACCAATGTTAGGCCCCTATGTTATATTGTCCAAGACGAAAGCAGTTCTTTTAAGGGAAGGGAGGGGATGATTCAAGATGATACAAGCAAGTAAAGGGGATTGATTTCTCTAGCAAACAAAGAGAAAGAGGAAAATAACATGTATTTAGAACGGGCACATACCTATTATTGAAGCACAATGCATATCTGCATATGGTTCATCACCAGTGAGCAACTCCCACATAACAATTCCGAAAGAGTAAACATCAATCTGCATCGCAGAAAATGTAACAATCACTTGATATGAAAGAGCACACATAAGAAGATAACTTCCACTTCTTTAAGGAAAAAAACTTACCTTTTCTGTCACCTTAGTTTTTCCACTTAGAAGCTCAGGCGCCATCCAGGGTAAAGTGCCGCGAACACCTCCTGAGACTAAAGTGTGCTGTTTCACCTTTGATAGGCCAAGATCACCAATCTAACGGGGTAAAGCAATGCAGTGTCAGGCGCTACACATATCCACTACACTACGAGAGTTGCAGTGCTACTGAACTCCACAAATATATATACATTTTTGTGACTGCGCTGTATCGCTCAAGGATATTGCCTAACAAATATGAGATATACCCAAGATTAAAAGAAAATATGAGTATTCATCATACCTTGCAGACGGGTCGATGTGGATCCCGCATATTTACCAACAGATTTTCACATTTCAGATCAAAGTGAACAATGTTTTTCCCATGCAGATACTCCATTCCAAAAGCAGTATCCATGGCAATGATAAGCCTTTTACGACGATCAATAGTCCTGTTGAATAAATAGTTATCAAAGATATGTTGAAGATGCGAACTATCTAGAACTATTGATAATGTCCTTTAACTTAATGAAAGTACGAAAATAATGAAGTCCAACTTAGATATTCACCTTCTAGATAACTGGAAAGCAAAATGTACCTGTCTTTTTTCTGTAAAAACTGTTTCAAGGATCCATTGACCATGAATTCTGTAACAGTTGCTAAAGATCCGTCTGGGCCATCACGAACTACACCGTAAAAAGAAACAACATTTGGATGGTGCAGTGAACTTAATGTCAGAGCTTCCCTCCAGAAATCTGCAATCTAATGACCAGAAGAGGAAAATAAGATCGGCTAAAAAATATAGACTAATTCTGCAGAATGAAGACAAGAATGAAACAAAGAGGCGCTATAAGCAAAGTGTAGGATTAAATTAAATTTCACCATTAGAACTCAGATCATACGCAGAAGTTGTGATAGAAATGCTAGACCACACTTGACCATTGTCATTTCTATCCCTCTTTTCAACTTCTTCCTCTTATTTTCTTCCTTTTTGGGTAGAAAATGGCTAAAGTAATATTTCAAAACTTCCAATTAGAAGGTGTAGGTATTAGAACTGGCCTTTTCCAGTGAACAGTGAGAAAGTATGATAAGTATAAAGGCATTGCCTCAAAAGCCCTACTCCTAGATAACACTTTACTAAAATGACTTGTTCTTCCTCATAAACATTAAAGATAATAATAGAATTTTAGGTTTTTATTAGGGGTGGCAATTTGAGCCCAAACCCATCTAACCCGCCCAACCCGTCCAGAGATTAATGGGTTGGGCTACAAACATTTTAGCTCATGGGTCAATTTGGGCTGAGCCCAAGTTAACCCATTATTTTTAAAGCACCTTCTGACCCATTAAGCAGCCCAAATTCAACCCAACCCGCCCAGTTGCCACCCCTAGTTTTTATTGTGTACATTCAAAATAAAGATGATATGAAAGAGTGGTCATCTTAAAGCTATGCTCGCATTGCAAAAGAAAACTATCAGCAAGAAGGAGAGGATTGTAGCTCAGTGTAATATAACTTACTGATAGTTGGAACCAGTGTTACCTAATATATATCTATATAGTTCGCAGAACAGCAACGTCTTCACGGTTTACTGCCTCAGCTAAAATGTGATTCATTTAAGGGTATGTTCTCCAGAACAGACATCAGTATACTTTAAGAACTCTTGATTTAAAGGTTAGTTTAATAAAGTACAGATAATGTTAGAAGAGTAAAGTAGTACAATTACTAGTAGTAACTTAGTCTTTTTTTATAAGGTAAAATTTACCAGTAGCAACTTTAGTCTCACAAATCCAACTCAACAAAAGGATGGACTCTAATAATCTTTCCTTGTAATTAGGATAGAGAAAGTTAGTGGTTCATGTCAATATTTCATCATTACTAGAACAGCAGAAGAAAAGGGGTTTGCTAGAAGATCAGCGGATCTGGGTGACTGTTTTCAACAAATCACTGTGATCGCAAACAGTAGACTTGTCATGTTTCCTACTAATCTGGGTCACAGAAGTTTGACAAAAGAATCTTAGCAGGAACACAGAAGGAGAAGTGGAAAGAGTTTATGAATCTTTACATTACAACCATTTGCAGTATTCTGATGTCACCGATGAAGAAGTGTCCGACAGTAAATAAATCCCAGAAATATACTTGTTACAAAAGTGAGAAAGCGAAAAGAAGAGGATCCACCAAGCTTAAGACCAGAAGCTTCGAAATCAAAAAAATTGTATAGATTAAGGACATACCAGACGTTCCCTTTCAGATGGCCTTCCTGCGAAGCAACTGGCTTTGATTCTCTTTATAGCGACATCTGACCCCTTCCATTTTCCGTGAAAAACTGATCCATATGTCCCAGAACCCAACTCCCGGATCTCCTCAAGATCTTCATTCTTGATTGTCTGTATCAATGCAACATGAATACACTTTTATTCAAATAATATGTATGAAACTAACAAAACCTGACAAAATATTCATTAAAAATAAATGAATAAAGAATGAATGCAGAATGTTTTCCCTATAATCTCCACAGAAAATTCTGAGAGGAAAGAGATGTAGCAACTAGTGTGATACGAGATTTAACTAGAAAGGTTTTCTCATAATCTCCTCAGAAGAATCAGAGTAGGAATGCGGAAAAAAATGTTAGCTTGAGACTAGTGAGGGAAGGGAAGACAGAACAAAGTGATTTCAAGAACCTGCAATCCCTTCTCAATAGCTTCTTCCTCAGCCTTTGTTGGCTCAATCTTGGAATTGTTAACATTGTCGTCAGAATCAAATTCCAAGCCCCCATGGCCATCCTGTAAATCAAGAGATGGTATTATATATAGAATCACAAATATTAAAATATATGATGCAAACTAATAATAATAATATTGTGACCCTCACAGCTAACTCGGCATCGTTCTCATTCACCACTTTAGCCGCAGTGTCATGCTCATGAATGGAATCAGCATTTTCTTGGACTTCAGCTTTTACATCCTTATCACTTTGTAACTCCACCTTTTCTGCAGAAGGAATCTGATCAGGTAAGCAAGCCAACTGATCCTTTGGGTTAGTCTCAGTATCTGCAAAACCACTTTCTTTTACAGCATTTTCCGGGCAAGTGGACCCAAGAGATACAGGGGTATTTGGATTTTTGTCCATTAATGCTTCTACCGGGGTCCCGCTACACATATTAGAGCCTTCCACCAACACTGAAGGACATAGCTGTTCAACTTCCTGGCGAATAAAACTCTCCTTCTCGCTGACACACATATCAGCAGTTAACCTTGTTCCAGACCTGTTCAACGAAGCCGGCCTATCACCAAGGAATGGTTCTGAATCAGATTTTAACGATGGATCCTCCAGAGTTGCAAAAGTGTGCATGCCACCTGGGGCCTGAATAGCTTCCACAGTATGCATGGACTGATTTCCCACGGTGTGAGCATTTGAGATCATGTTTTGGGCTGGTACATAAGAATATTCAGGCACGGAAAAACCATCAAATCCCATCCTTTTCTGTGAAGAATCAAGCCAAGAATGTTGGTTCTCCATCCCAGCTTGCAACCTAGGACTATTTTCCATTATACCCCTGACAAATCCAGGACTAGCAGAACCATTGACCAACTGTGGTGGATTAGCAACCTCGTACGCAGGACCTCCGTGACTTGGGCTTTGAACATTCCTCCACAAAGAATGTGCAGGCATATTTGCTTGAGGAACCTGGTAGGCAGCATCTGGTCCGTAAGCATAAGGTGGATTTCCATATCGAACTCCACGGTCTTCCATGGAGGGAAGATGAATCTGAGATCCCGTGGCTACCACCTGATCATGATATACCTGGCTAACAGGATCCCGTCCAGTTCGAATGTGACGAAGGTCTTCATAATTGAGACCTTGTGCAAGGACCTGATGCCCGTCAATCAAATTGCTATGGGGAAGTGATATATTAGCAGCATTTTCCACAACATAGTGATCTGTCGACCTACCAGCTCCAGAAGCATGTATCTGTGGTTCCTCAACTCGAGCATTTGATTGATGCTGCACGCTCCACCCTCTTTCATGACTATGAGTCTCATTCTGACGGCAACGAGGATCATTTTGTTCGACGGGGTAGTATGAGTGGTGCAAATTGGCATCGGCAGTCACTGGAAACATTTCTCTTTTTGGTGGGCACTCAGCACAAGGATTTGCAACCTGGTGGAATCCATTTCCCACATCGAAATGAGAATGTTCTCCAGGCTTCCAAGAGGAATCGGGGTGAGGTTGATTGCGCTGAAAAGTCATTCGGCAATGCTCGCAGATACTGTTCCCCTCAAATGCGTTAGCACCGTGAAGGATGTTTCCTGGAAAGCCAGCCTTGTCTGGTACAGGTCCATTCGGAAATAATAATACGTTATCCGTATATTGAGGCTGATGATCATATAGGGATGGATGATTAACCTGAAGACGACTGTACTCTTCAGGCATTCGATCAAAACTTTTCTCTTGGAACTCTGGGTAGGGAGAATAGTACCGCGACGATGAAGGAGAATTTGGAAAATCTGACATTGGCCGTGGATCAAGGTGTCCCGGCTGCCTAGGAGAATAGTATGCTGGACTCCACGGGGCCTCCATTTCATTATACCTCTGATTAACCGATTGTTGGGGCTGAGCAAAACCCATATGTGGAATTGTAAGATGACGCAAGTTGATCTGAGGCATATGCGCATCGTTACTCCTCAGATTATGGAGGCTACCATCAAGATTCATCTGATTAAAGCACTGCTCCGCAACATGGAGATCATCTAATGGACCTGTAACCTGAAATTCATTATGTTGTGCCGTTCTGTATTCCGGGGATTCATTAAGACTATTCAAAGCATCCACATACCTTCTCTCATTATCCCTCTCATCCCCATCACAGAAATGCAATGATCCATCTTGATCAGAGTGAGAAAACAGAAAGATCCTGAGCCTAGTAAATCCGTCACCAGAACCCAACTTATCATATTCCTCCATCATATTGACCACATCATCATCATTCACTACCGAGACAAGAGCATCAAGATCCTCATCAGGCTGCTGATACTTTAATACCATTGCCCCCTCAAAGATCTCCCTCATTTTCGCCATGAGTTCCTCAAAAGAAATATCGCGAGGAACACTCACTATCCTTGTCTCACCACCCACATACCGAAGCTTCCCATCCTGAGGCCTCGGCAATATACTGCCTGAAAAACTACACAAGAACTTTACACGTGGCGTGTCATCGTTAGAACTACAAAGTGAGCCAGGGTTGGTCATTGTGGGGCTATCCATAGAGTGTAGCAAAGGTTCCTGCTCTCTCAGTTAGCAATCAAAATTCCAGCCTTTATCCACTCAAAGTTCCAACACCTTCATCCTATATGAGTTAGTATCAGAACTCAAAATACTCCAAACTCAACACTCCCAAATTCAGCAACTCGAAAGTTCGAGAACGTTAACAACCATGTCCACCAAGAATCATCAATGCCCTAGAAATATTAACCAAACATAAAATTCAAGAATTCTTCAACAAAATAATAACAGAAATCAACAACTAAAGTCGCCTATATTTAGCTCAAATTAATCCAAGAACATACAAAATACTAAGCCAATGAACCAGAACTCTTCAAACCCTTTTAAGTAATAAATCAAAAACCCAAATAAGAATTAAGCGTCAGTAATATCACAATTCCAGCAAAAATTACCAAACCCCAGAAAAGATTCACAAAATTTCCCACATAGTTCCGCAATTCTTTACAAATATGCACAAAAAAGCACAAATTTTTAGCTCAAACAATTTAAGAAAGCTCAAAATATTAACCCAAAAATTCAAAATCCTGAAAAACCCAATTCAGTAAATGAATCAAATAACCCAAATTGAGCATCAAGAATCAGTAAAATTACCTTAAAAAGAAAATGCCCGTCCTCAATTCTGATTACACCAAAGCTTCAAACTTTTTCAATTTTCTGCCAATTCTTGACAAAACCCACCAAAATTTAAGCTTTCTCGTATTAAATCTCCTAAAACAAACTCCAAAAATCTAATCTTTAATCTCTAAAAACCAAAAAAAAAAAAAACAAATAGAGGTGGATTAAAAAAACCTCAAAAAAAACTAGTTATTGGACACCATAAAAGCTTGTGGAAATTAAAAGTAAAGATATTTATTTGCGCGTGTGTGTTTGTGTGTGAAATTGTAGAGAGAAATAGGAGATGCCATGGTTGGGATGATTGATGCTCTCCCTCTGTGTTTTTTTGGGGTAGGGTGGTGGGGGGTAAAGGGGGGTGGGGGTTATGCCAGGTAGAGGGGCACTTGGCAATATATGGGAACATGGAATCGAGGCATAAATTTATCTTCGACTAGGTATATTCTTTTCACGCGCTTTAAAGGAGCGTGTATTGAAATATTCTTGGGGATATGTTATATTTTTATGAAGAAAAGAATAACAAAAAATAGAAAAAAATATGCCCTATGGATGGTCCAAATTAAATGTGGTGAATTTTTTTACAAATTCTTTTCTTACTATGGAGAATATTTTTTTAGAAAGTACATCAAGGTCGTTTTCAATCAAGCAACTATTTGATGGAGACTAAGCGGGCGTTTGCACATAAGAACGGTGAAATTCAAGAAAAAAGTTTTAAAAAAATCAAAAAAGAAATAGTATTTGAAATATACAGTTGTTCGGGACATCAATACAATTAAGAGTTATTTTTGATTAGTTGTGTGTGATTTGAAATGAAAACTTTGAATAATAATTTTTAGGAGTTTTTCGAATTTTCGAAAAATTCTGAAATTCAATTTCAAGTTAAATTTGAGATTTTCGTGGTCAAACGCTAGTTAGGAGAAAAGAATTAAAAAAAGTGAAAATATTTTATGGACAAGCAGGACTTAAATTCACTTTTCATAAATATAAAAAATAAAACTTATCAGGAATATATTTTAGGTATGTCCGAAATATAAGGGGTTATATTTATTATTTCTCTTGACATATTTTCTTTCTTGAATTTAAGAGGTTTTCCGAAAATAATTTATTACATGCTTAAGTGGGCGTTTGGATATAAGAATTGTAAAAAATTAGGGGGGAGGGGGGGGGGGAGAATTTTTCAAGTGAAAATGGTATTTGAAATTTAGAGTTGTGTTTGGACATGAATATAATTTTGGGTTATTTTTGAACTTTCGTGAGTGATTTGAGTGAAAATTTTGAAAAATGGCTTTTTTGAGTTTTTCAAATTTTCAAAAATTTCCAAAATGCATCTGTAACGACCCAGCCAGTCATTTCATGTATTATAGCCCCGTTCCCCCCATTTCTGCTTCTTTATATGTTGTTCAGTTGTATTGTGTGCTATCAGATTGGTTGGTTCGGGTTCGGAGTGGTTTTGCAAATGAAAGAGACTCTTAGTCTCTTACTTAGAAATTTAAGTTGAAAAAGTCAACCGGATGTTGACTTATATGTAGAAGGTCTCGGATGTGAATTCTGATGGTTCGGCCAGCTTCGTCGGGTGATTTTGGACTTAGGAGTGTATTCGAAATGTAATTTGGAGGTTCGTGGTAGAATTAGGCTTGAATTGGCGAAATTGGAAATTTGGCAACTTCCGGTCGGCAGTGGAAAGTTCGATATCAGGGTTGGAATGGAACTCTGGAGTTGGAGTAGATTCGTAGTGTCATTTGTGACGTGTGTGAAAAATTTCAGGTCATTCGAACGTAGTTTGGATGGTTTCGGCATCGTTGGCGAATTTTGAAAGTTTAGAAATCCTTAGGCTTGAATTGGGAGTTAATTTTTGATGTTGTTTTGGGTATTCCGAAGGTTCGACTAAGTTCGTGTATTGGTATGTGACCTATTGGTGCTTTTGGTTGGGGTCCCGAGGGCCTCGGGAAGAATTTGGATGGTTGACGGAAGAGTTGGAAATTGGTTTGAGCAGCTGAAGCTGCTGCTTCAGTCATTTCCGCACCTACGGATTGGGAACCGTAGGTGCGATGTCCGCTGAAGCGAAGAAGGTCCGCAGGAGCGGAAGTTGGATCGTACCTGCGAGCCCGCAGGTGCGAGGCTCAGGGCGCAGGTGCGGAAGCTGGGAATTTAAGTAATTACCGCAGATGCGGTTGGTTTGATCGCAGAAGCGGTCCGCATATGCGAGAAAATGGGCCGGAGGTGCGAGATTCCTGGGCAGAAGGTATTTAAGGGAGCCTTTGCGAATTTTAGGCCATTCTTCACCATTTTAACTCGATTTTTGGGGCTTTTGAAGGATTTTGAAGAGGGGTTCAAGGTGAAACTTGTTGAGGTAAGATTTTTGAACTTAATACTCGAATCTATGGTGAATTTCAATTGATTAAGCATGGAATTTGTGAAAATTAGGGGTGAAAGTTGGGGAAATTAGGGCTTGGAATTGGAGAGTTTAATTTGATGAGTTGAGGGGTCAAACGAGGGTGGATTTTGTGATTTTTGTATATATAGACTCAGGAGTGAAAGGCGTTTCTAGTTTTGTAATTTTTTATCGGATTCCGAGACGTGGGCCGGGGGCCGTGTTTGGGTGAATTTCGGGTTTTTGGGTTAAATTGATAGTTTTTCATTTGGAATTAATTCCTTGGCCTATATTGATTGCATTGTATTGCTTTTGGTTAGATTCGAGGCGTTTGGAAGCCGATTCCCGAGGCAAAGGCATAGCGGAGTAGGATTTGGCTTGGTTTGAGGTAAGTAACGCTTCCAAATTTGGTTCTGAGGGTTCGAAACTCCGAACTACGTGTTACGTGATTCATATTGAGAAGATGCAAATGCCAAGTGACGGGCGTACGGGCGTGCGCCGTGAGAATTGTGGCCTGGTTCATTCCATGATATCGCTTAGTGACTCTTTCTTGTTGATATCTGTGTTGTGATTATATGATTAAGAAAATATACTGTAAATCACGCTAATTATTATGTTAGGGCTTCACGCCAATACGTGTCACGACCCAAATTTTCAACCATCGGGATCGTGATGGCACCTAACGCCACACTTGCCAGGCAAGCCAATGTTATAATTTAATTAACTGTTTCCTTTACAAATTCACTTAAGCACAGTAGAACAGGTTATAATGCAACGAATACTGAAGCTAATATTAACCAGCAAAAGGCTTCATGACTAATATTCGAAATAATAAAACGAACCACGAACTAATGCTAAATGCATAACCACCCAGGGTCTAGTGTCACAATTCACGAACTACTAAGAGTAATACAAATAATGGGCTGAAAGAAATATGCATCTGTTTTGAAAGAAGTAAAACAGAAATCTAAATATTAAGGGAAGACTCCAGGAATCTGCGGACGCCAACAAATCTACCTCGTATCTCCGTGTAAATGATGTCAGCTACTACTATCTCCTAACTCTGGACGGTACATGTATATGCACAAGAAGTGAAGAGTGTAGTATCAGTACAATCGACCTCATGTACTCAGTAAGTGCTGAGTCTAACCTTGACGAAGTAGTGACGATGCTACAGCGGGGCATTTATAACATAACCTGTAGACAATGTATAAAAAAGCAAGAAGGAAATTTAAGCCAAACAAAACAATAATATATAACAATAAATAAAATGACTCAGCCACCTTTTCCAGGTCTCAGCTATAACCAAATCTCACATAAGTTTTTTTGAAATTTCCAAATTTCGCTTTAAAATAATCGAAAGGGCATAATATGAAAAATAGTGAAGTAAAACAGTAAGTTTTCAAATCAAAGTAAAACAGTAAGTTTTCAAATCTTTGGGTTTAGAATCAGTAAAAACCTAAGTGTCCTCCCTTATTGCTCCTCATTGCGGCGCGTAATCCGCTTTCACTTGTCCTCCCTTATTGCTCCTCCCTATATATATCACTCTTATTTCTCATGTTGCGGCGTGCAACCCGATCCTACCTGTCCACCCTTATCACTCCTTGTTGCGGCGTGCAACCCACTCCCACCAGACAATCATATCACTTTTATTTATAAAAGATTTCACAATTCAGGTCAAAGCCTTTCACAATATTTTTGTCTCAACAATTGTAAACAGAAAACTGTACAACTCACAACTTCATCATTTATCAATTCACAATAAAACCAACCGAAATATACAACGATGTCCACCAACTCAACCTTTATATATATATATATATATATATATATGAACCCTAGAGAAATAACCAACACTTCCAAAGAAACACTTTATATATATATATATATATATATATATATATATATATATATATATATATATATATATATACATATATATATATATATANACGTCTAAATCGTACTAACCAAACAAGCAACTCCGAAGCAAATGGAGCGCACCAACATCTTCCGCTGAGCTGATAGCCTACTTGGAGGGCTCTCAACCTGTCTATCGGGACCTGCGGGCAAGAAATGCAGTGTCCCCAGGCAAAAGGAACGTCAGTACAAATAATGTACCGAGTCTGTAAGGCCCATAAATAAGTACACAACAGACATGAAAGAAATATAGAGTAAATGACTCAACCTATAAGTATGGATAACTCTGTAAATCATGAAATAATTATAGTGTCAGGCATATGCGTATGAATGTCATGTCATGCATAGGTACATGTTTCATAACATCATCAGGCCTCTGAGGGCATCCCAACATATCATCTCGGCCACTGTGGGCAGAATCATCAACGTATACCAACTGATCAGGTGGTGGTGCGTATATAACGCCATAACCTTTTCCATATCCCATATACATATACATACATATATATATATACATACATACATACATACATACATATATATATATATATATATACATATATATATATATATACATATATATATATATATATACATACATATATATATATATATATATGAACCCTAGAGAAATAACCAACACTTCCAAAGAAATACTTTAAACAATGCTTAACAACAAATTGACGAAACCATGTAGACTCGAAGGCATCAATGATTACAAAACACTTAAACCAGTAATCAATTAAATTGGGAACGGGGAAGGGATCACGTTTAACAAGCAATTTGGTGGTGCATAGATACTCGTCAGCTCACCTATATACCACACACATGCAAATTCACATAGCATTTAAGTTGGGGGTTCCTATTCCCTCAAGTCAAGGTTAAACCAAGCACTTACCTCGATTTCACAAGCAACTCACTACTCTAGCACAACTTTTCCTTTTGAATTTGCCTCTAACCCGCTCGAATGTAATCACAATTGAGTTTAATATCACAAATTAGTGCTAAAGGAACTAGCTTTAATGAAAATTATGGTTTTTCCTAAGTCTTCCCACAAAATATGAAAATCGACTCCGGGCCCGCTTGGTCTAAACTCGAGGTTCAGACCATAACCCATTTACCCATTCTCCCTCGAACCCGAATATACAATTAGTTTTGGAATCTGACCCAAATTCGAGGTCTAAATTCCCAAATTTTGAAATTCCTAAGTTCTACCCAAAAACCCCAATTCGTACCATGAAAACTCTAGATTATTGGTTGAAATCTTGTTAAAAGTTGTTAAGGATTGAAAGGAATTAGTTAGAGATCACTTACAAATGATTTGGAGAAGTTTGGGTCTTTGGAAGATCGACTATGGAGGTTTAGTGTTCGAGAGAATTGAAACGTGGGTGAAAATCCCGTCTAAAATCTCTTTTAACAGGTTGCGGTTCAGCCATCGCAATTGCAATGGAAATAGTCGCAATTGCGACTTCTGGCCTGGCTGGTAGGCTTCGCATTTTCGACATAACTATCGCAATTCCCAGGCCTGTTGGCTTCGCAAATGCGAAGCCTGATCTCGCAATTGCGAGATCAGAGGCCTGGTGATAGACACCAGATGCACAGCTGAGCTTTTTTTTCTAACTCTAAACCCGAGCCCTCGAGGCTCCAAATCAAACATACACGCAAGTCTAAAAACATCCTACGGACTTGCTCGTGTGATCAAATCATAAATTAAACGTCTAAAACTATGAATTTAACCTCAAAACTCATGATTTTCTCAAGAACACTCAAATTTTCTAACTTTTGTACCGGACGTCCGAATCACGTCAAATCAACTCTGATTCTCATCAAATTTCACAGATAATACTTAAATATCATAAAAAACTTGTACCGGGCTCCGAAACCAAAATACGGGCCCGATACCGATTATTTCACACATTAATTCATTTCTTTCTTTCTTGTAAAAACTAGCCCAACAATTTTCTTCAAAAATTATTTTCTAAGGATAGGGACCTCGGAATTCAATTCCGGGCATACGCCCAAGTCCCAAATTTTACTGCGGCCCCTCTCGGGATCATCAAAACACAGACCCGGGTCCGTTTACTCAAAATATTGACCAAAGTCAACTAAAACCAAATTTTAACTCTAAAAATTATTATTTCTCCTATTTTCACATAAAAGCTTTCCGGATTCACGCCCAAACTGTGCACGCAAATTGAGGTAATTAAAATTAGTCTTTTTAAGGCTAATGAGCCCGAAATGGAGTCTTAATTCATAAGATGACCCTATGGGTCATCACAATACGGTTGAGACCCGAGTGGCCATTTCTTACTGTCATCTTATTAGTTTCATTGATATTCTGTACTCAGTCTTGTTTATTCATATCATATCATGTCTCAATCTTAGTTGTTATTATTTGGCATATCATATTATTGTTTCGGGCTAGTTTTATGGCATTGTGAGCCCGTGTGTGTGAGACTGGAGAGTGATGACTGAGTGAGGCCGAGAGCCTGATTATGAGAAACAGTTATGGGATCGGGCTGCACACCGCAGCGGATATGTTGATGATTATGATAGCACTTGGGTTGTAGGAGCCCCTCCGGAATCTGTAACACATCCCCAGTGAGCGTAGTTGGTATTTTGAGGGATGCATCTTCCCTGGACATGGATCTTGTCCGAAGTATTTATACCTGGAGATGGATCTTCTCCATAGGGCTGGAATGTCCTTTCTCGGTACTGAATGACTATTGTCAGCGATGTGCATATATGTTCCGAGATGGATTTTCCTTGGGCCGGATGGCCATATACAGTACTGAGTGGTTGAGCACTTGAGAATGAAGGTACACAGTACATTTTCATGCATTTTTGGCATTGATATGTAGAGAATTGTTGAGCTTTATACTTCACATTATTCGGATCGGTATTTACTTTGCTGTTAAGTTGAATATTCGAATTTCCAGCATCCCTACTTTACTGTATAGTTTAATCGTGTTATAACTGCTGAGGTTTAGTTCGTCACTACCTATCAGTCCATAGTTTGAACTTATTACTTACTGAGTTGGTGTACTCATGTTACCTCCTGCACCATGTGTGCAGATCCAGGTATCTCAGGCCACAGTTGCGGCGACTGATCTTTCGATTGTGGATTATCTTTGGAGAGAGAGAGAGGCAGCTGCTTGGCGATCGCAGACTCGTCTTTCTCCTTCCCCATCTTCCTTTTGTGTATTTAGACTATTTCCAGGCAATGTTATCTTAATTAACTTCAGTGTTGTGACAGTTTAGCTCATGACTTAGTGACACCCGTTGTTGAGATGTATCTTTCCGAACTTTGGTTTTTAATTGTATTCCTTGTTCAAAATTTCAGTTAAGAAAGGCTAATATCTATATTTTTAAATGAGAAAACGAATTGGTTAAGAGTGTGTCGGCTTGTCTAGTTTCACGATAGGCGGCATCATGACCTTGTTGGTTTTTGGGTCGTGATAGCATTTTCAAGTGAAAATTGAAAATTTTATGAACAACGATGATTTCGGAAAAAAAAAAGTGAAAATTTTTGGAAAAAAAAAGAAAAAAATTCTTATGTCTAGGGACTCTAAATGTGGAGCAAGGTTTTATTCGAACATAATATTCAAATCACGATATTTTGATATAATTGCGAATTGAAAAGCAATAATTAAATCACAAAGGTTGAAGTTTGAGGAATATTTGGATCTTAATGTCACGACCCAAAATCCACTAAGGGTCTTGATGGCGCCGGATACCGCTGTTAGGCAAGCCAACACCAAGAAGTTAATTAAATTCTCATTTTAGTATTTATTGAAATTATTTCTTTTATACGTTAAACAATAATTAATGAAATTCACTGAAATAATAATGATGTCTTCAACAAACTTAATATTGAATAATCCCATAATCATCCCAGAACCCGGTGGCACAAGTGCATGAACAATTTCTAGGATTTAAAATAAAATACAATATGATAACTGTCCGGAATACAATTGGACAGAAAAGGCAAAACAATACAGTACTCTGAAGGAGACTCTGCTGGCTGCGGGTTGCCTCGAGGAGTGTAGTTCACCTAAGTCTCTGTATTGACCATGCCGCTGCGCCAAACTAGGCCACTAGACATACGTGAGCCTGTGCAACAAAACTGCACAACAAGTGTAGCATGAGTACGAAAACAACGTGTACCCAGTAAGTATCCCGTCTAATCTCGAAGAAGTAGAGACGAGAGGTCGACTTCGACACTTACTAGTGGTCCAATAAAAATATGCCGATAATATAATAAATCAAAGATTTTATAAACATGATTGCAACTCAACAGAATAAAGCAACTAAACAATTCTTTCTTTTATAGGAAATTTCCAAATTCTTTTCATTATTTATACATTTATCTCAGGCCAGGAAGAACGAATATCAACATTTATAAATCTCAAGGCAACATTACAAGCATGCGCAAATCATGTTGAGGTCGTTTACGGCCCGATCCAACAATATTTAAACAGTGCACTGCCAGGGGGTCGAATGACGCGTACCATAGATGCATCTATTTATTCTACCAAGGCGTTCAGCCCGTTCCACAATAGTTAAACACATTCAAGCAGTCAAATCAAGAATTCGTCAAGGAGCAATAATTCAGGAAAAGGCAAGCGTCTCTTTTAAAAGTCAAGAAATGATGTCTAGCCTTTTAGAAATTTACTTATACGTTCGATATGTTTTAAATATTTTTAAGTTGACAACAAGGTTTCAATATTACAAGCAAAGCATACTTTTAGGCCCTAGACTACCCGGACTTAAGCATAATAGTAGCTACACATGGACTCTCGTCATCTCGTGCGTACGTAGCCCCCACAAATAGGGGCACATATCCAAATAACTCACCTATGGAGACAATTCTCTCTTACAAGGTTAGAAAGGAGACTCACCTCGCTCCGAAATTCCATAACCGGCATTCCACGCCCTTCCGAAGACTCAAATCGATGCACAATGCTCCAAAACTAGCCAATAATTATGCAAATCCATTAGTATATGATCAATTACTCATAATAATCCAATTTATAACAATTTCTAACCCCGAATGAAAGTTGACAAAATCGCCCTCGGGCCCACGTGCCCGGATTCTGAAATTTTTCGAAGATAAAGTTTACCCATAACCTCACGAACTCAAATACGTAATTTACTGTTAATTTCATGACAACAATCATGGTCAAAATCCAAGAATACCAATTTCTAGGTTTTCCCTCAAACCCCAAGTTTTTCACAATTTTTCATGCTCAAATCCACATACAATCATATATTTAACTCAAGCTAACATAAACCAATACCTCATGCTTGGTGGTGAAAATGGAACCTCAAAGTTGCTCCAAAATCGGCTCTGAATGGAAGAAATGGGGTTGAAATGAACCCAACCCCCGATCTAAAAGAACCTCATTGCCTCCAGCATTTTCGTACCTGCGGTGCATAAACCTCTCATGCGGCCCCCGGTTCTGCGGCGCTCGTGCCGCTTTTGCGGTCCCAGGCTAAGGGACAAAAACCCGCTTCTGCGGTCTCCTCACCGCAGATGCGCACCCACACCTACGGTTAAAGTGCCGCATCCGCGGCCACTGCACTCCTTCACCCAAACCGCACATGCGACCCTATGGCCGCTTTTGCGGCTCCGCACCTGCGGCCAAAACCCCGCATGTGCGGTTACACCAGATATCAGCTGCCTCAACTCTTCCTCAAATTCAAAAATTGATCCGTTAACCATCCGGAATCCACCTGAGGCCCCCGGGACCCCAACCAATCATACCAACTATTCCCAAAACATAATGCGGACCTCCTCGAGGCCTCAAATCACATCAAACAACGCCGAAATCACGAATCACACCCCAATTCAAACTTTATGAACTTTAGAACTTCAAACTTCTACATTCGATGCCAAAACCTATCAAATCACGTTCGATTGACCTCAAATTTTGCACACATGTCATATTCGACATTACGGACCTACTCCAACTTTCGAAATCGGAATCCGACCCCGATATCAAAAAGTCCACCTCCGCTCAAACTTCTCAAAATCTTCAAATTTCGATCTTTAGCCAAATGACTCCAAAACAACCTACAGCCCTCCGAGTTCACTTCCGATCGCGCTCCTAATACCAGAATCACCATACGGAGCTATTCCCAAACTTGGAATCCCAAACGGACATGGATAACATTGAAATGCACTTCAACCCAAACTTATGAAATTCTTCCAAAAATGCTAACTTCCACAATAGGCGTCGAAACGCTCCCGGGTCATCCAAAACCCGATTCGGGCATACACCCAAGTCCAAAATCATTGTATGTACCTGCTGGAACCTTCAAATCCTGATTTCGAGGTCGTTTACTCAAAAATCCAATCTTAGTCAATTCTTCCAATTTCAAGCTTTTGAAATGAGAATTTTCTTTCCAAATCAACTCCGAACTTCCTGGAATTCAATTCCGACCATGCGTACAAGTCATAATGCCTGAAGTGAGGCTGATCATGGCCTCAAACTGCCAAACGACGCGCTAGAGCACAAAATGACCGGTCGGGTCGTTACATTCTCTCCTACTTAAACATACGTTCGTCCTCGAACGTGCTGAGAACTGCACTAGAGTTGTCTGAAATCACTATTTAATACCTCGTGCACCTACATGTGCTATCACAACTCAGTTGAGCACATTAGCTCAAGCAAATCTGAAGATATTCCCTTTTCCTCAAGCAAATAAGCTTAGAACCCAAATTTTAACACTCGAAATTCTCTATCAGGCCTGCTTCCAACCAACGAACACCTTATCAATCATCACACGCTGTACCAGAACATGACTGCACACCCTTGCTGAATTCACACCATGCACCACATCATCCACAAACCATAATAACACTCCCTGATCACAATAACCGATATTTCCCGAATCTGATGCTCCCAATGCACCCCATGACATATATAAGTCATGTTTCAACTCTTACAATACTGCCACGACGAAAGAGATGTGTAGAAATTCATAACCAACTGCCGAATTCAACAAATCATTGAGGCTATACTCCTGACAAGAACCATTACCTCATTCTGAACCAAATAATGGTATTTGCTCTTTAATATACTTCATATAATCCGATCACACTGATCCTAGATCCAATAATCTTGTCTTACGCAGTACGAGATGCTCAGGCAATAACCCACTACAGACATGACCAAATGTCTCATATGATGCCACAATGTGTCAATAGGCTACCAACTCGAACGTGATACATAAGGAAAACGAACTCTAGAAGGACTACTCAACCCACGAAACTAATTAGGCAACCGAGAAGGTGTTATAAACCTTCCTTAGAAAAAATGAGGAGCCAAACACATAAAATAGAATATAGGGGACTGTACTCAACATCACGCTGGTGCGGCGTGCAACGCGACCCAAACAACACACTCGTGGCGGCATACCACTCGATCCACACATAGAACTCATATAAGGAGATACACACCGAGCTAAATTGCTCATTACTACAAAATGCCGAATATCTATCACAAGCACGTTAAGTGCATAATACCATCCATGGAGAAACATATAGCGCCATAATCTAACAAACTCAAGCACAGCTGTCGATGCCCCCTTTTTCTCGCGATATCGGGTTTATGAAATTTGGGAGGATAACTCGTTTCCATTTGGGAATTGGGTTTGAATTAAAGAGTCGCCACCTAATGATTAAGTGCATTAGGACACTAAGAAGAACTTTGATTAGAAAAACATGGGTAAGGGCTTGAAATTATCCCGAGGGGAAGGTGTTAGGCACCTCTCAAGATCCACTAGTGTGGTTCCCGGGCATACTATAATTGTGACTTTAAGTGCAAACAACAAGTAGACAAGCAAGAATTACAAATACGAGGGGGGTTTTCATGTAATGGTTGCAAGAAATTGAAATTAAAAGAAGTTAAAAAGGCTGGAATTTAAGAAAAAAGCAGTTTTGAGTTCTGAATAAATAAACCAGTAAAGGGAAAGGGGTTTTCACATAGTTATGGTAAGTAACTGAAATTAAAAGAAGTTAAAGAAGCTGAAGTTTGAGAAAAGCAGTTTTTGAAATAAAATGAACAAGTAAAGGGAAGGGGGGGGGGTTCTAGGTTTATAAATAATATGGATCACCCCACACAACACCAGGTAACCGTTTATACACGTGGTGTTATCGCGTGGTCATCATATCCATATCTACCCTTTCCCACCCCGTTAAGGTATTTAACGCGGAATGGTCTCGTTTTACTTATTGCATGCTATTACCCGCCCCCATCCTATCAGCCCTGGAGGTATTTGGGACTACTAATCCTAAAGGGAAGGGATGTGAGGTTTTATGGTTTCAAAGGACAACATTCTAAGGCGATAATCAAAACAATATGTAACAAATATAGGGAAGAAACACACAACAGATAGAAAGGGCTCAAGCAAACCTCCTTAAAAACAAACAGAAGCATATAGTTTAGCATGTCTTTACACGTACTGATTAGGGTCTGATTAAACTTAAGGGTTGTGGCAGACTGATCTATTACATATTTCAGATAAGAAGCCCGAATCAGGCCTGCCTCCTGGCTGTAGTTAATAAAATTTGATTCAATTTATAAGTTACCCTATGGCTTGCCTAAGTGTTGAACGAAAACCTATAGGCATGATATCTATTAGTTTCAGAAAAGAAGTATACTGATTTTAAAGAAGAGGACTTGTTAAAAACATAAATTCTGCAAATGTTAAGCATTTGCTACTACTAATTTAGACTTATATAAGCGAATGGTCGATTCAGATTTAGTTGATAACTCCTATAGGCATGCTTTCTAGGTGCTATTGATTTTAAAACATTTTTTTTTACAATCGAAACAAAAGTGTAGAAGTCCTATAGGCATGGTATCTGAATGTTGTTAGTTATTTTAAACCTGTAAACAGGTTTGCCTAGTGATAGATGATGATGCATAGTTCAAGAAGTCCTATAGGCATGTTAGTTATATGATATGCAGCATTTGGAGATGACTTGTAAACATGTTCCCTACATAATATAGGAGTGCAGAAACCTATAGACATAGTATCCATATGAGATACGTAAGCCTATAAATATGGTTTCCATATGAAATGCATAATCTATAGGCATAGTATCTATATGAAATACAGAATCCTATAAACATGGTTTCTATATGAAATGCATAACCTATAGACATGGTATCTATATGAAATACAGAATCCTATAAACATGGTTTCTATATGAAATGCATAACCAATAGACATTGTATCTACATGAAATACAGAAATGAAGGTTGAAAGCAGGATATGAGTGCAAAAGCATAATAATCCCCTATGAACATGATATCTATCCCTTTTGCATGCATGATTGACCCTCCCCTTTTCACTAACAGCCCCAATAGTTATTACTAGTTATTACAGCCCAGAATGAATAAGAAAAGGTAAAATTACATCAGAGAACTAAAAATTTACAACCAAGGAGAGCCTGATTCAAGTTTCCTGCCTGAAGCATGAAGTAAACCAACTCCAAAGATCAAGATCCAAAGCCTTTCTCGTTTGGGGTGTGTCAGAGTTCCCTAAGAGCCTCATGGACTCCGGGCAGTGGTCACACCCAAATACATTGCAAGATTGAGTCATAGTGCAGTGTGGAAGAGCCAGCCCTCAAATGTCCAAGTTCAAAGGGAACTCAAGGTCCCAAAGCAAGGCTCATAGGAGGGGGCTGAACTTAGAAGCTAAGAGAGAGTGTAAGTGCGGAGAGGGAATTCTGGGAAAAAGCAAAAGACAGGCTAGTGGTCATACCTAGCAATTGGAGTGCTAGCACACCCCAACCAGCCTGTTAGGCCATATTGTTTGGGAGTTAGGATCCCCTAAGGGATCAAGTCCAAACATGAGCAACAACTTGGATGTTGCCATGTTCTGAACTTCAACTCAAACACATAGAAGGGGACAGGGGTGAAGGGATTCACAGTAAGAACATATGCAAAGAAATTGACATGCTGATTAACATTAAACATAGGCAGTAAAACAGACAGGGGTGTACAAGCTATAAAATGAACACATTGGGATGAGGCTGAAAACAAAACTAGAACATACCAGTTTCAGGAAAACAAGAGAAGTAAGCAGTAGTCTTGTAAAGCCAAAGTGCAAGCAAATAGTCAGAATGCTATGATTAGAGGACTATGATACTTGAGTAGTGTAAAAGTATTGAATTGAGAGTGTGTGATTGAAAGTGTCTGAAAAGTGTCGAATTCAAGGTGTTGGTGAGAAAGGAGTCGTGCCCTTTTTATAGTGTAGAAGGCAAGCAGAATAAGGTAGGAGAATAATTTGAAAATCAATTACAAAAGTTTCCCTTTAATTAAGGGATACTGGTTTCAAACGGGTAAAAATAATTAAGGAAAGAGATTGATCAAAACCTTTTCCAAAGCAGTACAAGAAGGGTAAATACACAGATTTATTTTAAGGAAAAAGTCTAGGTAGCACACGGTTTGTAGCAAATAAGGAAAGGAAATCAAATTAACAGCCAAGTAAATCACAAGGTCTGAATTTGGTATAGATGAATCCAGTCAGAAAAGGTGAAGAAGGTTTTACTTAAGGAAAATCAGTAACAATCAAATCAAACCTAAAAAATGAATTCTAGAATCAATCATAAGTTGGAAAACCTTTTCGAAAGAAAGAATTCATCACACATATAAAAACATACAGCCATGCTTAAGCACGAAGAACTATCATGCTAATCAGTAGAAGAGTCTAGCATAGAAAAAGTTCAGAGTCGTAAACAAAGAAGTTCAAAATTAGCTCACAGACTCAGAATGAGTTTAAAAGAGTCAAGGGTTCCAAAATAGAACCCCAGTTCAAACACATGACCAAACCTTGTCAAAACCCCCCCAAATTCTAGGGTTGCCACTTCGAATCAGATACATAGACGAGGAGGCAAGTAATTGAAACAGGCTCAGAGATCTCTTTCAGATACTCATAAGAAAACATACAGATTCAATAGCAAGTTCGAAGCAAACAGAGTGAAGAAACTGATTTGAAGCATAGTGAGAGTAGAAGGAACATGTTCAGGAAAACCCTTTCGAAGGGACTTAAACAGGGTTCAGAAGAGAAAAGAGATAGTACAACACTTAAGAAAATAGTAGAAGAAACATGTTTAAAGAGAGTGCAAACAAGGTCCAGTAGAAGGCAAACAAAGAACTAAAAAAAACTTAGTAGAAAATACAGTAGAGGAACACAAGGATATCGGAAAAGCATAGCAAAAGAACACATAGGGAAACATAGCAAGATAAACATGTGAGAGCATGGTATAGAAACATAGTAGAAAAACAAAGCACAGAAGAATCGTATAGTAGTAAGAAGGCATAAGAAAGCAGTAGAACTACATGCGTGGTAAAAGGACATAAACATATGAGCACGGTGGAGACAAATACACACAGAGAAAGGAAAAGAAAAGTCGGAGAAACACTTTAAACTTTTTCAGAAACCCTAAATCGGAAAGAAATAATTTTGAAAGAAAAATTGGGAAAAATGTTTAAAAACTCAAGTAGAGCATAGATATAGAACAGATCTAAGAAAACAATCAGAGAAAACCTCGAATAGCTAGGGTTTCAGAGGAACACTAAAACGAGAAAGGCTTGAAAAGGGTCCGATCTGAGTCGGATAAGTCAAAAATAGGCTCATAATGCTTGGATACGCCGGAGCAAGGCCGGAGAGGCCATAGAACCTTGAATCGGAGAAGATCTGAACAGACACCATCGAGGCCAGACCTCGAAACTTTGAACACCAAGCGTTCAAGAGCAGAGGAAGATGAGTGTAGGCCATCCATGGCCTGAGAGGCCATGGACTCCAGTGAGTTTGAGGTTGAAAATGGTAGAAGACGATTAGGGTTTCAGGAACCTTCGAGAGAGTTTGAGAGAGGAGAGTGTTTGGAGGCGGCTGAGAGAGAGGAATTAGGGGATTAGGGTGGTCGTTTAGGTTTAATTATGGAAGGTGGATAGGGGCCGTTGATCTTAGAGATCAACGGCCAAGATCAAAAGGGGTTGGGTCGGGTAATTTTAAAACGGGTTAAGTGTTGGGTTAAATGGTAATTGGGTTGGTCTGAAATTGGGTTCGAAATTAGGTCAATTAGGGGAACCAATTTTAGGCTAAATTCAAATNAAAGACAAGTCGGAAAAATATTTTGAACCTTTTAGAAAACCCTAAATCGAAGAGAAGGGGTTTTAAAGGATAATTTTGAAAGAAAAATTGGGGAAAACGTTTAAAACTCCAGTAGTGCACAGATATATAACAAATCTAAGAATAATCAGAGAAGACCTCGAGTAGCTAGGGTTTCAGAGGAACCCTAAAACGAGAAAGGCTTGGAAAAAGTCCGATTTGATTCGGATAAGTCAGAGATAGGCTCATAATACTTGGATACGCCGGAGCAAGGCAGGAGAGGCCATAGAACCTTGAATTGGAGAAGATCTGAACGGACACCATCGAGGTCAGACCTCGAAACTTCGAATACCAAGTGTTTAAAAGCAGAGAGAGATGGGTTCGGGCCATCCATGGCCGGAGAGTCCATGGATTCCAGTGAGGTTGTGGTTGAAGATGGTGAGAGAGGCTAGGGTTTCAAGAACCTTCGAGAGAGTTTGAGAGAGGGGGGGTGTTTGGAGGCGGCTGAGAGATGGGAAATGAACGGATTAGGGTAGTCGTTTAGGTTTAATTATGGAAGGGTGGATAGGGGCCGTTGATCTCAGAGATCAACGGCCAAGATCAAAAGGGGTTGGGTCGGGTAATTTAAAACGGGTTAAGGGTTGGGTTAAATAGAATTGGGCTGGTCCGAAATTGGGTCAATTAGGGGAATCAATTTTGGCTATAATTGAAATAAAATGAGGCCAGATTTTAAATAGCCAGTTTTTCCCTTTTAAATTTATAAAAATAGTAAAATGATTTTTTTGAAACAAACTGAAAGCACTATATTAATTAATAATATATAATCATTAAATTAAAAATACTGGAATAAATTTTATAATTAAAAATGCTGTTAATTCTTAAAATAGGCTAAAATCGCAATTGTATGTAATTTAGCTTTTAAAATACCAAATAATTTGTAGAAATGTATAAAAAATTACCCTAGCTATATTTTGGTATAAATACGAGAATAAAATAAGTTATTCACCAAAATGATAATTTTGGGAATAATTATTGGGTTTTGTACTGCTAAAATGGGCAATAAATTGATTTAAAAAATCCATTAAAAATTAGAAAAAATTAGTAAACGCTTGGGCATACTTATATATGCTATTTTGAAAGTATTTGCATGTAAAAATGCATAGGAAAAAATTGGGTAGCAACAACTTGTTTTAGAGAAAATAAACCGTTAATTAAACCAGTTTCGAAACGAACTAAAACGTGGACTGGATTGATTTATTTAACTAAACTAACTGAGATCTATAGGCAGAATTTATAGTGTTGCCCCCTATAGGCATGACATCTAGTTGTTTAACACTGATTTCAGAAACTTGGCAGGCATGATGACCAATGAAAGAAAACATGTAACACTTGTTATAACAGAAACTGGATTAAATTATATCCTATAGGCATGGCATCTATTTGTGAAACTGATTTTGAGACCTATTAAAGTTGATTTCTAACATGGTAAGGCAAGTATAGTAAAACCCTATAGGCATGGTTTCTAACATGGTAAGGAAAACATAGTAAAAATTGTAAAGTCCTATAGGCATGGTTTCTACCCGCCTTACCCCACAAACATGTAAATGCCCGCCCTTTTCACTAATTACCCCAATATTCATTTACAAATTATTACAGACCATGTGAATGAATTACATAAAAAAAGAAAAAATTACACTATAGAGAGCCTGAAACAGGTCCAGACTTTCAGCACCTAATTAGGACTTCTTCCCTGAGTTATGTAATAAACCACCTCGGGTGCCAAGATTGTTCCATAGTCTTTCTCATATCTGGGTGTGTTAGAGCTCCCTAAGGACCTCTAGGGGTCCCGGGTAGTGCTCACACCCAGATTGCATAACCAAGACTGAGTAAGTGCTATGTGGAAAAGCCAGCTTTTATGTGTCCAAGTTCAGAGGGAACTCAAGGCTCACACAAAAGGGGCAGAACCTAGTGGCCTAAGAGTATGTGTGAGAGTGCTTGACATAGATTTAAAAGAGTTGAGTTGGAAACAGTTTTGAAAATGATTAGTTTGAAATAAGTTTTGGAAGGCAGTAGAAGGGTTTTCCTTAGTGAAAAGAAAAGAAACAGGACAATCAGCAACTCAAAAACAAATCATAGTGCAAACACAAACAGGGAAAGGAGGCATTGGGAACATACAGGTTTGAAACCACATAAATGGGGAAACATTTGATGCAACAAATATATAGAACAACTATGAATCCATTGATCAAATCAGTCATGGTAACAGACACTTAAAACATAGGGAAGAGTGCAGCAGGATCATGTTGAAGACATGGGTTTTGTTGAACAAAGTTTGACACTACATGGTTATACCAGTTAGGGAGGGGTAAGGGAACTAAGTGAACATACTGGACAAGTATCAAAGAACTAAGTAAAGTCTGATATGATGATTACACACAAGGCAAGAATTTAGACATGCTTGACAACATCAATCATCGAAACAAATTGAATAACTAGTACAATAGCAAGCATTTGAGTTTCAAATTTAAACTAGAGACATACTAGTTGAAGAAGTAAATTGCAGAAAGTAAAGCAAGTAGAGTTCCAGGTCAGCTAGCTTCAGCCGGCTAGACAAGTAGTTAGCACAAGTGGCAGAGAAAGAAGAGAGAGTTTGAGTGTGTGTGTGTGTGTATTCTGAACTATTGTTCGTGTCTTAAGACTGTAGAAGAGAGCCATTTATATAGTAGTTTGAAAACTGGTTAAAATAAGGCAAGAATCAATTCTTCAGTAATTATAGAACTCAGTATAAAAAATGGGTTCGAATCTCCCTTTAATTAAGGGAGTCAGTGTAAATGGTAAAGAGCAGGTGGCAAGTAAGGAAAGAAATCATACACGACTGGAGTATAACAAATAAGGAAAGATTTCAAAAATAGTACCGGTATAGAACAGGTAATTAAGGCTAGGTTAAGAAAGTTTTCAAACTAAGGAGACAATCAGTAGCAGTGCAGACAAAGCAAGGAAAATTAATTAAGGCAAGCAACTAATCAAATTAAGTGGAAAGGTAGGGGCTGGGGGGTCTAAAGGGAAATATTAAAATCACACCAAGTAATAAGGAATTCAGAATCAATCAAAGAGAAAATCATGGAAAAGAGTAAGCATGTTTAACATATAAATAGAGTAAGAAATGGGTAGTCAAGAATTAGCACACGACTCTAGCAAAACATGAAGATAAAACGATACTGAATTAGTGAGAAAGATGCAAGTCTTGACGCGAACAGTCAAGATGAACACAAACACATAGAATTGATGTAAGTCTAGGCTGAGAAACTCAGCAGAAGCATATCAAGGCAAGGCAGTCACAAAAACTCAAAAGAAATATGAGAATCAGTAAGTCATGCTAATACAACCAAACGAAGAACCCTAAAAATTAGGGTTTTCGACGTAGGCTAGTTAGGGTCAAGGAAGAACTCAACAAAATCAGTCAAAACACATAGATACACTTAAAACCGGAAAGTGTTTCGAAGAAAAGATTTTCAAAAACCCTAGTTTAGGAAGATGACAAACCACTCGAAAATCAGGAGATTTTCCATAAAACAAGTAAAATAAGTTCGATCCTTCTCAGATCTGTACAGATCTAAGAAGTTTAAGAGACGAAATTAGGGTTTTTATCAGAATAACTCGAATAGAGGAAAAAGCTTAAACAAACATTTGCGGATTAATACAAAAATCAGAAGAAAGAAGCGTTTTCGAAAGGTGTTTAAGAACCCTAGTTCGAAGGTGAGGAGTTATTTTAGAAAAATCGGAAAAACCTTTGAGGAAAACAACAAAAGCTCATAATATACACAGATCTAAGACAGATCTAAAAGAAATCGGAAAATCTTAAGAGTTAGGGTTTCAGAGAACCCAGAGAAGATGAGAAAACCTTAAAGTGTTACCGGTTTTAGCCGGAAAAGCCATAGATCTTACTCAAACAGCCATGGATGGCCGAAAAATGGCGTGAAAGACCATGGATAGGAGTTGAACCGCTCCAGGTTCACCTGAGGACCTCAGGGTAGTGTTAAACCGGCGTGGGGTGAAGCAGAGGCCAGGAGATGATGAGAGGCCATGGTTTCCGGCGAGGGAGGTGACCGGAGAAGGTGGACAGGGTCCATCGGAGAGGAGGAGAGAAGAGAAGGTTCTAGAGAGAACCAGAGATAGAGAGGGAGTTAGAGAGGTCGGTTGAGAGAGAAATGAGAGGAGGAAATGAGAGATGGGGGAGGGGTAGTCGTTAGGGTTTAATATGGTAAGGGGGATCTGGACTGTTGATTAGAATTGATCAACGGTCCAGATTGGACCAGGGATTGGGTCGGGTATGGTTTTGGGTTTGGACTTGGGTCTGATGGGTTATTTAATTGGGTTTGGGGTTGGTTTGTTTTAGGTTATAATTTAAATAAGAGTGGCTACTATTTAAATACCCAAATAAATTAGATAAATAATTAATAAAAATAGCTAATAATTAGATAAAATGAAATTAAAGCTAAATAGGTGAAATTAAGGTAATTAAATAATATGAAAAATATGAAATGACTGATTATTGAATTAAAATAGCATAAAGTGTACAATTAGGCTATAATTGCAAAATTATTGTAATTATAGCCAAACAATGCTGAATTGGCTAATTTGTGAAATAATTAAATCCTAATAGGATTAAAAATGATATATTGAGCTAAGAAATACTTTGAAATTACTTGTAATGCAATTTATGAATAATTATTGGATATAAAATACTGAATAAATTAGAAACTAAATTGATAATAATATGGAAAATTATGGAAAAATACTAGTTATTATAAAAAGTGATTTTGAAGGCATATATGCAAATTTAAAAATAGTTTGAGGAAAAATTAGGTATCAACATCTACCCCTTGGCCTGAATTTTCTGACAAAATAAACTTGATCCACCTTCTTCAAATAGCCTCAACACGTTGCATCTCCAGGTCTCCATTTCAAAGTTTGTCTCAATGTGAGTAGCACCCGGTCAAATTTCTTAGATAAAAATACTGATTATCGTCAAATAGGTTGCGGCTAGAACTGAACCCACCAAAATGAACTTGTCCTGAACCTCGCTCTGATACCAATGTTATGTCGAGGAAAAGGCAAATCCGAAAATAAAGAAGATAAAGAACACCAAATTTTAATGTGGACAACCCTTCAAATCGAAGGTAAAAACCACGGGATCACAAAGATCCAAAAAGATCCACTATAACAATAACATGGTTACAAAAGTTCTCCAAATTGGCTACATAATAGTGCCAAACACGGAGCAATAATAGCAACAAAGGCAACAACTAATCAATTGACGAAAGAGGAGAACTCACAAAAATGAAGCTGTTGTTCGAGGCTCGAAATCAGATGCTACAGGCCTCCAAATCCGAACTCCACCGTTCAAATCAAAAACCAAGATGTTACGAACACTCAGTCAATGCAATGACCCGACTGGTTGTTTTGAGCATTTGCGCTTCGCTCGATAGTTTACGGGTGTGAGTAGCTCCGCATGATATATTTTGACTTATGTGAATCGTCGGTTTTGGTTTTCAGGTTATTCGGGACTGATTTGGAAGAATGATTCTCAATTAGGGAGCTTTAAATTTGAAAGAGTTGACCGAGTTTGACTTTTTAGTATTTGACCTCGGGTTGGAATTTTTATGGTTTCGTTAGCTCCGTTGGGTGATTTTGGACTTAGGAGCGTGTCCGGATTGTGATTTGGAGGTCCGTAGCTGAATTTAGCTCGAAATGGCGAAAGTTGGATTTTTGGAAAGTTTGACCGAGAGTGAACTTTTTGATATCAAGGTCAGATTTCAATTCCGGAAGTTGGAGTAGGCCTGTAATGTCAAATATGACTTGTGTGCCAAATTTGAGGTCAATCGGACATGATTTGATGAGTTTCGGCATCGGTTGTGGAAGTTTGAAGTTTCAAGTTCATTGATTTTTGGATTGAGGTGTGATTCGTCGTTTCGATGTTGTTATGTATTTTTTGAGGCCTCGAGTAAGACCATGTTATGTTATGGGACTTTTTGGTATGTTTGGACGTGGTCCCTAGGGGTTCGGGTGAGTTTCGGATAGGTTTAGGTTGTGTTGCGCTCGTTTTTTTATGTTTCGACGTTGTTTCTTCAAGCGTAAATGGTACTATTTTAAGCAAATGAGCTCCAATTTCTGTTTTTATTGAACCATTAGATCTGTATCGTAATTACAGTGCTATAGCAAAAACAATCGTCGAATTTGAACATCATATGAGGAGTTTATGGTCATTTTATTAAGAATTGAGTTGCCATATTTTTCAGATTAATTACGAAATTGCCATTGACTTCGTATTTAAAAATCTGCACTATTTCCAAATATTGAAACCAACATATCTCCTTCAATATAAAATCAAATAGAGTGATTTAAGAGCCTAACTTGACTAGAATTTCACAAGGAATACATTGGAGGCATCAAAAGCGAGTTTCGAGATCATTTGGCACAAGAAACGAGGCAGAACAGTGTTAAAATGAGGGTTTTGTTCATTTAACATATTTTTAGTTGGGGAGCTCGGAATTGAGCAATTTTTTAGGCGATTTTCACTATATGAATTGGGGTAAGTATTCTCTACTCGGTTTTGGTTATATTCCATGAATATAACTTCAATTTTAGCTTTTGGTTGATCAATTTTAAAGACGAAATTGGGGGTTTTGGCCTAAAGTTTCATAATATGAATTTTTGAGTTTTGAACATCGATTTGGAGTCGGAATTGAGTGAAACTAGTATGGTTGGACTCATAATTGAATGGGTTGTCGGATGTCATGAGTTTAATCGGGTTCTGAGGCGTGGGCCCGAGTGTGATTTTTGGCCAGATTTGGGATTTTGATTTAGGATTCGATCTTTATCATTTGGAATTGTTTCCTTGGGCTTTATTTGATATATTTGAGTTGCTTTTGGCTAGTTTTGAGCCGTTCGGAGGTCACTAAGCGCGTGATGGCATTTTTTGAGCATCACTTGGCTTGCTCGGCATTGTAATTTGCTTGCTCGAGGTAAGTGTCTTGCCTAACTTTGTTGAGGGAATTTTTTCTCCTATTTGAAATTGTTTGCTACATGCGGGGGTAATATATATATGAGGTGACGAGCTTATATGTATGCGCCGGGATTAATCATGCTCGGGGGTAGATTATGTTATAATTATGTCTTGTAGAACTACGTGACCTTCTTGATTCATGCCTCACTTGACTTCTAGATACTAAGAACATAGTATTAAATGTTAGAAATCAAGACTTAGCCTATTATAACTTGATCAAATTTGATGGGATTCTGAGAACACATTGATGTGTCTAATTCGGTCATCCCTATGCGTAATCATTAATACATTGCTACAACTGATTTTCTTGAGATACTAGATTCTATACTTGTGTTGTGGATCATTTGTGAGATTTGTGGAAGTATTTGAATAATACAGTTCTTGAGGGTTTATTTAACCATTGTTGGCTTGGAAAGTTGTGATTGGAATTTGTTTGGAATATCCGTTAAAAACACTCCTCTTGATGTTATTTATGTTTCCTGCCCTGTTTGTCATTGATATACATATGCTTGGTAAGGAAGAGTGTAAAGCACGAAGGGTGATGCCGTGCCATTATTTGTACATTATTATGTGAGGGAGAGTGTAAAGCACGAAGGGTGATGTCGTACCATATTATTGAGAGTAAAAGCATGAAGGGTGATGCCGTGCCACGTTATGTGAGTGTAAAGCACGAAGGGTGATACCATGCCATGTTATAAGAATGTAAAGCACGAAGGGTGATGCCATGCCATTTTATCTATACTGTTATGCTTTTATATCATCGTGAGGTCATGGCACGATGGGTGTTTTCGTGTAGGCGAGGATGAGGGACATGCATTATATTGTGATATCTGTTTTCCCTTGTATATATTTATGTCTTACCTTGAGCTGTTATTGTCGCAATCTCAGATCTGATGTGACTTGTTGCTATTGTTATGTCATTTATCTCTATAGCAATTGTTGTTGTGTCGCTCATATCTTCTGCTTGTTTAACTTGCAAATATCACGCCTATTTTCCTGCTTTTATAATTACACTCATGTCGTATCTATTCTGTTGCACTTGGTACAAGCCTTCCACCATTCTAGTCATTCATGCCTCTACTTGTTAACTTGTAAAGATCATGTGCTTCCTTCTTATTTGTTATATCTGTACTTAGGCCTCCATCATGCTAGTTAGTTGAAGTTGGTATTCCTTGTTTCCAATTGTTGTCATCACTCACATGCTTTCTAACTAGTCTTTTACTGTTGCCCATATGTATATCCCCGTTCATTATAGCTACTTATTTATTTTCTACTTTGTAATTCCTATTATCGGTATTTCTAGTTGGTTCTGTTATACGTAAATTGGGTGAGGATGGGATAAAAGTACGAAGGGCGTTGCCGGGCAATTGACTTGACATCTAAGTACATTCCTCATGCTAGGAAAGTTAATAATTGACGGTTGTGGTTTATTGGTTTCATTCTAAGGAAAGGATTGGTCGAGGTATTCGAAGATGCCAGACTGTGATCTCTATTAACACTCGGTTATTGCTTTGCGTATCTGTTTCATGTATTCATCTCTATTATATCATAGTATAGTTTTATTGATGATTTACGGTGCAGGTTTTATCAGAAAGTACCTTTTAACAAAAAAAGCCTCGTCAGTACTTCGATGAGGTGAGACAAAATACTTACCAGTAAATGGGTTCGGTTTTACTGATACTACACTTCTGTACATTGCGTACAGATTTTTGGAGCGAAGCTGCTTGTGATGTCGGGTGATGACTCTGAAGATGCTTGTGCATTCCGGATATAGCTGTCACTTGTCCTTGGTAGCTTAGATTTTGGTAATCTGTTTATGTAAATTTCAAACAGATCGTGTAATTATTTGTACCGGCTTTGTAAATTCCAAGTCTTAGAAGCTCATGAGTCGTACTACCAGTTTTTGGGTCAATTTGTGAATGTTCAGCTAATTCTTTACTATTTTCCTATAATCTCTTTTGGGTTGTATTTTCTGTTAGTTGGCATACCTAGGGGATCGAGTTAGGTGCCATCACGAACTGTGGTTTTTGGGTCGTGACAGTCAAAATTTCAGCCCGATCCAACGGTTAACGAATAGAAGTTGGCTGGTCGGAATAAAATCTGCAGCAAAAACAAATACTTTTCTTCTCTCTTCTCTCCTGATGAAAGCTCTCTCAAAAATCACTCTTATGTGCTTAAGTCTCTCAAAAGCTTGTATCAATGATCATAGAACAAATTCTCCAAAGGTTTGTCCTATTTTATAGTAATCATGAGTGTGTCTTCCCTTTACACGACAAAACCCACTACAAAATAGGAAATAAAAGACC
>NC_031999.1:60394171-60396132 GCF_001879085.1 Nicotiana attenuata | reverse complement strand
AAGCGGCTAAATGGACACAGAAGCGGCTTTGGCCCCTTTCCCTCAGAAACCGCAGGAAGCGGGTACTATTCTCGCAGAAGCGGAGCCGCAGAAGCGGCTCAGGCATCGCAGATGTGGGTTCCTGTATCTCCTTAGTTTCCGCAGAAGCGGATGTTCCCTCGCAGATGCGTTGTCGCACCTACGACCCTTTTATTGCGGATGCGGTCCCTGCCTTTTAATGAAAACCGCAGAAGCGGCTCTTGTTTCGCAGAAGCGGGACCGCAGAAGCGGTCCCTTGTACGCAGAAGCGGAAATCCCTGAGCAGATATAGAAATTTCGAGGGTTAGTTTTCATAAGTTAGAAAAATCAAATTGAGCTCGGGGAAGGGCAATTTCGAGAGGTTTTTGAAGAGGAGATTATTGGGTAACGTTTCTTTAATCCCTTCTAGTTATATTTCATCATTATATAGTTAAATCCATCATTAAAATTCGAATTGAGGATCAAAAATTGGAAAAATTGGGTGAAACTTCATAGGCTAAACTATTGAGTTTTGAGTGAGCATTTGACCTCCGATTTGGGAGATTTTTATATGGGTAGACTCGTGAGAGTACGAGGGTTCTGAAAATGTAAAAATTATTTGATTTCGAGACGTTGGCCTGAAGGGAACTTTGTCATTTATCTAATTTCACGCCGTAGCTTTGAATTAAATAGTGAAACTAGTTGTTTGCGATGTTATTTACGATATGTAATTGAATTGAATAGATTTGGGCCATTTGGAGTCGGATACTCGTGGCAAGGGCATGATTTCTAGTTGATTTTGAGCCGGTTCGAGGTAAGTAGCTTGTCTAACCTTGTGTGGGGGACCTCTTCCCCTTAGGACATGATATTTGATATTTGAAAGCCTCGTACATGAGGTGACGAGCGCGTACTTGAGCTAATTGTTGAAAATCCGTTTTACTTGAAGTATATAAATTGAATTTTTCTTGCTTACCTGTTTATTTTGACTTGCAAGTTTATCCTATGCTAGTTTAGAGAAGCATGTTTAGTTGACTTACTTGCTTAAGTGCTTAAACTATCTTGTTTGTACTACGTGAAGCATGTTAGGCTAGGATTTCTATTACTTGTTCTGAGTTTTAGCTTTTACCCTAATGTTTTGGGCTGTTATAGTGTGCTTTAAATAGGGACTACGGGACGGCATCCCGGGAGATCCCCCTGTACTTATTATGTTCTGGACTGAGGTGCGGGATACCAAAAGATCCCTGGCACATGTAAATGTAAGATTTGAGGATACCAAGAGATCCTCGGGATACCAAGAGATCCCTCGTGTATATGATGAGGATACCAAGAGTTCCTCGGGATACCAAGAGATCCCTAGTTTATATGATGAGGATACCAAGAGATCCTCGGGATTCCAAGAGATCCCCTGCTATTACTTCCTGTTGTGAGCAGTATTCCTTATATTGTTTGTTTCTGCTTCCTATTACTGTTTCCCTTATTTATCCTGTTTAGATTCTCGCTGTAGACTTTATCTATACTGCTTCCCTTAACCTATTATATATTTTGTTTTATCTCAGTAGGGCCTTGACTTTTCCTCGTCACTATCCAACCGAGGTTAGGCTTGGCACTTACTGAGTACCGCTGTGGTGTACTCATGCCCTTCCTGCGCATGTTTTTCATGTGCAGATCATCCAGGTACCTCCACTCAGGCGCATTATCCTTGAGGCGGGGAGAGCTACGGAGACTTCGAGGTATATCTGCAACGTCCGTAGACCGAAGATTCTTCTTCCTTATTCTATCTGTAGTGTTTAGATTCTATCATACCTTTGATGTAGACGTTCTGGAGATTACAGCACTTACGGTATTTCTATTAGCCTGTGGTTCCCGTGAGTTTCCGGATTTTGGGATTGTGTTGTAGTACTTCCGTCATTTCCTTTGTAGTTGTAGTAGGCCGTAGTGGCCTTACTACGCTAGTTATTATTTTT
>NC_031999.1:60387039-60391044 GCF_001879085.1 Nicotiana attenuata | reverse complement strand
TCACCACTTCATCTACTATCTGTCATGGCTGAAGATCGCACCTCATCTTGCATTTGCATGGCTAAAGATCGCCACTTCATCTACATCTGCATGGCTGAAAGATCGCCACCTCATCTACATTTGCATGGCTGAAGATTGCCACTTCATCTAAAGTTGCATGGCTGAAAGATCGTCGCCTCGTCTATATTTGCATGGCTGAAAGATCGTCACCTCATCTGCATTTGCATGACTGAAAGATCGCCATCTCGTCTGCATTGGATGGCTGAAAGATCGCCGCCTCATCCACATTTGCATGGCTAAAAGATCGCCACTTTATCTATATTTGCATGGTTGAAAGATAGCCACTTCATCTGCATTTGCATGGCTAAAAAACCGCCACCTACTGCATCTCATGGGCTTAAAGATTGCCAGAGGCACCATTTCATAGCCCGAGAATACCATTCATGGCCTGAGGACCCTTTTAATCTTTTGCATATCATCATTCAAAGGCACCGTGGTTCGGAGGCACCATTTTCATGGCCCGAGAGCATAATCTCATAGCCTGTGAATCCTTCATTATACTCTTCATGGCCCAGGACATCATGGTATAAGGACGTCATCCAAACCGTCCAAAGACAACCTTCATGGTTCGACGGGAATTTGCATCATGTTTAAATTTACGCACAATATATGCTTGTATTGCTTATTTGCAGGTAAACCAGCGGGCAACAACCATCTCGGCAGGAGCGATCCCACTCCGGTTCCCGCAGCCCTATCAGACCTTAACCACTCACCCCGTCCTGGATATTGTGTCCGTTCTTGAAAAGTCTCCATCGGCATACTCCGTCGACGGACCTCGAACTACATATGGCCTGATTCTTGCAAAATCAGGGATATGTAGGTAGCCCAGAAGCCAGGCGCGGCCTAAACCTCTTCAAACCATTCCGCTCGGTCAAAATTGGCCATCATATCTTTACCCGATAACTCTTTCATCCTTCCCGAGTAAAGAAGGCAGCTGTTGATACCCAATTTTTCCCTATATATTTTAATATGAAAAATACTTTCAAAATAGCACATGTGTGCATATATAAGCATGTCCAAATGTCTTATTATTTTTCCTCAATTTTTAAAGATTTTTAAACCAATTTATCTCCCTATTTCATTCATAAAAAAAACCCAATAATAATTACCAAAATTATCATTTTTGGTAATTCATTTTTTGGACTCTCATATTTTATACTAAATATATCTAAGATATTTTTTGCATATTTTTTATAAATCTATTTAGTATTTTTAAGGCTAAATTGCATATAATTGCAATTTTAGCCCCTTTTAGATTTAATGGCGTTTATATCTATAATAATTAAGTCCAGTATTTTTAATTTGATAGTTATGTTCAATAAATTTTTTTGGTACCTTTAATTTATTTACAGAAATTATTTTATTATTTTTATAAATCAAAATAGGAAAATTGGCTATTTAAATGTTAGCCCCATTTTATTTCGATTATAGCCTAAATTGAACCCCCAATTTGAATCCCAAATACCCTGACCCAATTCCCATTCAAACCGACCCACAACCCATTTAAATTACCCACCCGGACTCCCATTTAATCCCAGCCGTTGATCGTTTAGATCAACAGCTCCCATTAATCCTTTCCTAATTAAACCCAAAGACCCCTCCCCCCCCCAACCATTTTCATTCTTCATAATCCGCCGCCTCTGAAACCCCTCCTCTCCTAAATTCTCTCTACAACCCCATCAAACCCTAGTCGATGCCGCCCTAATCCAGGGCCTTCCAAGGTCATTGGAGACGTGTATCATCCTCCCATAGCTTCTACGTGTTCATTTCTGTGGTCTCATGACCAAGTCCTGAAGGGGTTTTGTCCAGTCTTTGCTCGATGAATGTTCTCCGGTCGTCTCTAACCTTTCTCCGGCCAGCCATGGCTATTCGAGTTAGACTTTTGACTCTCCTGCTTAGATCGATGGTTTTCAAGGCCTTTCTCATCATTTGGGGTTCTTTTGAAACCATAATCTCTAAGGTTCTTTTTGATTTCTTTTAGATCTAGGTCAGATTTATGTTTGCTTTGAACTTCTAAGCATTTTTCTCGAAGTTTCTTTTAAGACTCTGCTTTCAAAACTCTTTATCTTTCCCGATTAGGGTTTTCTTGTTAAGTTATTTCGAACTTTTCTCTAGTTTTTTGGACATATTTTGCTATGTTTGCTTATATCGTTCTTCTACCTGGGTTTGCATGTTAAAAGCCCTAATTTCTTTTGACAGTTTATTAGACGAATGCTTGTTTGTTTGAGTTTTGTCTGATTCGCTTGTTTATCCTCTTTTAAAACTCTACTATTGTCGAAAACCCTATGGCTTTGGGTCTGAGACCGTTCGTTTAAGTACATGACTCGATTTGAAGTTCTTTATTTCAAAATCTCTTATTTCTTTGTGTAATTCTTCTGATTCTGGATTTCTATCTTCTCTAAAACTCGATTATGCTCGAAACCTTAAATTTCAAGGGGGTTTTCTTCACCTGCTACTGTAAGATCTTCGCATGCTTTGATATTCTATATTTCTTCACTACTGATTCAATGTGACCTGACCTACATGACTATCATGCTGCGAATGTTTGCTGTCTGCTAACTTTGTGCTATTATTTCACGCTGTTTTTTTTTTTTGCCAATAGTTTGGCCTCGCATGTATAGTGTTTGTGCCCTCTATTTATGTGCTGAGTTTCCTTCTTTGATTGACCTTCAATTTTGTGACTGACTTCAAAATTTTCCTTTGTGAAATCCTGACTTCACTCGCCTGTTAAGGTTAATTGATTTCTTTTCCTGTCTTGCCTTACTGAGTTCTTTCCAAAAATAAATATATTCCTGTACTTAGACTTGATTACTTACTCAATTGTTTTACTACTTCTTTTATGGCAACTATCAGTCTGCTTACAAATCGATTTCCTTCCTTATTATGAGCCTGTCATTACCCGTTAAAGGCAGTCACTTGTATAATTGATTCTAAATAGTGATTGTTTCGATGTTTGTGGCTTATTATTTCTCTTTCACTCGTTTTCAAAAAGCTATAAATACCATGTGCCTCTCTTCTTTCAAGGACATAAAAAAATTTTAAAGATAAAACACACACTTACACTCAAAAAACTCTCTCTTGCTTTACTGCTACTTGTGGTACTGTCTGTTTAGCCGGCTGAAAGCCAAGGCTAGATTTTGGAGTCCTGCTTACTTTTCTTTACTGCACTTTGCTTCTCTAACTGGTGTGTTCTAACTAATTTTCAGCATCAACAACAACATGTTTCTTTACTGTTTCTTTCATTCTTGTTTGTCTCCTGTTTGTATTTAACTAAGTTCCATCATTAAGCATGTTGTATTCTGCCTTTTCTGTTCTGAATTAATGTTTCTGTTACTTACTTATCATGGCCTGTGAACCTTAAATCCCATCCCCAATGTGTTTGGTATCTATGTTTGGTATGGGGCATGGCAACATACATTGTTGTCCATGACCCAAACTTGATTCCCCTGGGATCATAACCTCCATGTTTTCTCTGGTTGTTGTGTGTTCTGGTTGGCTTATAGGCATGCCAGCATCTTCTATTACTGTGCATGCCCATAGCTAACCCTTGCCTAAGTACATAGGCTCCATGCAGTGGATTCCCAACCCCCGACACCCTTGTATGAAGTTATCAACTCTGTATTTTACTAATTACTGTTTCCCTACCACCCTTTACCCCCCTCAGTTTTAAAACTCTATTCATGCACCTCCACTCTACTCTTAGACTTAGGTTCTGCCCCTCCTGTGTGAGCCTTGCCTTGGGACCCATGAGTTCCCTCTGAACTTGGACACATAAGGGCTGGCATTTCAACACTGCACTCATCTCTATTCTGGTTATGTAACTTGGGTGTGAGCACTGCCCGGGGTTCTTTTAAGACCCTTAGGGAACTTTGACACACTCAAGTCTGAGAAAGGCTTTGGATCAATGGCATTTGAGGTGGTTTATTCCATAACTCAGAGAGGAAG
>NC_031999.1:60360468-60387014 GCF_001879085.1 Nicotiana attenuata | reverse complement strand
ACTTTTTCTTAGTACTTTTCTGTATGTAATTCATTACTAGGTCTGTAATAATTTCTGTAATAAACACTGGGGCTTGCTAGTGAAAAGGGTTGGGAATTATGCATGCTTGAGGGTAGATATCATGTCTATAAGACCTAAGATCTGTATGTTTAATTCTGTAATTTAGAAATCTTGCCTATAGGACCTAAGATCTGCATGTTTAATTCTGTAATTTAGAAAATCATGCCTATAGGACCTAAGATCTGCATGTTTAATTCTGTAATTTAGAAATCATGCCTATTGGACCTAATATCTGCATGTTTAATTCTGTAATTTAGAAATCATGCCTATAGGAACTTAAAATGGCCACAATAGAAATCATGTCTATAGGATCTGTTGTTTTAGATTATGCATGTTTAATTCTGCATTTTAGATACCATGTGATTAGGATCTAAATGGTTAAAATCAGATATCATTAAAATCAGTACCCCTTCGTAGAAATCATGCCTACAGGGATTCCCAAAGTAAGTAAAATCTAGTTCGTTCCTATTCAAGTTCAATGTTAGATATCATATCCATAGGGTTTAAAATTAGCAATAGTAGATACTATCACCTGCAGAATCTGAAACTAGTCTGTTTTAAAATCAGCTTATTCTGAATCAGTTTTAAATAATCTAATTTCCTTATTTAACGAAGTCTAGCAAGCATGCCTATAGAGTCTCAAACCGTCCGTTTAAAAGTTGTTCTGCTTTTCCACACTTCTAAATCAGTAAGTATATATTATGTTCCTAAGAGCTCATCCAAACACTTAGGCAAGACTTAGGGTAATAACAATAAAACTGAATCCTCCTTTTGAAATTGCTACAACCAGCAGGCAGGCCTGATTCGGACTTCTTATCTGAGTTATGTATTAAGCTGGTCTTCTCCAACAATTGAACTACCCTCATTTTCAGTATTTTTAATCAGACCCTAAATGTATGTGCAAGTCATGCTACTTATGTGTTTGTTTGAGGAGGTATACATGAGCCTTTACTTATTTACATGTTTCCCTTAACGTGCAGTATTATTTGTTTTGTATGTCACCTTAGATTTTTACCTTTTGAAACAAAAATCAGCCTGATATCCCTCCCCTTTAGGAATAGTAGTCCTAGCTTCCTCCGGGACTGATAGGAATGGGACGGGTAATAGCATGCAATAGTGATCGAGACCAATCCGCGCTTTAACACCTTAACGGGGTGGGAAAGGGTAGATATGGATATGATGACCGGTGTGCTAATACCACGTGTAGCCCCTCTTTTGAGGAGTGATTATCGGGTATTGCATCGATGTGATCTATATTTTAAATAAACCTAGGACTCCCTTCCTTTATTTCCCTTTTCTTTTAAAAGCATTGCAACTCCTTGTTTAAAATCAGCCTTAATTGCTCTTTCAAACTTTGTTTACTTTCAGACAGTTGTTTACTAAAATCCCCTCTTATTTGAGCCTTATCTGTTTATATGTCAATTGAACCAAATTCACGGATCAACTGTCTGGCTGGGAACCACACTAGTGGATCCTGAGGGGTGCCTAACACCTTCCCCTTAGGATAATTTCAAGCCCTTACCCTATCTCTGGTTATTCAAATAAAACTTAGAATTGAACCCTATTGGTGTGCTAAAGCATCTTAAATCATTAGGTGGCGACTCTTCAAATGAAAAAACCAGTTCCCAAAAGGAACGAGTTGTCCCATACTAAATGTCATGAACCCGATTTCGCGAGAAAAAGGAGGCGCGACAGCATGGCGACTCTGCTGGGGATATTTAGGCTTTTACCATTTCAGATTGTTATTGTGAATTTGTACCCTCCCTTATGTGCAATTACTTGTTTAATTCCTTTAAGCATTCAATTTTCTTTTCAATTGCAAAACTGACTTGTCTTCTTTGTTTCTTTCCTACTGTTTTAAATTATGAAAATGTTGTATTTACTGCTTTCTTAACGTGCAAATACGTGACAACATGCTTTTAATATTGCATAATCATGATCAACATCATATTCCACTCGTGCCAAACAAATCCCATAGCAACGCTTATAATGAGTGCTTGTGCTCTTCCAATATTATCACCCTTTAAATCCGGAAAAGGTATATTTGCGGTAAAACCAGTCGATCAACGGTGTAGTCGACGGTTCCGCGCCTTTCCCCCTTGAGTTGTCCGCTCAAGGGTACTAGTCTAATACCCCATAGAAACCTTACTCTGTTCAAATGTGCATGCATCATGGTCAAACCTAGCTGGGTCAGTTATGTTGTCCACATAATGATCCTTTAAGATAGCCTTGTCCGAAGTCCACTGGGTTTCCCTAAACCCAAATGGACATCACCACGCTCCATGCATTTATTTGGAGAACTAAAATGCGTCATGCTAATTATTGGTATTAAATAGCCGAGTCCGGTGGGGGTAAGGGCCTAACCTTATTTGTCTTGCAGAAATATGAGGCATGAAGTCCCTAGATTCGACATGGTCACCAACATCCACCCGAGACTGCTAAGCTGGTGGAAAGATTTTCACTCTAGTGATCAAACTCTCGTCTGAAAATATCTGGGGAATCTACCATCCCTTTTTGAAATCCAACCCAAAAACAAGATCATAGAAGCTGCTACTTTGTTCTGGGATTGTGAGAGGGCTGTATTCCACTTCGGAGACATTGAAATGACACCCTTGCTAGAGGAGATAGGAGGATTGGCCGGCATAGTGTGGGAAACTCCGGGTTTGTTGATGCTTGAGAACCGCAAGGGCAGGGGCTTCCTCAAAATGATGGGTCTAAAGCAGAATCCAAAGCTGACATGCCTAAAAGAATCCTATATCCCCTTTGACTATTTGTATGAGAGGTACGGTAACAGCAAATCCTGTCGCACCTACCTGGATGAGTTTGCCATTATATCTTTGGAACACATTCATCGAAGGGTCTTCGTATTTATGTTTTGTTTCCTGGGGTTGATAGTGTTTCCGACAAAGAAAGCAAGGATCCACACCAGACTAGCCATGGTAACTAAAACCCTTATGGAAGGGATCGGCGGGCAACCATTCATCATTGTGCCCATGATAATTGCGGACATATACCGAGCCTTGGAGAAGTTTCAACAAGGTACAAAACACTTCGAGGGCTGCAATTTGCTACTTCAACTTTGGCTCATGGAGCACCTCCAAAGGGGTGAATACCGACAAGAGATCCAGCGAAGGGACTGGGATGACCATATCGCTTTCTATCATCCAAAGTGAATGAATTACATGCCCAATATGTTCGCTCAGCCAGAAGATGCCAAAGGATGGTTAGAGCTATTTGATAACCTAACCGAAGAACAGGTCCAGTGGATGTTCGAGTGGTTTCCGACCGAGGAGTTCATCGCCCGATCCAGAGATACACCTTTTCTGATATCGATCGGTTTGAGGGGAACATATCCTTACATCCCTCTCCGAGTTATGAGACATGCCGGTAGAAAACAGGTTATACCCAGGGTCGACAATGAGTCATTTCCGAGCCGACTTCCAGGATGATGATAGTCCTTACAAATGCCAAGCTCAGCACATGTGGCATTGCAAGATCATAATGGGGAGAGACACCATCGAGCCAGACAGGTATCATGCTAGTTGCGCCCGAGCTGACTTCCAGGATGATGATAGTCCTTACAAATGCCAAGCTCAGCACATGTGGCATTGCAAGATCATAATGGGGAGAGACACCATCGAACCAGACAAGTATCATGCTGGTTGCGCCCCTTTCTACTCAGGGTGGTTGGAAGATAATCATGATGGTCTAGGTCAGCCAGGGTTTGTTCGAGGTCACAGGATCATAGAAGAAAAGGGCGAGGCACAGGTCAAATATAACCAACTGCGCAAGAGGATCCTGGAGTGCGAAAGTGAGCATCGTGAGATACAAGAAGCCAATCAGAAGTTAATTGAGTAGTGGAAGGACATGGCTGTCAGTGCCAACAAGCGACTGGGATACTTGGAGCGAGGCATAGTGGAGTTGGAAACAAAGTTCCTCAAGAGGGTCGAAGACTGTCAGAATGCTGAAGGAAACGAAGGTGGACACCTAGCCAGGGCCTACTTATTGCTGGGACTTCGCGAGTTGGGGAACCTGTTCGATGGAGCAAAGGATGCCGAATCCGGAGAGGGTCCTTCTGGGACCAAATAGATAGGGGTTTATCTTTTCGCTTTATAGAATGTAATAAGGCCAATGGCCATTAGTGATTTTATTTCTTACCTTTAGTGTCATTTTGGGATTCCTCTATTTTTTATCAATGAAATGAGGCATGTAGCATCCTAAGTTCTCCAAATCAACTTGTTACTAGGCCTACCTCGGGCACAACGAGGCTCCCAAATTAGGACACGCTTTATATTTCCGCACTATGTGTTTATATATTGCAACATTTTTTTATGATCCTCACTAACTTGTTACTTTTTGTTTTTACTTTCTGTTTTATTATTCCCTTCCCTGAAGGTTAGTTCGTGCACTCTGGCAACATCATCCTATTCCACGAGATCCAAGGGCCCCCCACCCACTCCTCCTCTTAGTCCTGTCAAAAATAAGAACAAAGGGAAGATGGAAGACTTGAACAACGTCAGAAAGGAGAATTCAACTGAACGGGTAGAGACCACTCATGGTCATGGTACTCAGGTTCCTAAGGAAAGTGCATCCCAAATTGAACAAAAGCAGCTGAAATTCCAAGAAGAACTTGATCAGGTCCAGAATCTAGCAAATATGTCATTTTTCCTCACCACTCCAGATAACAATTTCCCAAATGATTAGAACCCTACACCTCCACAAAATATCCCAAAGCAACAGAACCATCCCACTCCTCACCACCGCTGCAACACCTGTCACACCTCAAACAACACCCTGTTACTCAACCCAGAACTCCAAAACTCCACAAATGACCACTTCCACACCTACCATAATACCCCTATCTACGTGGAGACCATACCACTCTCCACCCAACCCATCTCAGGCACACCCGAGTCTGATGATAAAGATTTGCTCATCAGGAACCTGGTTGAAGAACTTAAGAAATTGACTAGCCGGATCCAGGGCGTTGAATGAAACAAGGGAATTGAAGGGTTGAATTATGAAGATCTCTGCATACAGCCCGATGTCGATCTGCCCGAAGGGTACAAACCTCTAAAGTTTGAGATGTTTGACGGTACAGGTGATCCAAGGGTCCATTTGAGGACGTACTATGACAAGCTGGTTGGAGTAGGGAAAGACGAGAGAATCTGCATGAAGCTCTTCATGACGAGCTTGAAAGGAGATGCTTTGTCTTGGTACATTAGCCAGATCCGAAGAAGTGGTCGAACTGGGTTGGCATGGCGTCCGACTTTATGGACAGGTTCAGGTTCAACATGGAGAATGCGCCAGATGTGTTCTATATTCAGAATCTAAAGAAGAAGCCCACAGAAACATTTTGCGAGTATGCTACTCGCTGGAGGTCCGATGCTGCTAAGGCCAGACCTGCCTTAGAGGAGGAACAAATGAACAAATTCTTTGTCTGGGCTCAAGACCCACAATATTATGAAAGGCTGATGATGATTGAGAGCCACAAATTTTCTGACATTATCAAGCTGGGTGAAAGGATCGAAGAGGGCATCAAAAGCGGTATGGTTACAAACTTCGAGGCCTTGCAAGCTACAAATAAGGCCTTATAATCCAGGGGTGTGTCCAAGGAAAGGGACGTAGGAGATGTGATGGTTGCACAAAGAACCAAATCTCCCATATAATACCAAACCTACCCAATGCCTCCACTCACATATCAGCCCACAACAAACTACCAAGCACCCTCACCCTCTTACCAAACTCCACCCCCACATATAAGCCTACCTCGCCCAAATATTCCAAACCCACACAGGTAAACCAAGCCTACAATGCCCAACCATCTCATTACCAATCACCCCCCACACGCCAAAACTTTCCTAGGCCCCGACCTAACTTTGATCGGAGGCCCCCAAAATAATACACAGCCATTTCCGAACCCATTGATCCGCTATATGAGTAACTCAAAACCGCCGGTTATGTCACCCCTATCCCTGCTTCAACCCCTGAGAACCCTTCTCAGTGGGTTAACCCAAACAAATCTTGTGCATACCATTCTGGTATGAAGGGACACACCACCGACGAATGCCGCTCTCTAAAGGACAAGATACAGTCCTTAATTGATAACAAGGTCATTGTAGCAAAGGAAGCCGCTCCAAATGTTCGCAATAACCCCCTGCCAGACCATAAGGGTGGAGGCGTTCACATGATTAAAATAGAGGACGATTGGGATCCTGAGGAATCCATTGGGTTGATCGTAGAAGGCGATGATCCAACGAAGCCAGCAGTTACTCTTAACCCCATCATGGTCCAGATTCACCCAACCGAGGTCACTGAGGTAGACGTGTCTGTCCCGCTTGAGTTTGAGGCAACGCCATCAGCTAAAGCACCGGCACCGTTTGAGGTTACAATTTTACCACCCAAAGAACATGTCCCATTTGAAGTAAAGGTAGCCGCACCAATTCCTGTGGCGATGACCACCATGACGTCATACAAAAGCTATTCCTTGGGATTATACGGCCGAGGCTAGGAGGAAAGGCAAAGTCAGGTTCGAAGAGACTATTGCAGCACAGGGTATGACAAGGACTGGAAGAGTCTATACCCATAGCACTTAGCTGAGTCAAGTAAGCAAGCTTCCAACCGGCCCCTCATCATTGAAACGGGTCCAGATGATCATTGGAGGAAGATACAGGCGAAGGAGTATTCATTCATTGACTAGCTAAACAAAACACCAGCGCAGATATCTATCCTCTCTTTGTTGCAGACCTCCAAGACACACAAAAATGCTCTATTGAAGATGCTGAGTGAGGCATACGTGCCGAGTAACATCACTAGCGGAGAAATGGCCAGTATGGTGGGACAAGAGTTAGAAAGCCACAAAATCACTTTCTACGAGGACGAGCTGTCACCTGAATGGCTGGTTCATAACAAAGCATTGTATATCACCGTGCAATATGAAGACTACTTCATCACTAGGATCCTGATTGATGGGGGATCCAGCCTCAACATATGTCCATTGATAACAGTCAAGAAGCTGGGTAAAGGACTGTACGAGATAAAAGAATGAGCAATCAACGTGAAAGCTTTTGGTGGATCCCAGATGTCCACCATCGGTGAAATTAGCATGAGTCTTCAAATGGGACCAACTTGGTTCGAGGTTGACTTTCAAGTGATAGATGTGCCAGCATCCTACAACCTGCTGTTAGGACACCCTTGGATTCATTCTGTGGGGACTGTGGCTTCGACACTGCATCATGCCGTGAAATTTGAATGGAATCACCAGGAAATGATCATTCACGGTGATGGCAGCAATCCTATATACAATCGTCAGACCATTCCGGCAATAGGGGGAAGAAGAAAGTTAGGTGGGGAGACCTACCACCACATCGAGCGAGTCAATGATGTTGACAAAGATAAATGGTGGGACAACAAGATTGAGAGTATATTGAACTAGAGTGGGTACAAACCTGGCAAGGGGCTTGGCAAGAACCTCCAGGGGATCGCTAAACCCATAAAGCTCAAGAAGCACGACACTACTTTCGGTCTGGAGTACGAGTACACTTGGGAAGAATTTAACAACTGGTCGCCACCATGGCGCGGTCCTTACTACCCGCTGGAACAGCCAATACCACCTTTGGAGCAGACTTTCTAACAGGCTGACATTGTTTATGGGACAGACGAAGAGGAGGCACTTGCTGCGGTGAAGAACTTGTTCTTAGAAGACAGTGACATGGACTGCTGTGTTGTTTTCGAGGAGGAAGGGGGAGGAAGGTCCTTCCATACAAGCTGTGAGTAAAGGAGCATACCTCAACAATTGGACCATCAGGACCACCAGAGCCCGGCAAGCCTCGGGGTAGCAAGGCTAAACAAGCATCATGCACTGTTTATTTTTACTAGATGATCTTTTCTTTTCGCATTTTGATTTCTGCAATAAGATCTTCAATGTTCGAATCAATTATGAAATTTATCAAAGCATTTCATTTTTTTTCTCTGAATCGACACTCATTATTATTTTTCTCTCATTACTTTACTTCTACAACATTACTATTACTTATCTTGATGAACCAATGACTGTGACATGCAATGACACAACGCAACAAACAGACATTGACTCAGAAGAAGATGACATACCAAAGGAGATTGTTAAAGAAGTTGAGAACTTTGAAAATCGACCTAAGTCCAACCTGGACGAGACAAAAATTGTTAACCTAGGAGATGCAGAATATGTCAAAGAAACACGAATCAGCGTTCGCTTGTCGTCGTTGGAAAAGAAGGAATACACAGAATTTCTAAAGGAATATGAGGACATATTCGCTTGGTCATATGATGACATGACTGGTCTAAGTACATCTATTGTGGCCCATAAATTGCCAACTGATCCGACATGTCCGCCGATAAAACAGAAGCTCGGGAAATTCAAGCTTGACATGAGTTTGAAAATCAAGGAAGAGGTCACTAAGCAAGTCAAAGCTAAAGTTCTCAGGGTAGTTGAGTATCCGAAATGGTTAGCCAACATTGTACCAGTACCAAAGAAGGACGGGAAGGTAAGAGTCTGTGTCGACTACCGGGATCTCAACAGGGCCAGTCCGAAAGATGACTTCCCCTTGCCAAATATACACATCTTGATCGATAATTCCGCCAAGCACGAGTTACAGTCATTCGTAGATTGCTTCGCTGGTTATTATTAGATCTGGATGGATGAGGAAGATGCTGAGAAAACGGTTTTCATTACGCCGTGGGGAATGTATTGTTACAAAATGATGTCGTTCGGCCTGAAGAATGCAGGGGCCACCTACATGAGGGCCATGACTACCATTTTCACGACATGATACACAAAGAAATTGGGGTATATGTGGATGATGTCATCATCAAGTCCAAGAAGTCCATTGATCACATGGAAGATCTGAGGAAGTTCTTCAACAGATTGCGAAGGTACAACTTGAAACTGAATCCCGCAAAGTCTGCATTTGGGGTTCCCGCCGGAAATTCTTGGGTTTATCGTGAGCCGCCGTGGAATAGAACTGGATCCATCAAAGGTCAAGGCCATTCAGGAACTTCCACCGCCAAAGAACAAGAAGGACGTGATAAGTTTCTTGGGAAGACTTAACTATATCAGCCGGTTCATAACACAATCTACAGTTATTTGTGAGCCAATCTTTAAGATGTTGAAGAAGGACGCCGCTACCAAATGGACCGATGATTGCCAGAAGGCCTTCGATAGAATCAAGGAATATCTATCAACACCACCAATCTTGGTCCCGCCCGAGCCAGGTAGACCCCTACTACTCTACATCGCAGTACTAGATGGAGCCTTTGGTTGCGTTTTGGGGCAGCATGATGAAACAGGGAGAAAAGAACAAGACATTTACTATCTCAGGAAGAAGTTCACTCCCTACGAAGCCCGGTATTCTCTTTTGGAACGCACCTGCTGTGCTTTGACTTGGGTAGCCCAGAAGCTGAGACATTACTTCTGTGCCTATACTACGTATCTCATATCAAGGATGGATCCTTTAAAGTACATCTTTCATAAGCCCATGCCCACTGGCAAGCTAGCCAAGTGGCAAATCCTGCTGAGTGAATTCGATATTGTGTACGTAACTCAGAAGGCGATCAAAGGACAAGCATTGGCAAATCACCTTGCTGAAAACCCCGTGGACGGAGAATATGAACCATTGAAAACATATTTTCCCGATGAAGAGGTAGCATTCGTGGGAGAAGATATTGCGAAATCCTATGATGGTTGGAGAATGTTCTTCGATGGAGCAGCAAACTTCAAAGGAGTTGGCATAGGAGCAGTCTTGGGGTCAGAAACCGGTCAGCATTATCCGGTGTCTACCAACCTCAGGTTCCCCTGCACCAATAATATGGCCGAGTATGAAGCCTGCATTTTAGGGCTCAAGATGGCCCTTGACAAGAACATTCAAGAGTTACTAGTGATTGGGGATTCAGACCTACTCATACATCAGGTGCGAGAAGAATGGGCAACCAAGAACTCCAAGATACTCCTGTATCTGTATCACGTACAGGATTTGAGAAAGAGGTTCACAAAGACGGAATTCCAACAAGTTCCCAGAATCCAGAATGAGTTCACCGATGCATTATCCACCCTGTAATCTATGATACAACATCCAGACAAGAATTTCATTGATCCCATTCCGGTGAAAATTCATATTCAGCTAGCTTACTGTGCCCATGTTGAAGAGGAAGCAGACGGAAAGCCTTGGTTTCATGATATCAAGGAATATTTGGCGAAAGGAGAATACCCGGAGTTTGCCAACCATACTCAGAAACGCACACTGCGGAGATTGTCCAACAACTTCTTTCACAGCGGAGGAATCCTGTATAAGAGGACTCCTGATTTGGGACTATTAAGATGTGTCGATGCAAAGGAAGCATCTAAGCTACTAGAGGAAATTCATACAGGGACCTGTGGTCCACATATGAACGGTTTTGTCTTAGCAAAGAGGATACTCCGGGCTGGTTACTTTTGGATGACTATGGAAACAGACTGCATCCAGTATGTCCGAAAATGCTATCGCTGTCAGATACATGCAGACATGATAAAGGTACCTCTGAGTGAGCTCAACGCAACAAGCTCACCATGCCCGTTTGCCACCTGGGGATGGATGTTATTGGACCAATCGAGCCTGCCGCTTCCAACGGACAGAGGTTCATCCTAGTGGCAATTGACTACTTCACCAAATGGGTCAAGCAGCATCTTACAGAGCGGTGACTAAGAAAGTCGTGGCAGACTTTTTTCGCGACCGCGTTGTTTGCCGATTCGAGATTCTAGAATCAATCATCACTAATAATGGCTCCAATATCAATAGTGACTTGATGAAAGCTATGTGTGAAACCTTCAAGATCAGGCACAAGAATTCTACAGCCTACAGGCCTCAAATGAACGGAGCTGTGGAAGCCGCCAATAAGAATATCAAAAAAATATTGAGGAAGATGATAGAGAAGCACAAACAGTGGCATAAGAAGTTATCATTTGCTCTATTAGGGTATCGCACCACAGTCCGCACATCAACTGGGGCAACTCCCTATATGTTGGTTTATGGTACATAGGCCGTCATTCCTGCCGAAGTAGAAATTCCTTCCTTAAGGATCATACAGGAAGCTGAGCTCGACGATGCAGAATGGGTGAAGAGTCATTACGAGCAACTAGCTCTTATAGATGGGAAAAGAATGAACGCAATTTGTCATGGACAACTTTATCGAAACAGAATGTCCAGAGCCTTCAACAAGAGAGTCAAGCCCAGACAGTTCACGCCAGGGTAGCTGGTATTAAAGAAAATTTTTCCACATCAAGATGAGGCCAAAGGGAAGTTCTCTCCCAACTGGCAGGGTCCGTACATGGTTCACCGGGTATTGACAGGAGGAGCCCTCATACTTGTAGAAATGGACGAAGAGATCTGGCCAAAGCCGATTAATTCAGATGCAGTCAAGCGTTACTATGTGTAATCTCTATGCTTTCCTTATATGATGTAAATTGAACTACGCCCGACCTGATTCCCGTTTAAGAGGGGATACGTAGGCAGCCTTATGGGTTCGGTCACAATTAAATAAAATTTTCATCCCCCCACCCCCCCCTCCCCCCCAAAATTGGAAACTGGGGTAGAATTATGAGGAGGACCCTCAAAATTCTGAAGTAATCTCAGCCGATCGTCGCACGAGAAGCAGTCAGAAACGTCAACCCATCAAACTGGGGCAGAATTTTGAGGAGGACCCTCAAAATTCCGTAGCAAGAGAGGTTGCAATGTCTCGAACCGCGTCACAGTCGTCGGTTCATCTAAAAACTATTTTAATTATACGTTTATGTTATACTCTTACAAAATCATGCATGATTATTATCAAAACTGCTTTGTTTAGCAATGCTAGCCCAACGTTACAGATGGTATCACCGGATCAAAGCCGAAAAAGTCAAGCAATGCCAGCAGGGATATGAACTAACCTTATACCCTTTATAGAACTCACGATTTTTCTTTGGATGCAGGCATAAAGATTACAAAATCGTTAAACGCACTGTACGTCCATATAACAAACATTGTTCAGAACACGATTCTCTGAACCGTTGCACTTACCAACATCTGCTATCAGCACGCACCTATAACGTTCCGTATGTCACGATGCTCCCAGTAATCACCACACCGCAATCTGCTATCAGCTAAGAAACTCTACTGTCATTTGCTATTTTATTTCTTGCATAAGGCTACCATTTTGCCTTACAACTTGCATAAGGCTACCAATCTGCCTTCCAACTTGCATAAGGCTACTATTCTGCCTTCCAACTTGCATAAGGCTACTATTCTGCCTTCCGAGGTTAAGCTCTACCTCTATCTGCATTTGCATTGCATAAGGCTACTATTCCGCCTTCCGAGGTTAAGCTCTACCTCTATCTACATTTGCATTTCATAAGGCTACCATTCTGCCTTCCAAGTTGCATAAGGCTACTATTCTGCCTTCCGAGGTTAAGCTTTACCTCTATCTGCATTTGCATTGCATAAGGCTACTATTCTGCCGTCCAACTTGCATAAGGCTACCATTCTGCCTTCCGAGACTAAACGTTGTCTCTGTTCACATTGCACGGCTGAAAGATCGCCATATTGCATGGATGAAAGATCGCCACATTGCACGGCTGAAAGATCGCCACATTGCACGGCTGAAAGATCGCCACGTTGCACGGCTGAAAGATCGCCACATTGCACGGCTGAAAGATCGCCATATGCTATTGCATTTCATGGGCAGAAAGATCACCAAATTATCCAAAGGTGTCATCATTCGGAGGCACCATCCTCATAGCCCGATAACACCATGTCATGGCCTGAGGATCCCTTTCAATCTTTTGCATATCATTATTCAAAGGCATCATGGTTCGGAGGCATCATTTTCATAGCCCGAGAGCATCATTTCATGGCCTGTGAATCCTTTATTATACGCTTCATGGCCCAGGACATCATGGTCTAAAGACGTCATCATAACCGTTCGAAGACAACATTCATGGTCCGACGGGAATTTGCATCATGTCTAAATTTACACACAATATATGCTTGTATTACTTATTTAAAGGTAAACCAGCAAGCAACAGCCGTCCCGGCAGGAGCGTTTCCATTCCCGTGCTCGCAGCCACATCAAGCCTGTCCACTCTCGTAAGCTTTTCACTCACCCTGACCGAAACGTTGCGTCCGTCCTTGGAAAGTACCTGTCGGCATACTCCGCCGACGGATCCCGAACTACGTATGGCCTGATTCCTGTAAGGTCAGGGATATGTAGGTAGCTCAGATGCCCGGGCGCGGCCTATCTTCTTCAAACCATTCCGTTCGGTCAAAATTTGGCCATCATATCTTTACCCGACAACTCTTTCATCCTTCTCGGGTAAAGAGGGGCAGCTGTTGATACCCAATTTTTCCCTATGTATATTTTAATATGCAAATTACCTTCCAAATAGCATATGTATGCATATATAAGCATATCCGAGTGTTTCCTTATTTTTTTCCTAATTTTAAAGGATTTTTAAATCGATTTATTCCCCTATTTTATCCATAAAAAATCCAATAACTGCTTCTAAAATTATTACTTTGGTAATTCTTTTGTTGAAAGTTTATATTTATGCTAAGATATAGCTAAGATAATTTTTGCATATTTTTACAAAATTATTTAGTAATTTTTAAGGCTAAAATTGTATAATTGTAATATTAGCCCCTTTTTAGATTTAATTGTCTTTTATATTCATAAAATTAGGTCTGGTACGTTTAAATATTTAATCATGTACTATAAATCATTTTAGTACCATTAGTTTATTACCAGAAATTGTTTTATTATTTTAATAAATCAAATAGGAAAAATTGGCTATTTAAATGTTAGCCCCATCTTATTTCGATTATAGCCTAAATTGGACCTCAATTTGAATCCCAATCCCATGGCCCAATTCCTACTCATACCCGACCCCAACCCAATTAAACTGACCCATACCCGGATCCCCACTTACCCATTTTAATCCCAGCCGTTGATCATTCAGATCAACGACCCATAACCCTCCTTACCTAAATTAATTCTAAACTACCCCCTAAACCCTACCATTTCCCACCATACGCCGCCTATGAATTCCCCTCCTCTCTCCAATCCTCTCTACAACAACATTGAACCCTAGTCGCCGCCACTTTAATCTACCCTAATCCATGGCTCCCCAGGATCATCTAAGAGTTGTATCAGCCTCCCATGGCTTCTATGTGCTTGTTGCTGTGGTCTCATGACTAGATTTTGAAGAGGCTTGGTCCAGTCTTTGTTTGATGACTGTTCTCCGGTCGTCTCTAACCCTTCTCCGGCCAGCCATGGCCAATCGAGTGAGACCTTTGACTCTCCTGTTTAGATTGATGGTTTTTAAGGCCTTTCTCGTCACTTGGGATTCTTCCGAAACCCTAATCTCTAAGAACTCTTCGACTCCTTTCAGGTTCACTTTAGATCCACGCTTGCTATGGGTTTTTAAATGCCTTCTCGAGGTTTCTTTAATTTTTCTTTCAAAAAAGACTCTTCATCTTTTTCCGATTAAGGTTTTCTTTCAAATCCTTCTTTCCAAAATCTTTTTCTGAGTTTAGCATGATAAAAACCCTGATTTCTTTTCGGGTTTATGAGACTATTTGTTAGTGTTTGTTTGATTTACTTGTTTATCATCTCCAGACTCGATTGGTGTTGAAAAACCTAATTTCTTTGGGTTTATTCGAGTTTCTGAGGCTATATTGCTAAATATCTGTCTGATTTACTTGATTATCATCTTTAGACTTGATTGATGTCGAAAACCCTAATTTCTTTGGGGTATATTCGAGTTTCTAAACTGCTTGTTCAACTTATTTGTTTATCATTTTTTAAGCTTGAATATTGTTAAAGAAAACCTATGTCCTTTGAGTTGAAACTGCTCGACTTGATTTTCCTTTGTTTCAGCATCTCTTTTCTTTGCGTAGTTCCTTTGATTCTGGGTTCCTGTTATCTTTGAAACTCGACTATGCTTTTTGGAAGGGTTTTCTCACTTGACCTTTTGCATGCTTCTGATACTCTTTTTTTTTACTACTGGTTCAATGAGACCTGACCTACTTGACTATCATGCTTCGAATATTTTCTACTATTGCATGATGTCTCTTTTGCCAATAGTTTGGCCTAGCATGTCTATTGTTTGTGTACTCTATTTATATGCCGAGGCCCCTTCTTTGATTGATGCTCAACTTTAGGGGCTGATTTTCAAAAACTTCTCCTTTGTGAACTTTAAATTTCACTCAGCTGTTAAAGTAATTGATACCTTTCCTTATTATTGCCTTGTTGAATCTGTTTCCCAAAATAAGTATTTCAGTACTGGGACTCTATTGTGTACTTAATATTTTACTACTTCTTTTTATGGTAATAATCAGTCTGCCTACAAACTGATTTTCTTTCCTTCTTTTAAACCTGTTATCCCCGTTAAACAAGTGATTCCTCAATTAAAGGAGAATCACTTGGTTGATTGATTCTGATTGCTGATTGCTTCCATAATTGCATTGAACTTTATTTACTGCCTTATTTCTCACATGTTTTCAAAACTATAAATATCCACCTTCTCTTCTTTCAAACACACGAACACAAGGCATAAAACACTTGAGTTCAGACACACACTCCACTAAAATCTCTCTCTTTCTCTGTTGCTACTTGTATTGCTATCTTACCTAGACGGCTGAAAGCCAAGGCTAAGTTGTGGGAAGCTTTCTCATTTTTTCTCTGCATTTGCATCTTCACTGGTATGTCCTAGTTAATCTTCTGCATCAACAACAACATGTTTCTTTACTGTTTCTTGCATCCTTGTTTGTCTCCTGTTGGTATTTAGCCAATTTCCATTATTAAGCATGTTGTAGCCTGCCTTTTCTGTTCTGAATTCATGCTTCTGACAATTACTTATCATGGCTTGTGAATCCTAAAAATCCCCATCCCCAATGTGTTTGGTATCTGTGGTTGGTTTGGGGCATGACAACATTGAACATTGTTGTGCATGACCCAAACCTGATCCCCCTGGGATCATAACCTCCATGATTCCTCTAATTGGTGTGTGTCTTGATTGGTTTATAGGCATGCCAGCACCTCCTATTATTGCGCATGCCCAAACTGATCCCTGCCTAAGTACATAGGCTCCTTGCAATGGATTCCCAACCCCTGATCCCTTCGTGTTAACTCTGTATTTTACTAATTACTGTTTCCCTATCACCCTTTACCCTTCTCTTTTATCCCCCTCAGGTGTAAAACTCTATTCCTGCACTTCCACTATCTTCTTAGACTTAAGTTCTGCCCCTCTTATGTGATCCTTACCTTGGGACCCATGAGCTCCCTCTGAACTTGGACATATAAGGGCTGGCCCTTCCACACTGCACTTATCTCTATCTGGTTCTTCAAACCTGGGTGTAAGCACTTCCCGGGGTCCTTTTGAAACCCTTAGGGAACTCCGACACACCTAGGTCTGAGAAAGGCTTTGAAACATGGCATCTTAAGGCAGTTTATTCCATAGATCAGGGAGGAACCAAGAATCAGGCTTCCTCTGGTTATATTTTTATATATTTTGATGTAATTCAGTATTTCTGGTTTGTAATAATTTGTAATAAACAGCGGGGATGTCTAGTGAAAAAGGGCTGGGTAATTATGCATGCTCAAGGGTAGAAAACATGCCTATAGGACTGCTTTTTCTTTTAATTCTGCATGTTCAATTTGCATTTAGGAACCATGTCTATAGGACTTATTTTAAATTCGGCATATTTCAACTTCACATCTAGATAGCCTGCCAATAGGAATTGTCTAAAATTCTACACGTTTATCACCATTTAGATATCATATTTTTAGGATCTAATTGGTTATAACTTGGCATCGTATTAAAATCAGTATAATGTATCATGCCTATAGGAATTCTCAAGTAGAAATCCTGCCTGTTTCCATCATGCATTTAGATATCATGCCTATAGGGGTTAAAATCATTCATTCGGACATCATGTCTATAAAGGTTTAAAATCAGCAATTAGATACCATGTCTATAAGGGTTTAAAATCAGTAATCCTAGATATCATGTTCATATGAATAAAAATCAGCAGTAGTGGATACCATCACCCGCAGAGCTGAAACTAGTCTAATTTAAAATCCGTCTACTCTTAACCAGTTCTTTTTAAGTAACTTAATCTCTTCTTATCAACACGATTTAGCAAGCATGCCTATAGGAGCTTAAACCATTCGTTTTAAGTTTGTTACTACTTTTGCCACATTCAGAATCAGCAATAGATACCATATTCCCAAGAGCTCCCCGAAACACTTAGGCAAGCCTTAGGTAATAACAATAAAACTGAATTCGCCTCTGTTAATTAGTAATTTCTACAACCAACAGGCAGGCTTGATTCGTGTTTCCTAACTGAGTCATGTAATAGACCAGGCTTGCTTCAACAACAATAATCTCATTTCCTCAAGTATTCTCTAGAGTCAGACCTTACTTGTTGTTTGAGTCATGCTATTTGATTACTTTGTTTGAGGAGGTATATATGAGCCTTCAGTGTTTATGTGCTTCCACTTTAATGTGCAGTCCTAAATGTTTTGTACGCCGCCATAGATTTTTTACCTTTGAAACCCCAAGTCAACCTAATATCCCTGCCTTTTAGGAATAGTAGTCCTAAGTGCCTCCGGGGCTGATAGGAATGGGGCGGGTAATAGCATGCAATAGTGGTCGAGACCAATCCGCGCTTTAGTACCTTAAACGGGGTGGGAAAGGGTAGATATGGATATGATGACCGGTGCGCTAATACCACGTGTAGCCCCTCTTTTGAGGAGTGATTACCGGGTATTGCATTGATATGATCCATATTATAAATAAACCTAGGACCCCTCTCCTTTCTTTCCTTTTCTTTAAAGCATTATAACTCCTTGTTTTAAAATCAGCCTTTTAATAATTGCTCTTTCAAACTTTGTTTACTTTCAAGCCGTTGTATATTAAAATCCCCTCTTATTTGAGATTTATCTGTTTATATGTTAATTGCACCAAATTCACAAAGAGCTATCTGGCCGGGAACCACACTAGTGGATCCTGAGGGGTGCCTAACACCTTCCCCTTAGGATAATTTCAAGCCCTTACCCTATCTCTGGTTATCAAGCAAAAACTTAGAAATAAACCTTGAAGGTGTCCTAATGCACCATAAATCATTAGGTGGCGACTCTTCAAAAAATGCAAAACCCAATTCCCAAAAGGAATGAGTTGTCCTATACCCAAAATGCCATTAACCCGATTCTCCCGACGCGAGGAAGGAAAAAAGGGGGCGCGACACCTGCCTCTACCCTTTTGAGAAGTAGTCAATCATAAATAAAATAAATTTTGCTTTACCTAGCGCCGTTGGTAGGGGGCCGACGATGTCCATCCCCCATTTCATGAATGGCCACGGGGATATGACCGAATGGAGTTGTTCACCGGGTTGATAGATCATCGGTGCTAAGCTTTGGCATTTATCACACCTTCAAACGAACTCTTTGGTATCCTTTTCCATGTTATCCCAATAATACCCCGCTCTGATTACCTTGCGAACCAAATAGTCGGCACCAGAATGGTTCCCACAAGTGCCCTCGTGGTTTCTCGTAGTACATAAACGGTGTCCCCGTGTCCCAAACATACTGCCAATGGTCCGTCGAAGGTTCTTCTATACAACGTTACATTTTCATCAAGTGAGAATCGAGCTGCTTTGGCTCGAAGTGCTCTCGACTCTTTTGAGTCTGTGGGGAGCTTCCCATGCTTCAAGTAGACGATGTACTTATTCCTCCAATCCCACGTTAAACTTTTTGAATTAATTTCTGCATGGCCTTCTTCGATCACTAACCTCGATAGTTGGACGACAGTCCCCGGGACGATATCATCTTCTTCAATCGATGACCCCAAATTTGCACATCGGCCTCGCTATTCTGTTCTCGAGGTACATGGTCCAGTGTCCATTCCTTGAAGCGGTGCAATGTCACTTGAAGTTTGTCTAAGTACCTCTGCATTTGATCGTCCCGAACCTCGAAGCTCCCGTTTACTTGATTTACCACCAAAAGGGAGTCACACTTTGCCTCGATGACCTCTTCTCCAAGGCCCTTGGCTAGTTCGAGACCTGCGATCATGGCCTCATACTCGGCCTCATTGTTAGTCAATTTAGAAGTTTTGATAGATTGCCTAATGACACTGCCCATAGGCGGTTTTAAAACGATGCCGAGCCCGGATCCTTTCACATTCGAGGCACCGTCTGTGAAAATGGTCCATACCCCGATGACGTACCTGTTCTTAGCAAGAGTTCCTTTTCTACTTCGGGTACGAGGGTAAGCACGAAATCGGCCACGAAGCCTGCCAAAATTTAAGACTTGATAGCCGTTCGAGGTTGATATTCAATATCATACCCTCCAAGTTTGATGGCCCATTTGGACAATCTGCCGGATAATTTGAGCTTATGCAAGACACTTCGAAGTGGGTACGTAGTCAATACACATATAGTGTGGCATTGAAAATATGGTTTTAATTTCCTAGATGCGCTTATTAATGCAAGAGATAAATTTTCCAAATGTGGGTACCTGGTTTCAGCATCTCTTAGGGTCCGACTCACATAATAGACAGGAAATTGCGTACCTTGCTCTTCTCGAACCAACACGCCACTTACCGCCACCTCAGACACGGCTAAATACAAGTAGAGTGTTTCATCCTCCTTCGGAGTATGGAGTAGGGATGGGCTCAAGAGATACCGTTTTAATTCTTCCAAGGCTTGTTGGCACTCCGGAGTCCATGCGAAGTTGTTCTTCTTCTTGAGTAGGGAAAAGAAATGGTGGCTCCGATCTGATGACCTCGAGATAAATCGGTCGAGGGCAGCTATCACTCCGGTCAGTCGTTCTACGACTTTCACATTGTTCACTACGGTGATTTCCTCGATGGCTTTGATTTTATCAGGGTTGATCTCGATACCCCTGTTCGACACCATGAAGCCTAAGAACTTGCCCGAGCTGACTCCAAAAGCGCATTTCTCGGGGTTGAGTTTCATGTTGTACTTTCTTAGGATATAGAATGTCACCTGCAAATGGGTCAAATAGTCCTCTGCGCGCAGGGACTTAACTAGCATGTCATCAATATAAACTTTCATGGATTTGCCTATTTGATGTTCGAACATTTTATTAACTAGGCGTTGATATGTGGCTCCAGCATTTTTTAGCCCGAAGGGCATTACATTATAACAATACGTACTATACTTTGTGATGAATGAAGTCTTTTCTTGGTCCTCCAGGTTCATTTGAATTTGGTTGTACTCAGAGTAGGCATCAAGAAAAGTAAGGATCCCGTGGTCGGCCGTAGCATCGATCAAACGATCGATGTTGGGCAATGGGAAAGAATCTTTAGGGCATGCTTTGTTCAAATCTTTGTAGTCTACACATATTCTAAGTTTATTCCCCTTTTTAGGGACTACCATTACGTTAGCTATCCATTCGGGATATTTTACTTTCCTAATGGATCCTATCTTGAGAAGTTTGATTACCTCTTCTTTGACGAACGCATGCTTTACCTCGGACTGAGGTCTCCTTTTTTGCTTCTCCGGTTTAAATCTGGGATCGACACTTAGTCGATGGGTAGTTATCTCTGGTGGATCCCTATCATATCTAAGTGGGACCAGGTGAAGAAATCAATGTTATTGATAAGAAATTGAATGAGTTTTTTCCTGAGTTCGGGGGTTAACCCCGTCCCCAAGTATGCCTTTCGTTCTGGAAGGTGCTCGATCAATACGGCCTGCTCGAGTTCTTCGACCGTGGAATTCGTCACATCTGATTCCTTGGGGGAAATGAAGGCTCGGGGGGTGAGGAAATCTTCTTCTTCGTCCTCGACCACCTGTTCATTGATCACCTGTCCTTCGGGCTCAACCGGGGGTATGGGCTATAATTGTTATTTGGCCACCTGTTTGTCCTTTGACTTTTCCGATGTGGATGGTGTCGATACCGGTGCTAAGTCATGTACTGCAAACATCTCTTTAGCTGTATGCTGCTCTCCATATACTGTTTTCACGCCATCCTTTGTTGGGAACTTCATCATTTGATGAAGGGTCGATGGCAATGCCCTCATGATATGGATCCACTGCCTTCCAAGAAAAGCAGTATACCTCATGTCACCTTTGATGACATGAAATTTGGTATCTTGTATGGTTCCGGCCACGTTGACTGGGAGGATAATTTCTCCCTTCGTCGTTTCACTTGCCATGTTGAAGCCATTCAAGACTCGAGATGCTGGTATGATTTGACCGAGCAACCCGAGCTGCTCCACAACCCTTGACCTGATTATATTTGCTGAACTACCTGGATCCACGAGAACACGTTTAACTTAAACTTTATTTAAAAGGATAGAAATTACCAGAGCATCGTTGTGAGGTTGAGATAAGGTCTCAATGTCTTCTTCGCTGAATTTGAGGGTGTCCTCAGGCATGTAGTCCCGAGTCCATTTCTCCCTTGTGATGGATACTTTGGTACGTTTGGATATAGGTCCCTGTGGGACGTCGACTCCACCAATGATCATGTGAATGACATGTTGAGGTTCTTCAGGTTCATTCTTCCTGTTTGCATCTCTCTCTCGGAAATGGTTCTTGGCCCGATCGCTGAGAAATTCACGAAGATGCCCCTCGTTGAACAACCGGGCTACCTCCTCTCTAATTTGCATGCAATCCTCGATCCTATGCCCATAGGTACCAAGATATTTGCACATCAAGCTGGGGTTCCTCTGAGAAGGATCTATCTGTATAGGCTTGGGCCACCTAGTATCTCTAATTTTGCCAATGGCTGAGACGATACCCGAGGCATCGACGTTGAAGTTATACTCCAATAATCGGAGTGCCTCTACCGGTCCCAAGTGCCTACCAAACCCGGTTTTGCTCATGAGTCCCCGGGAACTTTGACCTCGATCTTCTCTTCGATCGTTCTGAGGTATGTTACGCCTTAAAATATTCCTTCAATCCTCGACATATGGCTGATATCTTTCCTTATTCGACCTTGATCCCCTGTCTGCATTTCCTGACCCCTTTGCTAGTAACCTGCTTGGATAAACTGAGCCCGAGGGGGCTCCCTACTGGTCATCCTCGACCCTAATTTTTGTTTGGTACCTGTTATGCACATCCGCCCAAGTCACAGTAGGATACTTGATCAAGTTCTGCTTCAACTGCTTCGAAGTTATCGAACTTCATTCATTTAGCCCCTGAGTGAAGTATTGTACGGCCCAGTCATCGGAGACCGGTGGTAACTCCATTCGTTCTGACTGGAAGCGAGAGACAAATTCCCTCAGCATCTCGTTCTCCCTTTGCTTTATTTTGAATACATCAGACTTCCTTGTTGCGACTTTTATGGCACCGGCATGTGCCTTTACAAATGAGTCTGCCAACATGGCAAACGAATCAATAGAGTTCGGGGGTAAATTATGGTACCAAATCATGGCACCCTTAAACAGAGTTTCCCCAAACTTTTTTAGCAAAACGGAATCAATCTCATCGTCTTCCAAATCATTTCCTTTTATTCCACAAGTATAAGTAGTGATGTGCTCATTAGGATCAGTTGTCCCGTTGTATTTTGGGATGTCTGGCATCCGAAACTTCTTTGGGATGGGCTTTGAGCCGTGCTCTGGGGGAATGGCTTTTGCACGAACTTCTTCGAATCCAGTCCTTTCAAAATCGAAGGTGCTCCCGGTATCTGGTTGACCCTCGAGTTGTATGTTTTCACCTTTTTGTCGTTGTCCTCACTCCTTTTCTCCCCTGACTCGATCCTCTTCGTGAGTTCCTCGAGCATTCTCATGAAGGCGGGGTCAGTCCCCGAGCAGTTGTTGCTTGATCTCTTCGGGGTTGGCACAACACGATGAGCGGTTTCTGGCCCAGCCACGCTCGGAGTCTTTTGCTGACTCTGTAACTAGGCGATAGCAACTTGTTGTGCTTGCAACATCTCAAAAATCACTTGTAAACTAACTTCCCTTTCTCCTTGAGCCTGCGTCCTTTGAGCGTCAAGTTGATCTCCTCCGCGTACACTTCCTTCGACATCAATGTCCAGATCGACGTTCACAGCAATGTGTGAACCAACATTGACGGGGTTTGGCGCTGGTGCTACCTAGGGTTTAGCAGTGGCACACCGGTCCCTGCATCTGTTGCATTATTTTCTCCATGGGATCCGAGACCGTCGTTTCCATTCACGGGTATGTTTGCTGAGATAGACATATCTTAGCCTGAAATCAAAGAATCTTTGACAAGAAAAAGTGTGATGAATAACATATGTTATCAGAAAACTAGCACTAAAATAATCACTATTATCATTAACCCCACGGTGGGCGCCAAACTATTTGCCTCGAAAAATGTGTGCAACAATTAAAGGTGATTTGTCGTTTTAAGGATATGTGATTTATTCCAATACTAGTGAATATACAAGTAATATTAGGTTTAAGTAAGAAGAATTGATGAACCAAATCAGTGTTGTTAGAGCGACAGGGACCTCGAGCTCGATTATCTCGGGGGCCTCAAGGTGAGTTAAGAGCAAATAAAGTATGAATGTTAAAGTAAAAACAATAAAGTTGAAGAACAATGATGGAGCACAGTAAACGAGAAAAGTAGAGTAGAATATTCTATTGCAGTGAATGAGATAATCTTTACAAATGATTGGGGTCCCCTTTATATAGGAGGGGAAAACCCTAATATGGTACATTCCCAATTATGGTAAAGAATTCTATTGGTACAGCTGTATAACAACCTAGTACGGACTTGTACTATTTCGTACAAATCTTATCCCTTAATTTATACTCTGACCCACGTGTCCTTGAGAAATTCCCGCTCTTTCTTGAGTGTCATCGAAATTATACTCTCCTCGTGGCAGATTATGGCAGGTCTCCGATTTGCTTCTCGAAGTGCACATATCCCGGCCAGGGTATGATCAAGTCTTCGGTTCTTACTCCGAGCTTCCGAACTCGAGCTCGGAGTATGATCAAATTTTTGAAATGGGGCTCTCCGATATAGACCGTATAGGCGTATACAGATGTGTTTACTTATATTGCACTCCGGCAGTGTGGGTTGGAGAATATAATGTATCGAGAACCTCAAGCAGTCTTAATTAAAGGATTATCTGTTTGGTTAGTCATTTGATGCCTCATTATGGCAAATTCCAAGTTAGTTTTTGAATATTATGGGTGATAAATTCTAAGTGCATCGAACTAAGAATCTATGAGCAGTCGAATTCATTTTAATCATCACCGGAAGAAAGTTATGTATATGTGTGTACTTGTACATCCAGAGAACGGAAACTAAAAGTATAGGTATGTGTAAAATTTTATCCCTATTGCCCAAGACAGAATATCACTTTATAAATCATCAAGTCATAACTAATCATCAATCAAAGTCTTTGCTTGCGGATAGAAAATTACTTAAGTAAGCTTTCGTAAAGAAAAGAGAAAATGTTTCTCATTCTTGGACGTGTTTGTTTGAAATGAAAGAAAGAAAATAAACGCAAAAAAAAAAGTAAACAATTGCAATTCTGTGAACTTCATAGGAGTATGTAAGAAGTCTTTTATTATATAATAATTTTTAATCGATTCTATAACTAACTTTTATCATTTTTTTAAACATAAATGAGAGATATACTTATACTTACCTTCTAGTAATTTGCTTTTGTAACTACTATATTTATATCGTCAGTGTCCAAAATTTAAACTTTTATTAACTGAATTCATTGCAACGAACAACATGAACATTAACGATAAAAACTTAACTCCAGACCCCTTCTCGCATGCCTGCTTTTGTTCATTCCAGTTCAATACCCTTCCAACTGAGAGTCCATTACTCACATGGTCACTCAATTATCAAATTATCTTCTAAAGTCACTTTACTTTCGTTTGTAACAACAAAGTCACTGGATTATGCATATTGCACTCAGAAGGTCACTCAACTAGATTTTCCAAATTTTGAATTGCCAAATACCTATTTTACCCTCTAAATTATAAACATTTATCTTCTTTTTAATATTATGATTTTCCCTTTTTAATTTATATTATGGACTTACCTATAGAATAAATAAATATTATTTATAAATTAAAAAAATAAAAGTATTTAAGCATATATAATGCTGGAATAACAAAATAATGAGCATAGTAACAAAATTAATTAGAATAATTTGTTAGTAATAATAATTTTAGTATTAACAACAAAAATTCAAAATTTATTTACAAAATTCAAAAGGAAAGAGAATAAAGGTTGTAAAATATATATTCTATGCACGTAATATAAAAATAATTATTTGAATAAAGGTATTTTTATAATATACTTTATATATTCTTGAAAATTATGTTCAATTATATTATTATGTTTCTACCAACTTTCCTACGACACAAAGTGTGACGACCCAAAGGGTCATCACCTGTTTTCTTATTCATTCCGTGCTTCCGAGGCCTCGAAAACCTCCTTTAGGGTTGCCTCAAATTGCGTGCACAGTCCGCGCGCGTAGCCGGAAACCTTAAATATGAATTCTGTGTGGAAAATGCTAAATTTTGATATTAATATGGTTAAAAGTTGACTTTGGTCAACATTTTGGGTAAACGGACCCGGACCCGTGATTTGACGGTCCAGGAGGGTCCGTAGAAAAATATGGGACTTGGGCGTATGCCCGAAATCGAATTCCGAGATCCCAAGCCCGAGAAATAAATTTTTGTGTGAAATTGTTTTCTAAAATTAATAAAGGAAAATGGAAAGGAAATTTGATCAGAAGACTATGGTATCGGACTCGTATTTTGGTTCCGACGCCCGGTACAAGTCTTATATGTGAGGTAAGCACTTGCTGCAAAGTTTGGTTGAATTTGGACGTCGTTTGACGTGTTTCGGACTTAAAACTCTAAACTTGATGTTTTATGAAAAATTGGAAGGAAATCATGGGTCTTGAGGCCTAATTTGATGATTATGATGTTGTTTGGGAGATTTGATCGCACGGATAAATCTATAGGCTGTTTTTGAGTTTATATGTATGTTCGATTTGGAGCCTCGAGGGCTCGGGTGAGTTTTGAGTAGGTCCCGGGAGGTCTTAGGCTAGAAATATCAGATGGTTGCAGGTTCAGGGAGTTGCAGGCCCCCAGCGCGCCCGCGGTCGGTTCCGCGCGGTCCGCGCTAGAAGCCGTGCGGCCGCGGTGCATTCTTGCGCGGTCCGCGTGGCTAGATTCAGAGGGCCAGTGGTTCAAGTCAACCAGCGCGGCCGCGTTCCAAATCAGTGCGGTCTGCGTTGGAAGATTCAGAGTGTGGGGGGGAGGGGGGGTTTGGTCCATTCCCTCAGCGCGGCCGCGTGCCAAATCAGTGCGGTCCGCGCTGGGTGGGTTCAGAGAGTGTGAAATCCCAGCTCCTCAGCGCGGCCGCAGTGCACTTTTGCGCGGTCTGCGCTGAGTCTTCAGAAGGGTATATAAGGTCGGGATTTTCAGTTATTTTTCACTTTTTCAAAACCCAAAACACAGGAGGCGATTTTCCAAA
>NC_031999.1:60353678-60357740 GCF_001879085.1 Nicotiana attenuata | reverse complement strand
TTTTTGGAGAAGTTTCTCCCAGTTACTCAGCGAGAGGCTCTTCGCAGGCAGTTCGAGTGCCTCCAGCAGGGCTCTATGACAGTCACTCAGTATGAGACTCGGTTCATTGATCTAGCACGCCATGCTATTGTTATACTCCCCACCGAGAGAGAGAATGCGGAGGTTTATTAATGGGTTGATTCAGCCGATCCGTCTCCAGATGGCTATGGGAGCCGGGAGTGAGATTTCTTTTCAGGAGGCGGCCAATGCGGCCCGTAGAGTTGAGATGGCTCTTGCACGGGGAGGTGGTCATGGGTCAGATAAGAGGCCCCGTCATGCAGGTAGATTTAGTGGTACCTCGTCTGGGGGTGGGGATTCTTATAGTAGAGCTTTCAGTCAGCCCTACAGGTCTCACATGGTACTTCAGGTGGTCGTGGCTCTCAGCCGCAGTCTTCTGACCAGCAGCTTTTCAGTTCACCATCAGCACCTATCAGCGCACCACCACTCCGTTATTCTCAGCAGCCGAGGGCTTGTTACACGTGTGGCGACACGAGACATATTGCCAGGTATTGCCCTCGAGCTTCTGACAGCTCACAGCAGCAGGGTCCTCGTCCAATGATTCAGGCATCAGGTGATCCACAGGCCGCCCAGCCAGCTAGAGGCGGGGGTAGAGATCATAGAGGTGGAGCTCGGACCGCCAGAGGTGGAGGCCAGCCAGCAGCCGATCGTCCGAGAGATATGATTCAGGGAGGTGGGGCCCAGCCCCGGTGTTATGCTCTTCCAGCCAGGCCAGAGGCTGAGTCTTCAGATGCAGTTATTACAGGTACTATTCTGGTCTGTGATAGGGATGCTTCAGTGCTATTTGACCCTGGGTCTACGTATTCGTATGTGTCGTCCTATTTTGCCCCCTACCTGGCTATGCCTAGTGATGCTTTGGGTATTCCTGTTTATATATCTACACCGGTGGGTGATTCTATAGTGGTCGACCGAGTTCATCGTTCCTGTGTGGTAGAGTTTGAGGGTCTCTGAGACCCGTGTCGATTTATTTCTCTTAGACATGGTGGATTTCGACGTCATATTAGGGATGGATTGGTTGTCCCCGTATCATGCCATCTTGGATTGGCACGCCAAGACCGTGACCTTGGCTTTACCAGATTTGCCCCGTTTGGAGTGGCGAGAGACCCCAGGTCATGCCACTCGCAGTGTTATCTCATATGTGAAGGCTCGACGCATGGTCGAGAAGGGGTGTTTAGCTTATCTGGCGTATGTTCGCGATTCCAGCGCAGAGGTCCCTTCTATTAATTCTGTTCCTATTGTTCGGGAGTTCCCCGAGGTTTTCCCTTCAGACCTGCTGGGTATGCCGCCCGACAGGGACATCGATTTTTATATTGACCTGGCTCCGGGCACGCAGCTCATTTCTATCCCGCCGTATCGCATGGCCCCGCCAGAGTTGAAAGAGTTAAAAGATTAGTTGCAGGATTTGCTTGGGAAGGGTTTCATTAGACCCAGCGTTTCGCCTTGGGGTGCGCCGGTGTTATTTGTGAAGAAAAAGGATGGTTCGATGAGAATGTGCATTGATTACCGGCAATTGAACAAGGTGACGATCAAGAACAAGTATCCACTGCCGAGAATTGATGATTTATTCGACCAGCTTCAGGCTGCAAAGGTGTTTTCAAAGATAGACTTGAGATCTGGCTACACCAGCTGAGGATTAGGGTGTCTGATGTCCCTAAGACAGCATTCCGCACTCGGTACGGGCATTATGAGTTCCTGGTCATGTCGTTTGGGTTGACTAATGCCCCAGCGGCATTCATGGAGTTGATGAACCGAGTGTTCAGGCAATATTTGGACATGTTCGTGATAGTCTTTATTGATGATATTTTGGTGTACTCTCGCAGCCAGGAGGAGCACGAGCAGCACCTCAGAGTGGTTCTTCGGACTCTGAGGGATAGTCAGTTATATGCCAAGTTCTCCAAGTGCGAGTTCTGGCTGAGTTCAGTAGCATTCCTGGGTTACGTTGTATCAGTAGAGGGTATACAGGTGGACCCGAAGAAGATAGAGACAGTCAAGAACTGGCCTCGACCAGCATCAGCCACAGAGATTCGGAGTTTCTTGGGGTTAGCAGGCTACTATCATCGGTTCGTGGAGGGGTTTTCATCTATCGCAGCCCCGATGACCAGGTTGACCCAGAAGGGTGCCCAGTTCAGATGGTCGGATGAGTGTGAGGCGAGCTTTCAAACGCTCAAGACAGCTCTGACTACGGCACCGATATTGGTTTTGCCTATAGGTTCAGGGCCTTATTCAGTCTATTGTGATACTTCCCATATTGGACTTGGTGCAGTATTGATGCAGGATGGCAGAGTCATAGCCTATGCTTCGAGGCAGTTGAAGATCCACGAGAAGAATTATCTGGTTCATGATCTACAGTTGGCAGCCATTGTTCACGCTCTGAATATTTGGAGGCATTATCTATATGGTGTGACGTGTGAGGTGTACACTCATCACAAGAGTCTTCAGTACTTGTTCAAGTAGAAGGAGTTGAACTTGAGGCAAAGGAGGTGGTTGGAGTTATTGAAAGATTATGATGTTCTATTTTATATCATCCGGGGAAGGCCAATATGGTGGCCGACACATTGAGTAGGAAGTCCGCCAGCATGGGCAGTCTTGCTTATATTCCGGTCAGCCAGAGACCGCTTGCTTTGGACATTCAGGCCTTGGCCAATCGATTTGCGAAGTTGGAAATTTCTGAGCCTAGCAGAGTGTTAGCTTGCGCGGTCGCTCGTTCCTCATTATTGGAGCGTATCCATGATCGACAGTTTGATGATCCTCATTTGTGTGTCCTGAGAGACACGGTGTAGCGTGGAGGTGCCACGAAGGTGACCTTATATAGCGATGGTGTTTTGAGATTGCAGGGGCGAGTTTGTGTGCCCAATGTGGATGGGCTTCGAGAGTTGATTTTAGAGGAGGCCCATAGTTCTCGGTATTCTATTCACTCGGGCGCCGCGAAGATGTATCAGGACTTGCGGCAGCATTATTGGTGGCGCAGGATGAAGAAAGATATTGTTGCATATGTGGCTTGATGTTTGAACTGTCAGCAGGTTAAGTATGAGCATCAGAGGCCTGGTGGGCTGTTTCAGAGGATTGAGCTTCCCCAGTGGAAGTGGGAGAGGGTTACTATGGATTTTGTTACCGGACTTCCGTTGACTCGGAAGAAGTTCGATGCGATATGGGTTATTGTTGATAGGCTAACCAAGTCAGCACATTTCATTCCTGTAGCAGTCTCCTATTCATCCGAGAGGTTAGCTGAGATTTATATCCGGGAGATTGTTCGCCTTCATGGTGTGCCGGTATCTATCATTTCGGACCGGGGTACGCAGTTTACCTCGCGTTTCTAGGGTGCAGTTTAGCGAGAGTTGGGCACACGGGTTGAGTTGAGCACAGCGTTCCATCCTCAGACGGACGGTCAGTCCGAGCGGACTATTCAGATTTTGGAAGATATGCTCCGAGCTTGTGTTATCAACTTTGGAGGTTCGTGGGACCAGTTTTTGCCTTTAGCAGAGTTTTCCTACAACAACAGCTACCAGTCCAGCATTCAGATGGCTCCATATGAGGCGTTGTATGGTAGCCGATGTCGGTCTCCAGTGGGATGGTTCGAGCCGGGAGAGGCTCGGTTATTGGGTACAGATTTAGTTCAGGAGGCCTTGGATAAGGTCAAGATCATTCAGGACAGGCTTCGTTCGGCTCAGTCGCGGCAAAAGATTTATGCAAATCGTAAGGTTCGGGATGTAGCTTTCATGGTTGGTGAGCGGCTCTTGCTCCGAGTGTCGCCATGAAGGGCATGATGAGATTTGGGAAGAAGGGCAAGCTTAGCCCTAGGTTGATTGGTCCCTTTGAGATCCTTGATCGAGTGGGAAAGGTGGCTTATAGACTTGCCTTGCCGCCTAGCTTGTCAACCGTTCATCCAGTGTTTCATGTGTCCATGCTTCGGAGGTATCACGGCGATCCAGCCCACGTGTTAGATTTCAGCACTGTCCAGTTGGACAAGGATCTGTCTTATGAGGAGGAGCCGGTAGCTATTCTAGA
>NC_031999.1:60330294-60351796 GCF_001879085.1 Nicotiana attenuata | reverse complement strand
ATGTCCCTTCGTTATTACTTATTCTTTATGTCAAAGACCAGAAGCTGGAAACATCGTTTTTTTCATTCTTTACAATCATGCTTCCCTTTTATAGAACGAAATCTAATTAACAGGATATTAACATTTACCTCACTATCACTGAACAATCAATTCAAGCCTGTTAGTCTCACACAGTTCCAATTACACAATCACACCTAAATCGGAATTAAGCTACTATTGAACTATCAATATATAACAGTCCATATCAGTTCGAGACAGTCCATACGAATGGTCCAGTTATACAGTCCAGTTAACAGTCCAGTATTTACACACATACTACAAAATTGATTCAACACTTCAATACACCTATTTAACTATCAATACACCACAGTCCAAACAGCACACTTCAAGATCAAACAGATGAACATTTGTATTCCATTTCAAGCTTAATGTTACAGCAGGGCAGATTCAAATGTGTACCTGGTAATGGCAAATAAGAAAAGGAAAAGATCAGTAGCAGTGACAATTTGCAACAGCAGCCCAGGAAGAAGTTGAAATCCAGTATTAACTCAATCAACACAGGAAGTTCAGGAATAGGATTGAAACTCCAGCAATGAACCAAAACATTGACAATTTCAAGCATCAATGCAGTCCAAAACCAAATCGATTACCCAGACTCAGTTTACAGCAATTCAAATAGACCTTAACAACTCTTTAGCAGCTACTTTCACATATAGAACAGTATACTCGACAACCAGCTTATTTCTGATCTCAATGCTGAGATCAGTATTGTTTTGAAGGAATTTTTATGATTTTTAGAAACTCTGTTTTATGCCTTTTGGAAGGGGTTTAGAGGACTGCCCAAAAGACCTCCTACTCAAGGCAAATGAATGCCTATTTATAGGTGAACTTAAGGTCCAATTTCAGATTTTTCTTTACCCCTTAGTCCCTATTCTAATTTCAGTGCTTAACCCTTTATTTTCTGACTTGTTACACAAGTAACTACCTTAAGTTTATTAGAACCTACACTATAGTCCCTCTTAGAAAGTTCTATGCTTATTACAATCCCTATTCTATCCTTACCCCCCTTCAAAAATTACCAAATCTGATGAAAGTACCCTTTTCCCATTCCTAAACTACCCTTTGAACCTCCTGAAATTACTACCCAAACCCAAAGACTTTAGTCCTCTTTCTACCCTAACTGAATCCATTTGCTATGGCCAAATTCATCTAATTAACAACTAATTGAACCAGGCATTACACTGAAGTATTGTTAACAACAATCACTGATTAACCAAAAGAAATACTAAAACATATTAAACTGAAACAAACAATACACACAAGATTGATTGAAACTGATCAAAAGAAAATAGGCGAATAATCAAATTATTGGATTATCAAATCAGCAACGACTATTAACTACACTAAACAGAGGCAGAAATGATAATCCCTATGTCAAACTACACTAATTCGACTGAACATGTCGAGTGACTCCAACAGAATTAAACTAAGTCATAAACATGCATTCCCTAACCAAAATAAATGGAGATTACAAAACAGAATTAAACCAGATGGAGGATCAAAACGAAACAAAACGTTTGACAGATGAAGAGAACTAAGCTATACAATTAACAGTTATCACATTTCAGAAACAGTAACTACAGACCTAATCTAAAACCTGACACACTAATTGTAAACTAGTCTAATCTTAACAGCGCAAAAAAAAATCAAACACAAAAGGAAGAGGACTCATCTGTACAACTCCCAAAGTCGCATAGCTCTTCAGATTCAAAATTCGACTATTTCTGGTGATATCTGAATGCTAATGATGACAAATTCCTCATGAGGGAAGTGAAGAGGTCACGTGGTATTAATTTGGTGGGGTTTGGAGAATTTAGGGTTTTGACCGGATTTTCGATCGGATATTTGAGCAATTCCGGCCATGTTCGAGACAAGTGGATATGGGGGTTGGGTAGGGGAAGTTAAGGCGGTTCTGTGGTGTGAGTTTGGGACCGTTTGGCATAACCGGCGACTTGGCCGGAAAATTTTGAACGGATATTCGACGAGATCGGCTATGATTCGAGGGGAACTGAAGGCATGGTTGGACAGGGGAGGGCGAGGGGAGTCAGTGGTGTATTTTTGGTGGTCATCGGAGCATCGCCGCTGGCGGCGACGATTTCCGGCCGGCGGCGGACGGCGGAGGGGCGGTGGTGCTAGGGCGGAGGAGGGTGGAGGACGGCGGAGGCAGGCGGGGTTAAGGTTTGTACGAGGAGGACAGGAATTGTCGTTGAGTTTTGTATAAAAGTTATTACAGTTTTATTACATTTTTGAGAGTCAATTGTGGCCACTGGATCTGGGGAGATGGATGGTCGTGATTAACGACGTCAAAACGACGTCGTTTGATCATGAGGCACTTGGACCGACAGAGCATTTGGGCCTGGATGTGGGAATTTTGTTTGGGCTACTGATTTTGGCCCAAATTTGGTCTCCAATTAAGACCATTTTTAATTTTTCCTTTTTCCCTTTTTTGGTATTTTTGTATTTATTTTTCTGATTTTATAAAATGCTAAAACAAAGCGAAGACCTAATTATACTATTTAACTCCTAAAATTACTTGTAACTCTATTTAAAAACAAATGCCATAATTAGTAATGCGATGAACTATTTTCTTGCAATTTTCTTTATAGTTTATTCTAAAACTAATTAATACTAAAATTGTGAAATTAAATCCCTAAATGCCAATGCATATTTTTTGGTATTTTCATATGGATTAAAATGCACAAATAAAAATGCAACAATTACCAAAGAATGCCACAAAATTCACAACAAATTATAACATACTAGAAAAGTTGTTTTGTTTGAAATTTTGGGAATTATTCATATATAAGGCAAAAATCACGTGCTCACAGCTGCCCCTCTTTGCCCGGAAACACGAAGAGTTTTCGTGCAAAGACAAGTGAACAGAGACGAACGATTTTTGCCTGTCTGCATATTTCGTGTGAAGCAATTTTGAAAAAGCTTGACCGCACCCTGCTTCAGAGGTTGCCTACATATCCTGGGCTAAACAGGAATCAGGTCAGTGTAGTTCGGGAAGGTTTGGTAGCTGGGACTACCAGGAGCTGTAATTTCACTACTGTTGTTGCTGCTACTGCTCGCTGACCTCCTTATTACACCGTGTCAAGATAAAAAGAAGCTAGTCTAAGCTATGAGTTACAAAAGGGTCCTATCCATGTCTTCTAACTCGCTCTTTGCGTTGCCTTGAACTTGTATCTTTCCACTGGAATTCTTGCGTTGTCGCCTGACATTGTGATTGTAGATGTTTCACCATTCCTCCGGGTGATGTTTGACTGCTGGTATTTGCAATATGTGCCTCTATTCTTCAGGCTGGCTCCTGATTGCTGGACTTGGAAAGTATTCCCTTGTTCTCTAGGTGGGCGCCTGATTGTTGAAACTTGAAAAGTATTCCCTTGTTCTCCAGGTGGGCGCCTGATTGCAAAAACTTGAAAAATATTCCCTTGTTCTCCAGGTGGGCGCCTGATTGCTAAAACTTGAAAAGTATTCCCTTGTTCTCCAGGTAGGCGCCTGATTGCTAAAACTTGAAACATATTCCCTTGTTCTCCAGGTGGGCGCCTGATTGCTAAAACTTGAAAAGTATTCCTTTGTTCTCCAGGTGGGCGCCTGATTGCTAAAACTTGAAAAATATTCCCTTGTTCTCCAGGTGGGCGCCTGATTGCTAAAACTTGAAAAGTATTCCCTTGTTCTCCAGGTGGGCGCCTGATTGCTAAAACTTGAAAACTATTCCCTTGTTCTCCAGGTGGGCGCCTGATTGCGAAAACTTGAAAAGTATTCCCTTGTTCTCCAGGTGGGCGCCTGATTGCTAAAACTTGAAAAATATTCCCTTGTTCTCCAGGTGGGCGCCTGATTGCTAAAACTTGAAAAGTATTCCCTTGTTCTCCAGGTGGGCGCCTGATTTCAACANGACATTTCAGGCCTTTGGCCAATCGATTTTGCGAAGTTGGAAATTTCTGAGCCTAGCAGAGTGTTAGCTTGCGCGGTCGCTCGTTCCTCATTATTGGAGCGTATCCATGATCGACAGTTTGATGATCCTCATTTGTGTGTCCTGAGAGACACGGTGTAGCGTGGAGGTGCCACGAAGGTGACCTTATATAGCGATGGTGTTTTGAGATTGCAGGGGCGAGTTTGTGTGCCCAATGTGGATGGGCTTCGAGAGTTGATTTTAGAGGAGGCCCATAGTTCTCGGTATTCTATTCACTCGGGCGCCGCGAAGATGTATCAGGACTTGCGGCAGCATTATTGGTGGCGCAGGATGAAGAAAGATATTGTTGCATATGTGGCTTGATGTTTGAACTGTCAGCAGGTTAAGTATGAGCATCAGAGGCCTGGTGGGCTGTTTCAGAGGATTGAGCTTCCCCAGTGGAAGTGGGAGAGGGTTACTATGGATTTTGTTACCGGACTTCCGTTGACTCGGAAGAAGTTCGATGCGATATGGGTTATTGTTGATAGGCTAACCAAGTCAGCACATTTCATTCCTGTAGCAGTCTCCTATTCATCCGAGAGGTTAGCTGAGATTTATATCCGGGAGATTGTTCGCCTTCATGGTGTGCCGGTATCTATCATTTCGGACCGGGGTACGCAGTTTACCTCGCGTTTCTAGGGTGCAGTTTAGCGAGAGTTGGGCACACGGGTTGAGTTGAGCACAGCGTTCCATCCTCAGACGGACGGTCAGTCTGAGCGGGCTATTCAGATTTTGGAGGATATGCTCCGAGCTTGTGTTATCAACTTTGGAGGTTCGTGGGACCAGTTTTTGCCTTTAGCAGAGTTTTCCTACAACAACAGCTACCAGTCCAGCATTCAGATGGCTCCATATGAGGCGTTGTATGGTAGGCGATGTCAGTCTCCAGTGGGATGGTTCGAGCCGGGAGAGGCTCGGTTATTGGGTACAGATTTAGTTCAGGAGGCCTTGGATAAGGTCAAGATCATTCAGGACAGGCTTCGTTCGGCTCAGTCGCGGCAAAAGATTTATGCAAATCGTAGGGTTCGGGATGTAGCTTTCATGGTTGGTGAGCGGCTCTTGCTCCGAGTGTCGCCCATGAAGGGCATGATGAGATTTGGGAAGAAGGGCAAGCTTAGCCCTATGTTTATTGGTCCCTTTGAGATCCTTGATCGAGTGGGAAAGGTGGCTTATAGACTTGCCTTGCCGCCTAGCTTGTCAACCGTTCATCCAGTGTTTTATGTGTCCATGCTTCGGAGGTATCACGGCGATCCAGCCCACGTGTTAGATTTCAGCACTGTCCAGTTGGACAAGGATCTGTCTTATGAGGAGGAGCCGGTAGCTATTCTAGACCGGCAGGCATGGTGACGAGTATCTCTACACCGGTGTCTAGCATGACCGTGAGTCCTTACCTGTGTTTATTTGGGATTCTGTAGTGACTCTTCCTTGTTTAATTGACGGTTGCTATAAAATGTGAACAGTATGAATAGGAAATATGGCTTGTAAACTCCTTGAAGCGTTGGCTCGAATTATGACTTGGTTAGAAAGTAAAAAATGAACGAAAGAGAAAGAGATGTAATTATTCCCTTGCCGGGACGTGTAAGTTATTGTCGTTGCTCCCTTGCCGGGAACTAGCTGTTACTTGTATTCTCCCTCGCTGGGATAGTTGAATTGATACTTGTTCCCCTGTCGGGAAACTTATAAATTACGAAATCGTGTGGCACGCCGACCACTTATATATTATGAAATGGGATCGTGTGGCACGCCGACCACTTATATATTATGAAATGGGATCGTGTGGCACGCCGACCACTTATATATTATGAAATGGGATCGTGTGGCACGCCGACCACGTATTCTGCGTTAGAAGAAATTAGTTGTAGTTTTCCTTATTTATTCCTACTGTTCTATTTTATCTGTTATCCCCAAAAGCATGTGTCACACCTCCTGTTTACTTACTACACCCGCAAAGGTATAATAGAGGGAGTTATTTCCAACTTGAAGTGACAATCGAAACGGGATTATTAATTAAAAATCAGAGTCGCCACTTGGGAGATTTATGGCGTCCCAAGTCACCAGTTCAATCCCGACCCGAGGAAATTATGACTCTGTTAACAGTCCGCGAACCAGAACTCCGAGTAAGGAATTCTGTTAACCCGGGAGAAGGTGTTACGCATTCCCGGGTTCCGTGGTTCTAGCACGGTCGCTCAACTGTTGTATTTGATTTTATCTGATTTCGAAATATGTTCTAGCTTATGTGCTTTTATTAGTAAACCGCTTTTACTTTTATTTTTATTTGATTTTTAAACGAATTGCAACGTCGTGAAAATGTGCCTCAAATCACGTCGCACCAGTGCACCCGTGATTGTTAGCACATTTCGACTTCGTTGAGATTTGGATTTGGGTCACATCAATGTGCACCCGAATTTAGGGAAGTAATATTATTAAAGTATGCGCCTAAAGCACCTACGCGTTTGGCTTTGCGAGGGCCATGAAATTTTGCTAAATGGCACGCCTCGGATTCTAATCATTTTGATATAAGCAATTAATGAGGGCCCCGCAATTTGTGTGTTCTATTTGGCGAGGCTCATCTCACGTTATTATTTAAAAGCCAACCTAAAGCAAACTAGGGTTTCTATTTAATTTGTCCCTAACAAAGTCTGATTAATTATTGTTAGTAAAACATCTTACTAAGACCTTTTAACAATTTTTCTTTCGGGCCTGAACTTGGCCCAACAAAAGAAATCTTAGCCAGCTTGGTGATTGGCCTGCACTTAGGCCTAAACGAGTGAGGAAAACGTCAATTGACACTGGGCCCCAAACGGATCCAGGCCCAGATATGACTTTAAAGGGAACAATCATGTTTTGGGCCTTCAACATGGCCCAGATTATTTTATCTTCAGTCTGTGCAGAACAAGCTCGACATTTCTCCATGACAATTGTGACTTATTAACTTGATTACCCAGGCAGATTGAACTAATTAACCAATGTATTTGAAATTGAATTAAACCATTAGAGAAAGACTAAACGAAGCAGCATGCTCGATACTGGACTCTGCCTCTGTACTAATATCAACTCATAATCTGTTTTGGATTTAATTTATGCTAATAGTTTAATTTCTAACTAGACTTGAATCAATTGAAGACTATTAACCTCCTGGACAACTTATTAATCACAGAAGAAGTTCATCAAGTACAGGAGAGGCTTATGACCTAAATCGTTTTTACAATCATGCTTCCCTTTTATAGAACGAAATCTAATTAACAGGATATTAACATTTACCTCACTATCACTGAGCAATCAATTCAAGCCTGTTAGTCTCACACAGTTCTAATTACACAATCACACCTAAATCGGAATTAAGCTACTATTGAACTATCAATATATAACAGTCCATATCAGTTCGAGACAGTCCATACGAATGGTCCAGTTATACAGTCCAGTTAACAGTCCAGTATTTACACACATACTACAAAATTGATTCAACACTTCAATACACCTATTTAACTATCAATACACCACAGTCCAAACAGCACACTTCAAGATCAAACAGATGAACATTTGTATTCCATTTCAAGCTTAATGTTACAGCAGGGCAGATTCAAATGTGTACCTGGTAATGGCAAATAAGAAAAGGAAAAGATCAGTAGCAGTGACAGTTTGCAACAGCAGCCCAGGAAGAAGTTGAAATCCAGTATTAACTCAATCAACACAGCAAGTTCAGGAATAGGATTGAAACTCCAGCAATGAACCAAAACATTAACAATTTCAAGCACCAATGCAGTCCAAAACCAAATCGATTACCCAGACTCAGTTTACAGCAATTCAAATAGACCTTAACGACTCTCTTGGCAGCTACTTCCACATATAGAACAGTATACTCGACAACCAGCTTATTTCTGATCCCAATGCTGAGATCAGTATTGCTTTGAAGGAATTTTTATGATTTTTAGACACTCTGTTTTATGCCTTTTAGAAGGGATTTAGAGGACTGCCCAAAAACCTCCCCAAAAAAAGAACCCCCTTCTCAAGGCAAATGAGTGCCTATTTATAGGTGAGCTTAAGGTCCAATTTCAGATTTTCCTTTTACCCCTTAGTCCCTATTCTAATTTCAGTGCTTACCCCTTTTTTTCTGACTTGTTACACAAGTAACTACCTTAAGTTTATTAGAACCTACACTATAGTCCATCCTAGAAGGTTCTATGCCCATTACAATCCCTATTCTATCCTTACCCCCCTTCCAAAATTACCAAATCTGATAAAAGTACCCTTTTCCCATGCCTAAACTACCCTTTGAATCCCATGAAATTACTGACCAAGTTAAACCAGTCCATTAACTACAACCAAGCAATCTGTTCCTAAGGCTGATCAAACTAGACAAATCAGCTAATCCAGGGGTTGAAACAATTAAAATCAAATTGCAGTAAACAATTAGGAGTCGACTAACTAAACCTAAAATCAAACCACTTAAACGTGTATGCCTACTGAGAATGAAGGACGAAATTTAAGCTAGATCCTGAACATGGACTTACTAAGGTAATTAAACTAAACTAAACTAATTGATTACCATTAAACAATAACAACAGTAGAGGCTCAATTACTGAAGAAAAGAAAAATTGAAATGAAAAGTGCCCTAAACAGTTAACGATTATCAAAACAAATTTGAACAAGTATGCAGAATCAGAACAGCATTGAACAGAACTTACCAATTTTGAGCACTCGACTGACTATGGGGCGAATTCTGACCAGCTTTTGTTGTGAATCCTCCGGGATTCTTGACACGTAACATCCCTAATCGTGTGTTTTCAAAAGAACACACATGATTAGGGAAATTACGGTCTAAAATCCCCAAGATTTTCTGAGCTAGGGTTCTGCCAGTCTAAGATCTAAAATTCGAGAAGCTCTGGCAAAATTCGAAAGATTTTGGTTAGGGATTAATGATGAGGGAGGGATGAGGGACATTTGGTACGAATTTGGGCCAGTTTGGGTGAGTTTGCGACTTGGCCGGAAACTTTGATGGAATATTCGAGGAGACTGGCTATGATTCGAGGGGAGCTGAGGGCATGGTTGGACAGGGGAAGACGAGGGGAGTCAGTGGTGTATTTTTGGTGGTCATCGGAGCATCGCCGCCGCCGGCGACGATTTCCGGCCGGCGGCGCTAGGGCGGAGGACGGCGGAGAAAGGCGGGATTAAGGTTTGTACGAGGAGGATGGGAATTGTCGTTGAGTTTTGTATAAAAGTTATTACAGTTTTATTACATTTTTGAGAGTCAATTGCAGCCACTGGATCTGGGGAGATGGATGGTCGTGATTAACGACGTCAAAACGACGTCGTTTGATCATGAGGCACTTGGACCGGCAGAGCATTTGGGCCTGGATGTGGGAATTTTGTTTGGGCTACTGAATTTGGCCCAAATTTGGTCTCCAATTAAGACCATTTTTAATTTTTCCTTTTCCCCTTTTTTTGGTATTTTTGTATTTATTTTTCTGATTTTATAAAATGCTAAAACAAAGCGAAGACCTAATTACACTATTTAACTCCTAAAATTACTTGTAACTCTATTTAAAAACAAATGCAATAATTAGTAATGCGATGAACTATTTTCTTGCAATTTTCTTTATAGTTTATTCTAAAACTAATTAATACTAAAATTGTGAAATTAAATCCCTAAATGCCAATGCATATTTTTTGGTATTTTCATATGGATTAAAATGCACAAATAAAAATGCAACAATTACCAAAGAATGCCAAAAAATTCACAACAAATTATAACATACTAGAAAAGTTGTTTTGTTTGAAATTTTGGGAATTATTCATATATAAGGCAAAAATCACGTGCTCACAGCATGTTCCCCTCCCAGTCTTAATTATTACTTTCCGCTGTTATTTTGTGGTGTTTGTATATATTTATATCTGCACAGGTTGATTGGTAGTCCGGTCTAGCCTCGTCACTACTTCGCCGGGGTTAGGCCAGGCACTTACCAGCACATGGGGTCGGTTGTGCTGATGCTACACTCTGTGCATCTTTTTGCACAGATCATAGTACCGGAGCAGGAGCCTTTGGACAGCAGTAGGAGCATTGGGAGCTGACTTCAGTCCAGAGATTCCCTAGGTAGCCTTCCTGACTCCGTATGGCCCGGAGTCTCTCTCATCCTTGTTTTTCGTTTGACTTCCTTTGTATCGGATAAGACAGTACTGTGTTTTATTCAGACTTTGTATTTAGCATTCTGTAGAAGTTCGTGAGTTAGTGACACCAGATCTGGGTAGAGATGTATTTGAGCTTCCGCACTTGGCTTCAGTTATATATGTTTTGAGACTTCCGCTTTTATATTATTTGTCTCGTCTTTCTTTATATTGTTGATGTTGTCAAGAGAAGTATTAGATTAATTGGCTTGCCTAGCTCCTATTAGTAGGCGCCATCACGACTCCCGAAGGTGAGAAATCCGGGTCGTGACAAGTTGGTATCAGAGCACTAGGTTGCATAGGTCTCACAACTCACGGACAAACTCGGTAGAGTCTGAGGGATCGGTACGGAGACGTCTGTATTTATCCCCAGAGGCTGCAGAGTTAGGAAAACTTCACTGTTGTTCTTTCTTGTCGTGATATTCTGTTTCCCAAATACTGATTGTCTTTCTACTCTGTTCTTTCGCAGATGGCGAGAACACGTGCTTCCTCTTCTACCGCGCAGCAGCCCGAGCCCCCAGTAGCAGCTCCTACGAGGGGCAGAGGGCGAGGCCGAGGCCGTGTCAGAGGCCGCGGCCGGGGCAGAGCTTAAACCCGAGCAGCAGTCCCAGAGGTGGAGCCTCATGTTGATTATGATGAGGAGGTTCCAGCCCCAGCAGCTCCGGTGGGCCCAGCTCAGGTCCCAGAGGGGTTTATAGCCACCCCAGTTCTTCAGGACGCTTTGGTCAGATTGGTAGGCTTTGTGGAGAGCGTCACTAGAGCGGGTTTGCTTCCAGTAGCACCAGCCACTTCTCAGGCTGGAGGAGGAGTTCAGACTCCTGCTACACGTACTCCGGAGCAGGTAGCTCCCCAGGCTCAGGTTCTAGTGGTTCAGCCAGCTGTGGCAGTTCAGCTGGGTATTGTGACTCAGACCGGCGATGGAGCGGCTATGTCCGCAGATGCTTTGGAGACTGAATAGGTTCACCAAGCTCTTCACCACCACATTCAGCGGTGCTTCTTCCGAGGACCCCCAGGATTTCTTATATAGCTGCCGTGAGGTTCTTCGGACTATGGGTATTGTGGAGACCAATGGGGTCGACTTCGCCACCTTTCGACTAGCAGGATCCGCCAAGACTTGGTGGAGGGACTATTGTTTATCCAGACCAGCAGGGTCGCCATCATTGACTTGGGACCAGTTTACAGAGTTGTTTTTGGAGAAGTTTCTCCCAGTTACTCACCGAGAGGCTCTTCGCAGGCAGTTCGAGCGCCTCCAGCAGGGCTCTATGACTATCACTCAGTATGAGACTCGGTTTATTGATCTAGCACGCCATGCTATTGTTATACTCCCCACCGAGAGAGAGAGAGTGTGGAGGTTTATTGATGGGTTGATTCAGCCGATCCGTCTCCAAATGGCTAGGGAGACGGGAGTGAGATTTCTTTTCAGGAGGCGGCCAATGCGGCCCGCAGAGTTGAGATGGCTCTTCCACGGGGAGGTGGTCATGGGTCAGATAAGATGCCCCGTCTTGCAGGTAGATTCAGTGGTACCTCGTCTGGGTGTGGGGATTCTTATGGTAGAGGCCATCCTCTGAGGCCCTTTCAGTCAGCCCTACAGGTCTCACATGGTACTTCAGGTGGTCGTGGCTCTCAGCCGCAGTCTTCAGACCAGCAGCTTTTCAGTTCACCATCAGCACCTATCAGCGCACCACCACTCCGTTATTCTCAGCAGCCGAGGGCTTGTTACACGTGTAGCGACACGAGACATATTGCCAGGTATTGCCCTCGAGCTTCTGACAGCTCCCAGCAGCAGGGTACTCGTCCTATGATTCAGGCATCAGGTGATCCACAGGCTGCCCAGCCAGCTAGAGGCGGAGGTAGAGATCATAGAGGTAGAGCTCGGACCGCCAGAGGTAGAGGCCAGCCAGCAGCTGATCGTCCCAGAGATATGATTCAGGGAGGTGGGGCCCAGCCCCGGTGTTATGCTCTTCCAGCCAGGCCAGAGGCTGAGTCTTCAGATGCAGTTATTACAGGTACTATACTGGTATGTGATAGGATGCTTTAGTGCTATTTGACCCTGGGTCTACGTATTCGTATGTGTCGTCATATTTTGCCCCCTACCTGGCTATTCCTAGTGATGCTTTGGGTATTCTTATTTATGTATCTACACCGGTGGGTGATTCTGTAGTGGTCGACCGAGTTCATCGTTACTGTGTGGTAGTGTTTGAGGGTCTCGAGACCCGTGTTGATTTATTTCTCTTAGACATGGTGGATTTTGACGTCATATTAGGGATGGATTGGTTGTCCCCGCATCATGCCATCTTGGATTGTCACGCCAAGACCGTGACCTTGGCTTTACCAGATTTGCCCCGTTTGGAGTGGCGAGGGACCCCAGGTCATGCCACTCGCAGTGTTATCTCATATGTGAAGGCTCGACGCATGGTCGAGAAGGGGTGTTTAGCTTATCTGGCGTATGTTCGCGATTCCAGCGTAGAGGTCCCTTCTATTGATTATGTTCCTATTGTTCGGGAGTTCCCCGAGGTTTTCCCTTCAGACCTGCCGGGTATGCCGCCCGACAGGGACATCGATTTTTGTATTGACCTAGCTCCGGGCACGCAACCCATTTCTATCCCGCCGTATCGCATGGCCCCGCCAGAGTTGAAAGAGTTAAAGGATCAGTTCCAGGATTTGCTTGGGAAGGGTTTCATTAGACCCAGCGTTTCGCCTTGGGGTGCGCCGGTGTTATTTGTGAAGAAAAAGGATGGTTCGATGAGAATGTGCATTGATTATCGGCAATTGAACAAGGTGACGATCAAGAACAAGTATCCACTGCCGAGGATTGATGATTTGTTCGACCAGCTTCAGGGTGCAAAGGTGTTTTCAAAGATAGACTTGAGATCTGGCTACCACCAGCTGAGGATTAGGGCGTCTGATGTCCCTAAGACAGCATTTCGCACTCGGTACGGGCATTATGAGTTCCTGGTCATGTCGTTTGGGTTGACCAATGCCCCAGCGGCATTCATGGAGTTGATGAACCGAGTGTTCAGGCCATATTTGGACATGTTCGTGATAGTCTTTATTGATGATATTTTGGTGTACTCCCGCAGCCAGGAGGAGCACGAGCAGCACCTCAGAGTGGTTCTTCAGACTCTGAGGGATAGTCAGTTATATGCCAAGTTCTCCAAGTGTGAGTTCTGGCTGAGTTTAGTAGCATTCCTGGGTCACGTTGTATTTAGCAGAGGTTATACAGTGGACCCGAAGAAGATGAGACAGTTAAGAACTGGCCTCGACCAGCATCAGCTACAGAGATTCGGAGTTTCTTGGGGTTAGCAGGCTACTATCGTCGGTTCGTGGAGGGGTTTTCATCTATCGCAGCCCCGATGACCAGGTTGACCCAGAAGGGTGCCCAGTTCAGATGGTCGGATGAGTGTGAGGCGAGCTTTCAGAAGCTCAAGACAGCTTTGACTACGGTACCGGTATTGGTTTTGCCCACAGGTTCAGGGCCTTATTCAGTCTATTGTGATGCTTTCCGTATTGGACTTGGTGCAGTATTGATGCAGGATGGCAGAGTCATAGCCTATGCTTCGAGGCAGTTGAAGATCCACGAGAAGAATTATCCGGTTCATGATCTAGAGTTGGCAGCCATTGTTCATGCTCTGAAGATTTGGAGGCATTATCTATATAGTGTGACGTGTGAGGTGTACACTGATCACAAGAGTCTTCAGTACTTGTTCAAGCAGAAGGAGTTGAACTTGAGGCAGAGGAGGTGGTTGGAGTTATTGAAAGATTATGATGTTACTATTTTATATCATCCGGGGAAGGCCAATATGGTGGCCGACGCATTGAGTAGGAAGTCCACCAGCATGGGCAGTCTTGCTTATATTCCGGTCAGCCAGAGACCGCTTGCTTTGGACATTCAGGCCTTGGCCAATCGATTTGTGAGGTTGGACATTTCTGAGCCTAGCAGAGTGTTAGCTTGCACGGTCGCTCGTTCCTCATTATTGGAGCGTATCCGTGATCGGCAGTTTGATGATCCTCATTTGTGTGTCCTGAGAGACACGATGCAGCGTGGAGGTGCCACGAAGGTGACCTTATATAGCGATGGTGTTTTGAGATTGCAGGGGAGAGTTTGTGTGCCCAATGTGGATGGGATTCAAGAGTTGATTTTAGAGGAGGCCCATAGTTCTCGGTATTCTATTCACCCGGGCGCTGCGAAGATGTATCAGGACTTGCGGCAGCATTATTGGTGGCGCAGGATGAAGAAAGATATTGTTGCATATGTGGCTCGATGTTTGAACTGTGAGCAGGTTAAGTATGAGCATCAGAGGCCTGGTGGGCTGTTTCAGAGGATTGAGCTTCCCGAGTGGAAGTGGGAGAGGGTTACTATGGATTTTGTTACCGGACTTCCGTTGACTCGGAAGAAGTTCGATGCGATATGGGTTATTGTTGATAGGCTAACCAATTCAGCACATTTCATTCTTGTAGCAGTCTCCTATTCATCCGAGAGGTTAGCTGAGATTTATATCCGGGAGATTGTTCGCCTTCATGGTGTGCCGGCATCTATCATTTCGAACCAGGGTACGCAGTTTACCTCGCATTTCTGGGGTGCAGTTCAGCGAGAGTTGGGCACACAGGTTGAGTTGAGCACAGCGTTCCATCCTCAGACGGACGGTCAGTCCGAGCGGGCTATTCAGATTTTAGAGGATATGCTCCGAGCTTGTGTTATCGACTTTCGAGGTTCGTGGGACCAGTTTTTGCCTTTAGCAGAGTTCGCCTACAACAACAGCTACCAGTCCAGCATCCAGATGGCTCCATATGAGGCATTGTATGGTAGGCGATGTCGGTCTCCAGTGGGATGGTTCGAGCCGGGAGAGGCTCGGTTATTGGGTACAGATTTAGTTCAAGAGGCCTTGGATAAGGTCAAGATCATTTAGGACAGGCTTCGTTCGGCTCAGTCACGGCAAAAGAGTTATGCAGATCGTAGGGTTCGGGATGTAGCTTTCATGGTTGGTGAGCGGGTCTTGCTCCGAGTGTCGCCCATGAAGGGCGTGATGAGATTTGGGAAGAAGGGCAAGCTTAGCCCTAGGTTCATTGGTCCCTTTGAGATCCTTGATCGAGTGGGAGAGGTGGCTTATAGACTTGCCTTGCCGCCTAGCTTGTCAGCCGTTCATCCAGTATTTCATGTGTCCATGCTTCGGAGGTATCACGACAAGGATCTGTCTTCTGAGGAGGAGCCGGTAGCTATTCTAGACCGGCAGGTTCGACAGTTGAGATTGAAGAGTTTTCCTTCAGTACGAGTTCAGTGGAGAGGTCAGCCCCCTGAGGCATCGACTTGGAAGTCCGAGTCTGATATGCGGAGCCGTTATCCTCATCTATTTCCCGACTCAGGTACTTCTTTCTTTTGTCCGTTCGAGGATGAACGGTTGTTTTAGAGGTGGAGAATGTGACAACCCAAAGGGTCATCACCTGTTTTCTTATTCATTCCGTGCTTCCGAGGCCACAAAAACCTCCTTTAGGGTTGCCTCGAATTGCGTGCGCAGTCCGGGCGCGTAGCCGAAAAGCTTAAATATGAATTCTGTGTGGAAAATGCTAAATTTTGATATTAATATGGTTAAAAGTTGACTTTGGTCAACATTTTGGGTAAACGGACCCGGACCCGTGATTTGACGGTCCCGGAGGGTCCGTAGAAAAATATGGGACTTGGGCGAATGCCCGGAATCGAATTCCGAGATCCCAAGCCCGAGAAATGAATTTTTGTGTGAAATTGTTTTCTGAAATTAATTAAGGAAAATGGAAAGGAAATTTGATCAGAAGACTATGGTATCGGACTCGTATTTTGGTTCCAACGCCCGGTACAAGTCTTATATGTGACGTAAGCACTTGCTGTAAAGTTTGGTTGAATTTGGACGTCGTTTGACGTGTTTCGGACTTAAAACTCTAAATTTGATGTTTTATGAAAAATTGGAAGGAAATCATGGGTCTTGAGGCCTAATTTGATGATTATGATGTTGTTTGGGCGATTTGATCGCACGGATGAGTCCGTAGGATGTTATTGAGTTTATATGCATGTTCGGTTTGGAGCCCCGAGGGCTCGGGTGAGTTTTGAGTAGGTCCCGGGAGGTCTTAGGCTAGAAATATCAGATGGTTGCAGGTTCAGGGAGTTGCAGGCCCCCAGCGCGCCCGTGGTCGGTTCCGCGCGGTCCGCGTTAGAAGCCGCGCGGCCGCGGTGCATTCTTGCACGGTTCGTGTGGCTAGGTTCAGAGGGCCAGTGGTTCAAGTCGACCAGCGCGGCCGCGTTCCAAATCAGTGCGGTCCGCGTTGGAAGATTCAGAGTGTGGGGGGATTTGGTCCATTCCCTCAGCGCGGCCGCGTGCCAAATCAGTGTGGTCCGTGCTGGGTGGGTTCAAAGAGTGTGAAGTCCCAGCTCCTCAGCGCGGCCGCGGTGCACTTTTGCGCGGTCTGCGCTGAGTCTTTAGAAGGGTATATAAGGTCGGGATTTTCAGTTATTTTTCACTTTTTCAAAACCCAAAACACAAGAGGCGATTTTCCAAACGATTCTTCTTCTCCAAAACGATTGGTGAGTGATTTCTAACTCATTTTCTTTACTCCTTAGCATCTTTAAACATAATTTCAAACTTCAAAACAAAGATTTTAATGGGGAAATTGGGAATTTAGGGTAGAACCTAGGTCTTCTAAGATTGGGGGTTTTGGACCTCAATTCGAGGTCCGATTCCAAAATAACTTACATATTTGAGTTCATGGGGGAATTGGTAATCGGGTTTTGGTTCGAACCTCGAGTTTTGACCATGTGGGCCCGGGGGCATTTTTGACCTTTTGGGGTAAATTGATGAAAAAGCTATAATTAGTCATTGGGTTTGATTTGTTTAGCACATATTGATAACATGAAGTCCTTATTGCATAGATTTGGTTGAGTTGGAGCCAAATTCGAGAGGGAAAGCGATTGTAGAGGATTGTACTGGCCGTGGAAGTTGAGGTAAGTGCTTGGTTTAACCCTAGCTTGAAGGAATAGGAGTAGAGTCTTATTTGCTAATTGCTATTTGTCGGGTACGGTGTATAGGCATGGTGACGAGTATCTATACACCGGTGTCTAGCATGACTGTGAGTCCTTGCCTGTGTTTATTTGGGATTCTGTAGTAACTCTTCCTTATTTAATTGACGGTTGCTATAAAATGTGAACGGTATGAATAGGAAATATGGCTTGTAAACTCCTTGAAGCGTTGGCTCGAATTATGACTTGGTTAGGAAGTAAGAAATGAACGAAAGAGAAAGAGATGTAATTATTCCCTTGCCGGGACGCGTAAGTTATTGTCATTGCTCCCTTGCCGGGAACTAGCTGTTACTTGTATTCTCCCTCGCCGGGATAGTTGAATTGATACTTGTTCCCCTGTCGGGAAACTTAGAAATTACGAAATGGGATCGTGTGGCACGCCGACCACTTATATATTATGGAATGGGATCGTGTGGCACGCCGACCACTTATATATTTATGAAATGAGATCGTGTGGCACGCCGACCACTTATATATTATGAAATGGGATCGTGTGGCACGCCGACCACTTATATATTATGAAATGGGATCGTGTGGCACGCCGACCACGTATTCTGCATTAAAAGAAATTAGTTATAGTTTTCCTTATTTATTCCTACTGTTCTATTTTATCTATTATCCCCAAAAGCATGTTCCCCTCCCAATCTTAATTATTACTTTCCGCTGTTATTTTGTGGTGTTTGTATATATTTATATCTGCACAGGTTGATTGGTACTCCGGTCTAGCCTCGTCACTACTTCGCCGGGGTTAGGCCAGGCACTTACTAGCACATGGGGTCGGTTGTACTGATGCTACACTCTGTGCATCTTTTTGCACAGATCACAGTACCGGAGCAGGAGCCTTCGGACAGCAGTAGGAGCATTGAGAGCTGACTTCAGTCCAGAGATTCCCTAGGTAGCCTTGCTGACGTCCGCATGGCCCGGAGTCTCTCTCATCCTTATTTTTCGTTTGACTTCCTTTGTATCGGATAAGACAGTACTGTGTTTTATTCAGACTTTGTATTTAGCATTCTGTAGAAGTTCGTGAGTTAGTGACACCAGATCTGGGTAGAGATGTATTTGAGCTTCCGCACTTGGCTTCAGTTATTTATGTTTTGAGACTTCCGCTTTTATATTATTTGTCTCGTCTTTCTTTATATTGTTGATGTTGTCAAGAGAAGTATTAAATTGATTGGCTTGCCTAGCTCCTATTAGTAGGCGCCATCACGACTCCCGAAGGTGGAAAATCCGGGTCGTGACACAAAGTTATACCACCGGAAAGCAAGGAGCTATCTCTATAGGGTAAAATATGCTATGTTAAGTCGTGCATGAAATATATATAATATAACTGAGCATAAGTTTCAAGAATATATAATGTATATTATAAAAATACTTTTATTTAAATAATTATTTTTATATTACGTGCATGGAATATATATTTTACAACCTTTATTTTCTTTCATTTGAATTGTGTAAATAAATTTTTTAATTTTTTTGTTAGTACTAAAATTATTATTACAAACAAATTATTCTAATTAATTCTTTTACTATGATCATTATTTTATTATTCCACCACTATAGATGCTTAAATACTTTTTATCTTTTTAATTTATAAATAATATTTATTTATTCTATAGGTAAATCCATAATATAAATTAAAAAGGGGAAATCATAATATTAAAAAGTTCAAAAAATAAAATAAAAAGAAGATAAATATTTATAATTTAGAGGGTAAAATAGGTATTTGGCAATCCAAAATTTGAAAAGTCTAGTTGAGCGACCTTCTGAGTTCAATAGGCATAGTTCAGTGACTTTGTTGTTACAAACGAAAGTATATTGACTTTAGGAGATAATTTGGGATAGTTGAATGACTATGTGAGTAATGGACTCTTCCAACTGATTATAATATTCGAAAAACCTTGTTAGAGTCATGAACTTATGCAAATTGAAAATTGAATAAGTTTATGCCCTCTAGCAAAAAGAATTTCAGTCTCTAAACTGAATGTTTAAGGTAACAATTGGTATATGAAGTTCTTTTTTTTTAATAGTAATAGATATATATTAGTTAATAGGCATCATTACATAGTATTGTGTCACTTAGTGTGACATTGTTGTTGGACAACCCTGTATGCAAAATAGCATCACTAGCAATGTTTTGGTTGCCTAGAGTTGTAAGCATATTACAAACTTAAATAGAAAGTTGCTTTGAATGTTTGCTTTCCCCGTTCCTATCCATGCTCAACATGTGTTGTACACAAAAAGGCAGTGTTGCAAACAGTTTTATTTTCTCCGGCATATATTTTTTTTTTCTTGATTTTTTGCTTCCTTAGCTAGTGCATCTGCAATTGCATTTCCTTTTCTGAAGTTATGCCGTAGTAGTAGACCCTTCTCCTGGTGCATTAACAACCTGCAAGAGTATTAAATTAGATAAAGAGGTGTGGCCATTGTTGATGGCGTTTATTACATCCGTTGAGTGTGTTTCTATTTCCAGGGAAAATAGGTTGAACTTGTGTGCCATTTGTAGTCCTTCATAAAGTGCCTGCAATTCAGTATGAGGAGGGAATAGACTATGACAAAACTTCTGAAATCCAAGTATCCATTTACCCGTATTGTCACGAAATATACCACCTATGCCACTTTTTAGCTTTTCAAAGGCCCCATCAATATTAAGTTTAATCCAACCTATTTGGGTAGGATGCCATTTAATATGGATTGTTTGGAGGTATGAATTGTTGCAATACTTAAACTCATAAGGTGGAATTCTAAAGATTGATTTATCAATCTTTGGAGGTTGGGAGGGAGGGTTGTGTTGTTGCAGTTATTGGTCTTTCTGTTAATCCATATCCCCCATATAATGAAGGGAAAGAGTTGATGCCAATTAATATAAGGAGATTCAAAATTTATTTTACTGTCTTTAAGGTGGAGTAGACAGTGTTGAGTGTTTGGAAGAGATCCCTGATTCCTAAATCATCCCAGAGGGTTTTCACAATGGGGCATCTTATGAAGATGTGGGTTATGGATTCTTCTTCAGATAGGGCATTGGTTATCTATATTAATGCCAATGTGATGTAGATATTGGCGACAAGGAATTCTGTTGTGTAGACATTGCCAAAAGAATAATTTAATTTTATTGGGGCAGTGTAGTTTCCAAATCCACTTGAAATCATATTGATGATTAGTCGTAATTTGGAGTAACTTTGAGCACGATTTACTTGTGAAGCAACCATTAGAGTTGAGATTCCTTATCGGTGTATCATTATTCCCAGTATTTAAGGGAATTGGAATTTGATTGATACTTGTTATTAATATCCTTTGGAATTTGGAAGGATATTTTTGTTAGATCCCAATGGTTTTCAGAAATGATATATTTAATCTTCATGGTTACCTCCTCTTTTTTAAGGGGTCCTTGAATATTTAAACGTAGAGGATGGTGGTCCAGAATCTAATTGGAGTGCCAAACACTAAGGGGCGAGTTTTTACAAGGCTGCCATGTGATACCTGTCGACGCCCCCTTTTTCTCGCGAAATCGGGTTTACAACATTTGGGAAGACAACTCTATTCCCGTTTGGGAATTGGATTTTTGGATTTGAAGAGTCGCCACCTAATGATTAAGTGCATTAGGACACCACGAGTTTTGAGTTGGAAATCCAGAGTTCGGGTAAGGGCTAGAAATTATCTCGAGGGGAAGGTGTTAGGCACCCCTCAAGATCCACTAGTGTGGTTCCCGGCCATGCTATGTTGTGACTTTAAATACAAACGAGCATACAAATAATTCCACATAAAGATTGCAGGTAGGTATGCATAATGGTTGACAAGCATGTTTGACATTAAGATCTAGGTGGTCTCACAACTTATTTAAAGGAATGTCCAAGTGTATAAAATTAAACAAAGAAGTGAGTGAACATAAATTTTAAAAGAATAGTGCAGGAAGTTGAGGAAGAATTTGGTGACTGAAACGAAAGACAGAGTTTTATTGATAATAACAAAGTTATATAAAGGAAAGAGGTCCTAGGTTTGTAAAACACATGGATCATCCACACAACACCGGTAGCCAATCGTATGCATGGTGTTATCGCGTGATCATCATCTCCATGTCTACCATTCCCACCCCGTTAAGGTGTTAAGCGCGGAATGGTATCGTTACCTACTGCATGCTATTACCCGTCCCACCTATAAGTCCCGGAGGCATTTGGGACTACTAATCCTAAAGGGGAGGGAGCTTGGCTTTTTAGAGTTTTAAAAGGATAAAAATCTAGGGCGACAGTCAAAACACATAATGCAATAAAGGGGAACAAGTAGCAATTAAG
>NC_031999.1:60245875-60330269 GCF_001879085.1 Nicotiana attenuata | reverse complement strand
GGCTCAAACAGGCCTCCTCATTATAAGAAACAAATTGTTTAGCATGTCTTACACATACTTGATTTGGTCTGAATTAAATTAAAGCGTAGCATAGGTTGATTTACCACATATTTCCCAGATAGGGAGTCCAAATTAGCCTACTTAGATGTAGTTGTCAAAGACTGACACAGTTGATTAATTACCTAACCGTTTGCCTATGTGTTTAAACGGGACCTATGGCATGATATCTATTAGTTTAGAGACGAAGGCATAAACTGATTGCAGAAAAAAATTATCAGTTACAAAGTCATAAGTTCCACACCTCACCCACCCCTACCCCCGACCTCCCACCCTAAATATATAAAAATATTATTTGGAGTACTTTCTTTTCATGATGGAAAAAGTATTTTCTTTCATTTCAACAGAATAAGTATTTTCTTTTGATGGCATAGAAAAAGTAATTTCTTTCATGTTAACTAAATAAGTACGTTATTTTCATAATGTCGAATGATTTATTTAACTAATTGTTGTTGACAAAAATAATCATCAATCATGAAAAAAAGTCTGAAAATAAAGAAGAAATATATTATCACAACAGAAAAAACAACAAATAAAATTTATATCAATAAATTAAAAGATGGGTACTGAGCTATTTTTTAGGCATCACAATAAAATAAAAGAAAGTACTTATTTATTGAAATGAAAGAAAATACTTTTTCTACAACAAGAAAAGAAAATATTCTTTTTGTTAAAAAAAATACATTTTCTACATCATGAAAAGAAAGCACTTATTTTATTAAAATAAAAGAAAATACTTTTTCTACATTATAAAAGAAAATATTCATTTCGTTGAAATGAAAAAATGAAATACTCTATCTACAAAATTAAAAGAAATACTTTTTTTACAACAGAAAAAAAAATACACATTTTGTGAAAAAAAAATACTTTTTCTACATCATGAAAATAAAGTATTCTTTTTGTTAAAACAAAAGAAAATACTTTGTGTACAACATGAAAAGAATTGCTCATTTTGTCGAAAAAAAAAAATACTTTTTCTAAATCATGCAAAGAAAGTACTTATTTTATTGATATGAAAGAAAACATTTTTTCTACATTATAAAAAAGTATTCATTTTGTTGAAATGAAAAAGAAAATATTCTATCTACAACATTAAAAGAAAGTATTCTAAATAATATTTCTATTTTGGGTAGGGATAGGGTTGAGAGGTAGGGTGGGGGTTGAGGTGGTGGGAGGTGAATTGAAGTGAGTGGAAAGTTCTAATTTTTTCACTTTTTTATATATGATCTTTTTAGTATTATAAGATAAAGAATTATTAAATACATTCTAAATCCAAATCGAGGAAAAAAAAATCATTTGGCAAGAATAAGGATAAAATTAAGATATTTCCTTTAGTATAAGAATATGTTTTACTTTTCCTTCTTTTAAAAATATCGTAAATGGAAAAAACGTCCGGAACAAAAAAACAAAAAAAAAAAAACGAAAAGAAAAGGGGTGGGGGGGGGGGGGGGTATCCAATACTAATAAAAACGTGCTTTTTTACGTGAGGAAAAGACATAAGGCGTTGGCTGCACCTACCATTCAATTGAAAATATCCTCCTATGAAAATAATCACAAAAATAAATCATTTATCTTAGGTCTGGATATTAGAATAATAGCAGACAGTTTTATCAGACCTAATTAATCGCACTTAACAAGAAATTAAAAATTACTAGTACAATGTTGTCTACTAGATCTGTTCTGCTCTGCGCTACTTATCTTTTCGTTATTTATTTACTTTAATTACTTTTAATAGTATGCTGGATTTCTGAAATTAATTCAAAGTATCGTCAAGAAGACTCACGAAAAGGTTCCAATTATAAAAAAGTTAAACTGCTAAAATGAAAAAGAACGCAAAAGCTCACCACACTGTCCTTGATCCTTAACACCAACAAGAACACCTTTCTCTCTCCAATCAACTGACTCCGGCAAGATATCTCCGACCTTAGGAGCATAACGGTCACTTTTGTTCTTAGACAACTTACGTGGACCATCGATCTTAGTACCTAGGTACATGGACCGGTATTCCTCGTTTGTCAGATCAGCGAACCGGGTTAAACCCAGCTTGTAAGTCCAATCGGGCATAGCATTTTGTTCATCGATGTACTTTAAGTTATCCTTAAAGATCTGAAAACGCTTATCTTTTTCATGTAAGGCGTTGTAGGACTTGCCGTGCTGGACTAGCCACGACTCGTACAAAGCCAACACTTCAGCATCAGTACGCCAGTTTGTTGACTGGCTGTTCATGTGATGGTTTTCATCGTAGGTTAGGATGGACATGTCCGCCACTGACGATGATAAGGCGGCGGACAGGAAGAGGAGCAGGACAAGTATGGAGGAACGGTAAGCCATGTTTGGTTGTTTTTCCAGTTTAGTGGGGAAGGTGAAGAATGAGGTGAGGAAAGTGGCGAAGGAATAGTGTTACATATAATACTACTAGACACAAAATGGAAAAGGGATATTTTTGTCAAATAGTTACTTTGTTCTTTTTTTTTTTTAAGACTATTTCAAAATAAATGATATATTTTTAAATTTAGAAATAATTTAACTTTAAACTCTTTATTTATCTATTGTACAATGAAAAGTTTTCATAGTCACACAAATATCATTGCCCCACAAAACTTTTAGCCTAGCTCTTAAGACCACAAGTTTTAAAAGTTTTCTTCTTTTTTTTTTAAATTTTATGCCGATTCAAACTACCTCGTCTAAATTAAAATGGAAGGAGTACTAACGTATCTTGGTTTATACGGGCAAGAAAGAGATAAAAAAATGATCTTCTACTTTTACTTACAGTTTGAATAAACGAACAAAAACATATTCTTATAAGATTTTTGAGTTATTTTATAGATTTGTGTTGTTATTATAAAGTTCTTTTTTGTATATACACTTTTTGAATTATTTATTTATTTTTATTAAAAGGCAGCTTGGTGCATTAAGCTTTCGCTATCGTGAGGTTCGGGATCCGGGAAAGGATCGAACCACAAAGATTTATTGTACGTAGTCTTACCCTACATCTCTGCAAGAGGTTGTTTCCACGACTCGAACCAGTAATCTCCAGATCACATGGCAGCAACTTTCCCGATTATGCCAAAGCTCTTATTTTATTTTATTAAAAATTTTGTCATTAAAATAATATTTATAATTATCAATAAAATCAATCTCACAGATAAATGATGAAATACGTATGTTAATTAGCATATGGGAGGAAGCTGGGAAATGAGTGACCTTAAAAGGATGAGATAGGTTAAAGAGACTACTACAGAAAAGCAACAGCACGCGGATCAGATGCGATTGGTGGCTCATAAGTCATAACGAGTGTCAGATTAGCTACTTTTCCATTCCATTTTAGGTGATCGTATTATAGCCCGTTTGGCCAAGCTGTAAAAATCAGCTTATTTTGAAAAGTGTTTTTTTTCAAGAGTGCTTTTCTCAAAAGTACTTTTGGTGAGAAGCAGTTTGTGTTTGACTAATTAGTTTGAAAAGCACTTCTGAGCAGCAATTAGTGTTTGGCCAAGCTTTAAAAAACTGCTTCTAAGTGTATTTTTCTCAAAAGTGCTTCTCAAAAAAGTGCTTTTGGAGAGAAGCTACTTTTTTCTGCTTCTCTAAAACTGCTTCTGCTTCTCCTCAAAAGCACTTTTTTCCTTCCAAAAGCTTGGCCAAACACCTCAATTTTTGGCCAAAAATGCTTTTGACCAAAAAAAAGCACTTTTGGCAAAAAGAAGCTTGGCCAAACAGGCTATTAATTGAAGTACTCGGTTTGAAAAGAAAAACAGTACTCACTTTAATATTTATATTTATATTTTATATCTATATTATATTTAAAAAAAAAAGTAGTATGCATTGTGGTTAATGAAAATGACATGCTAAAACGAAGCTACTTAGCAATTTTGGAACAATATTAATAATTAGGAATTATAAATGGAACATAATTAATGAAAATAGTTGATTGAAATAGATCTTAGAAATAATCTAAATAGATCTTAGACAAATCTAATCTATATATGTATATTTACATCTATATCTATCTATATATTGATCCATTGATCGATTTTCTTCAATATTAGCTAGAAATATGGAGGTAAAGAATCAATTAAAACTATAATAGAAAAAAAAATATAGAAAGACGTAAATTGAGATAACATATGACTATTTATACTTTGAAGTAAGTTAAAATATAAAATAAAACTAAAATTTACTTAAGATATTAAAAATTTAATGACTTTAAATATTAAAAAAATTCAAGCACCAAAATAAGATCTTATATAAAATAAATCAATTATTTATAAGGTAAGGGAAAAAAATTAAATAATCATTAAAATATTTAATAACAAGAATAATAAAGTCATATTAATGTTGACAAATCGGGCAAACGAATATTTTGTACATAAATAAATAAATCTTATACAATTTAAAATGTTAAACTTAATAAGAACAAATCTTAACTACTCGGATGAATGGCAAATGAATAACTAAATATCTCTCTCTCTAACTACCCCTATATATATATATATATATATATATATATATATATATATATATATATATATATATATATATATATATAACTATCCAAAATCACGTGAACGACACCCGACACACTACCTGACCCGCGCGAACGAAACCGTATGATGCACCAAAATGCATATCCATATGCATGAAAATTAATTTAACTGCGGAAGCTATTTGAATATCATATACATTTTTAAGTTGAATGACAAAATATTTTTCCAATTCAAAATCATACATGACGCCTTTCATGATATTAATGGGATCAAATGCGACAAATATCTTTTTATATATGTTGTGTATCATCCCGTTATTACAACTCATCAAAACTATGGAGCCTCTATACCAAGAATAGAACTTAATACTTGGGCCAATGCCCGACTAACATAAAACAAAAGGACAACATGATATCTACCACGAAATAGGAATAGTGCCTCACCATATACTTTGGGAAGAGAGCCATCCTAGCCATGTCTGCATGCCACGTATCATATCCCTCATTCTAAAACAAGTAAAATAAGAGGAGCCCTGATGAGAGGCCTCTGAGGGCTGAGTACACCACCACGGTACTCAATAAATGTCATAGACTCTTCTAACTCAAGTTCCTGGGATAAGATTTTGCAAAAACTATACAACCAATATTTGATATAAAGTGATAAACAATTATATAAATCATGCTATTTATCATTTCAAATGAAAAGACAAGTGAAGTATAAACCATGATCCAAATTCTTAGAACATTTATATCAATCTAAGATTTTTAATAAAATCATACAAAACCATTTCACTTTCATTAAGTCATCGAAATCACATTCGGCTCCTTAGACCTAAACATAAGAAAGTCTTCTTTATCTTTCACCGGGAGTACTATACTGACACCGATATAATAAACAACTACTAGGTGATCGACCTAGCAACAAATATTTGACCCTACTTGTTTGGGCGGCTTCCCGTAGTGCCGTACGAGTTGACTTAACCTCATTACTTTAAGTAGTGATCATATGTCCTCTTAATGGGGGACTTTATCCCACAAACCTCGACCTAGCCTTAGAATGTGTCCCTATACCGGCACGTGTAGTTTCATGGTAATGAACTTAATATTCGAACCAATCTCGATTGTCTCAACAAGTAACTCCCAAAACATTTGAATATCAAAAATAGATTCATAGCCTAATAGCCTCAAATGATCTATTTTATCAAATCATGATTTTCATAGCCAATCCAAACCATTTGAACAGAATCAAATGAATAACCTTTTTCATGTTAATGCCTTTAGCAATTTAACATCAATCTTTTAAAGATACAACAAGTGCTGCTCAATTGTTCAAATTTCAAAACACATACTTTTTCATGAAAGGTATCTTTATCACTCAAACAGTTTATACTCTTATTAACACATAAGTTTTAATAAAACATATAACGTTTTTCTTAAGTGTCATACGGCAAACAAGTTCCGAAAATAAGATTTTTATATAAAATCACATGACACTTCAAAATCAACAAACTTAGAAACACATTGTGACATACTTCCCACTTGTCCCCACAAGTACGGATGCACATTTATAAATAATATCACGTATTAACTCAAAACATGCTTTTAGAGAGATTCCCTCAAGATGAGTAAGTCATAATCAACTTGCCTAAATCGCCAAGCTCCAAATAATACTACACCGCTTCAATCGATTAAAATGCTCAAATATCGCACACAATTCAATATCTACCATTAGATATCCCAAGTACATCAAAACAGACACGAAAAGATTCATAAATATCTATTTAGGCTTCATAATTCGGCAACAAGCCTTAAACCATTCCAAATTATCCAATACTTCCACCAATTAGCCTATTCAATTCCATTCTTATCATTAAATACTCATTTGAAGTCATTAATAATACTAAATTATTTACTCGACATCACCAAATCACTATTCATTATCTTGTTATCACGACCCCAATTTTCCTCCGTAGAATGGCGTGATGGAAAGCCTAACATGCATAGAGAAATAGCGCAAATACTAATAAAACTTCAAATAAAAACCTTCATACTATAATAATAAACTCAACAGTACAATAGCTAACACTCTCCCCAAAACCTGGTGGAATTAAATCATAAGCTCTACAAGATGGTAGTACAAGTATCGAACTACAATATTGTTTGAAACAAGAATAAAACAATGGAATGTCTAAAATAGAAGGGGACTCTGAGGTCTGGGGATGTGGAGCAGGTATACCTTGAAGTCTATAAAATCAATAACTCAAATCAACTCTAGAGTCCGACATGGGCAGATGTAACTGGATCCGCACAAAAAGATATGCAGAAACGTAGTATGAGTACACCACAATGGTACCCAATAAGTATCAAGCCTAACCTCCATAGAGCAGTGATGAGGCCAGGTCAAGACACCTACTAGGATATAATAAACAGAATGAAAACGTAATAACAAGAAGTAACGCAAAATGGGGTAATAAGTAATATGAAGCAAGTTAATAACAGAGACTAACGAAAGGATTGTAAGCATAGAGATAGAATAAGGGAAGCAATTGAAAAGAATCACAATGTTCATATACGGAAAATAAGTGATAGAACAATGAAAAACAAAATGACAAGAAGTATTCCCACCAAATAACTCTTTCCAACATGAGATAAACAATAAGAATCACAACGAGGTACCGCCTCGTGTACAATAAGAAACACAACCGAGATACCGCCTCGTATATATATCAAAATTACAGTCGAGGTACCGCCTCGTATTCACAATCTCAATCACAATCTTTTCTTATATCACCGCATGAGCCTTACATTTAAATAGTTTTGAAAATATTTTTTTCAAAATAGCTACACGCACTTTAGCCCACATTATGATGCCCCGTGGCTTCACAAAATTCCTCGTAAAAGCAACATGCACATAAGTCTCACCTTATGCCGCTGCATGCACATTAACCCCTATCCTTATACCGCCGCATGCGCGTTAATTTCACATCATACTAACAACTCGCAGCTCAAGTGCCCATATGTCACAATTTGACAATAATCAACAATATTAATATTTTTACAACAATAGCTCATGGCTCAACCACAATGTGTACAAGAATATCAACAAAAACAAGGAATCTAAATTTCTCTACAAGAAGGATATCCCAACATATAACAACTTCGCATCAACGTGATAACGACTTTCACAACCTCAACACCAATAACTCAATAATGAGAAAGATAGTGTGTAACCATGATGTTAAATAAGAATAACTCACAATGGAAGAGATAACGTATAACAATGACTTCAAATAATAGAAATCAACAATGAAAGAGATTACATGTACAATGACTTCAAATAGTGATAATCAACAATGAAAGATATAACATGTACAATGACTTCAAATAATGATAATCAACAATGAAAGAGATAACATGCAACAATAAGAGAGGAAAAAAATCAACTAAAGCATGAGAGTAATTTATCAAGTAAGATGTAGAACAAATGTTAACAAAGTCATTTAAGGTGTCACACCCCATATTTTGGTATGTAAAAGTACGTCGTAAACAAACTGATGTAAGACCAAAAATAAGATCATCTTTGAAAGTATATAAATTAAGTTAAGCATGTTACCTTGGATGTTACAAATATTGAAAACTATGAACAACAAGTACAAAGAAGGTTGGAAGGTTCAGAAGCTAAAGAAATTGAAGAAAATAATGTTTCATCGAAAGTCGACAAGTTGGGAATGTTATAATCCGTACCTTTGGGGTGAGATTAGGGTTATTAAAATGATAAGAGGGTTATGTTATGAGTTATTTTATTTTTATGATAGTCATGTTTAAAGTTTTGAAGTCAAGCAAGTTGTGGAACAAAAGTTGGCAAAGGTAATCACAAGTTAAATTCATAAATATGCTGAAAATTAGGTCGAATGTAAATGAGTTTTTATCCCAATATACTTAGAGTTACGGGATGATCCACCCATCAAATTGAATATATATGAGTCTATTTACTAACTCATTAAATCGTTTGTCAATACAACATCGAAGTAGAGAGATATATGCATTTTTACAAGACTACACATACTGCATAGGTGACAAGTAGGTGTGTCACCTACTTGCTTAAATGAGAGGACTAAATATGTCCAAAAAGGGGCCAGTTCGGGTCAGCCAAAGAGCCCTTTTAAGGGCTTATTTACTGAATATATCGTACTCATTATAGAGCATAAAAACCAGAGATAATCCCATGCAAAATTCTCCCAAACATTCAAACACAAATCCTAATTGATTTTCTCTTCTTTTCAAGTTCTAGTTGGAGGAAAATCTAAGGGTTGAAGAACCAAGATAGGAGATAATATATTCACCAAATAAGGTAAGTATACCGCTCTCTTTTATCCATTTTTTCTGCTGAAAAAGTATAGAAACTCGTTTTATAATTGTAATAACTCACAAGACGGTGATCGGAAACCGTGAGTTCGAGTTACTCAATTTGTAGTGGACTGTTTTGTGGGTTGTGTCGTGTTGTTGTTGGATTGTGTGTTTTTATACTATTTTATGGAGTTTTGGAGGAGAAAGGGTGCGGATAAACACCACATAAATGCGGAGCGGTGAGCTGGTCGTTCGTCGTAAATTTTCGATTTTTTTGACACTACTATGGTGTTCGTTTTGCGTATGAAGAGATTGGGCTGTGTTGGGTTGTTTTGTGGTATTTTGTGATGGATATAAGGTTGAATAATGTATATATGTTGTTATTGTTGTGTTCTTGTAGTTTTGGTGCTATCTTGAATTGGGAAGAAGTAAAGATTATAGGGGAGAAGCTACCCGTTTTAGTATAAAATAAGCTTGTCGTTCATTGTGCGATCATTGTTGTTGATTAAGGTGCAAAGAGATGAGTTCAACGTAGTTATTGGTAAGATTGTGATAAGATATGTTAAGGCTAAACCTTTCCTTCATTTTGGCATGATCTCGTAACTACGCACATAAAGAGAAGTTCGTACTCCTAAATTTATGTGCATTATCCTAGTCTCATAAGTTACAGTATTCTCCCTTATCGGGACTTTATATTCAGTTAGGTATTATCTTCTTCTAGTATATATATATATATATATATATATATATATATATAGTATATATTATATATATATATATATATATAATATATTATATATATATATTAAAGTATATATATATATATATATATATTGACAGTATTACAATATTTTTACCACTATCGAGCTATAATCAGTAGGCAAGTGTCACGCCCTAAAACTGAGGAGAGTCACCAGGTTAATTCATGAATAAAGAGGAGATGTACTCCATTAATCAACTTCTGAAAGTATTGCATTGCGATTTCCGTTAGCAACATCATTCAAAATTTCCAAAACTTTACAAGTTTATAGATTTAATGAAAAACACGTTTCTCAAATACCAACGTTTCTAGGTAAATTCCCCACATCAAGCACCACCCACAACTGTCTATGGAGCCTCTAAGTACAACTGAAGAGTAAAAAGGAAATGCTGGAAATAAGGCTCCAGCTATACCTCAAAACATGATAAGAAAATGAACAAAAGATACATGACATGACCCCGGGATGAAGTGGGGCTCACTAAGTCTGCTGGAAAGAGAATACCGCTACCACTGGCCGATACCGCCCGCTGTGGAACCACTTGTATCATTTAAATATACAGCGCCCCCAACAAAAGGACATTAGTGTCGTCGAATAGCACTAGTATGTATAGCTAAAAGTCCTCTTTCAAAATAGAATAACCATATAAGGAAAGAAATCATAGAAACAGCAAGTCAAAATCAACAATATCCAAATGTCCAATTTAAACATAACGATTTCTTTTAAAGTACGAAAATAGTATTAGTGTATATATATACACACTAATACTATTTCGTACTTTAATCGAAATCGTTATGCATGTATGTATGTATGTATGTATATTTTTTTGGTTGGGAGATCATTAGCACCGATATACCACCGTCTTTGTTAGAACGGAGTCCGATCATGACCCGATCGGGTAGGTCGTCTCCTTGGAGACATTCATCACAATCACAATCTCAGTTTAAATTTGCAGTCCCAATTTCCAGCACAGTACCACCATGTGCGCAATATGGCATCTGATCTGCACCCGATCAGCTAGGCCTTCACATATATGCTGTGTGGGTTGACTTTTCCAATTCACAGTTGTTATCAATTTCATCCCAAAGGAGGGGAATAATCACAATTTCAGCAGTATTTTAATTTCATCCCAAATGAGGGAAATAATCAAAAACCACCCCTACACCGGCACGTGTAGTTTCAGGAATGGACCTTATGGCCCACCCTTCCTCGGTTTTGCTAATGATACTCCAAAAATATTTTTAATTCTGTTTGCGCACAAAGATAACATAAACCGAAATGTATTGATCTCAGCATCTTTCACATTGTATAAATCTTTATTATTAATTTCAACCTCTCACAATAACAATATTTTCTTGGCTCTTTGGGCCTTTCACAATATTCATTATTCATGGCACGATGGCCGCATTTTATTGATATTCCATACTTTCACTTCATTTGATTTCAAGGGTCATCACCAATTATCAGCACATAGAGTAATTCAAAATCATATATCTTAAGTTCATTAGTAATGGAACTTTAAACACAAAGGATTCTTCTTAAAGGAGGGGACATACCAACCAACAATAGAAACACACATCAAGTCATAACAAGCAATACATCAATTATTCTTGAATTACTCTTTTCTAGTCACGACAATGTACAATTTCAACACCGGAGTATGTAAGAACTCGAGTCACATTGGATGTATTTATATGGCAAAGCATTAGTTAAAACAACCACTCATAGACATGAATTGAATACAAAAGCCTTTAGGCCATTATATTTTTGAAATCATTTAAGAATAGTAAAATCGAGGCTCATTTCACAACCTGTTTCACGTTTCCTCCTTTCATAGGCATCAGTAGGCACAATTATAACTTAGGTTCTTGGCACGTGGGCCACACTTTATTTTTCCAATTCACTTAATTCATTTTCAAGCATCTTTATAGATTATCAACAGGAAGACATACTCAGTCAATACATTAAATACACGTAGGAGCAATTAGGAATATTAAGCATATCGAGTTCTTCTCACCCAATTAGTATACTAACCTCCATTTAAAACACGACTCAATGCCATACCATTTTAATAAACAAACCGTACTTAAGCTTACGAAAACATTATGGAATTCACTTCCGAGAGAGAAAGTTTAGCCTACATACCTTGTTGAGCTTTCCTTAAGTTACTACAACACACCAACACCTCTAGCAATAATAATGTATAGGAAGATAGCAAAAATCAATTAATAATTAGAAAGATTTACCATGGTGTAACTCTCTTAGGAATTTCATCAAACACCTAACATGTGAAATAGACTACAAGGTTCTATAATGGAAATTCCTTCTTCCTTCAACCAATTTCAAAAAGAAACTACCCAAAATAGTTCATTAATCCCACATACTACCACCTAGTGTCACATGCATGGCCTATTTCTAACCCCACAATATATTTGAACTCTTAACCGCATGTAAGCTCTAGAAGTAGGATTTACCCGAATGGATGATAATCTAGTGGCTAGCTTCCTAAATTCTTGAGGATTCGAGCAAGATTGGATGATTGGAATGCTAGGTTCCTCTTTCTCTCTCTATATTGCTCTTACCTCCCTTTAAAATTATTAGAATATCGCCCCAAATGAAGCCCCGAACGTTATTTATCAAAATGGGGTCGGTTATAAAAATAGAAAAATGGACCCTCCGACTCAGATCTGCGGTGGCAGAAAGGATCGCATAACAGATGTGCAGCCCGCAAAAAGGTCGCGCAATTGATGCTTAGAACTGGGATGTTTTGGGTTGGGTATGCGGCAGTTCTGCGGCCCGGAGACCTATTCTGCCGTCGCAATATGCACCGCAGACCTGATCTGCAGTCGCATCGCATAATGGTCTTCAACTTCTGCTTCACTCTACGACACTTATGCGGCCATATGTTGATTATACGATCGCAAACCAAACCGCAGAATTGCATTCTTCAGCCAAAAAGTTTCCTGATCAGATGGTAAGTTATATACCGAGCCTACGGTGGCCGAGCGCCTATGAACGAGCCCAGAATGCCCGAGATACCGAGCCTAGCATGGCCGATTACCTATGAGCAAGCCTACTACGGCCGAGCAGTTACACGTTCCGAGCCTTATAGGGTCGGGCATCTATTTTACTTACTATATTGAGAGAGTTGAGTCAGTATCAGTAGGTAAGTATATCTCTAGATCATCTTTGACTCCCAGTTACTTCCAGTTATTATATTTTCAGTCCAGTTTCAGCTTTCAGTTATTCTATTGCCTTACATACTCGATACATTATTTGTACTGACGTTCCTTGTCTAGGGACGCTGCATTTCATGTATGTAGGTTCAGATAGACAGATGGGTAGACCTCCTCAGTAGGTGCTTTCCGAGTTTAGCTTGATCGGTAAGCTCAGCATCCTTCGGAGCTGACGGGTCTAGGGTTGTGAGTACATTATATATATATATATATATATATAGGTCGGGACCCTGTTCTGACCACAATACATCCATCACTAGAGGCTTGTAGACATATCCTGTCGTCAGTGCAGTATGTTGGGCTTGTATGCCTTGTATGTATTTTTTTTTTTGGTTTGTCACCTGTAGTAGTTATGAAGGCCTTGTCGGCCCAGCATTATATTGATGTTCAGTCAGAGCTAGTCTGCATTTAGTTTTATATTTTGTTTCAGAAATTGTCTTGCAATGTGGCCCTATAGCCAAAGTATGACATTGTATGTTCAGAATCCCTCAGTCTCAAGTTGGGACGCTAATTAAGTAAGGCACTAGGTGCCGATCTCGGCTCTCCAGGTTTAGACCGTGACAATCTTGGTATCCGAGCAGTCTATCCTTGTAACAACCCGACCGGTCATTTTGAGCTCTAGCGCGCCGTTCAGCAGTTTGAGGCCATGAGCAGCTTCATTTAAGGTATTATGACTCGCACGCGTGGTCGGAATTCGGGAAGTTCGGAGTTGATTCGGAAAGAGAATTTTCATTTCGGAAGCTTTAAGTTGAGAGAATTAACTAGGATTGGATTTTTGAGTAAACCACCTCGGAATTGGGATTCGAAGGCTCCAGCAGGTTTGTATGATGATTTCAGACTTGCCGGATTGGGTTTTGGCTGACCCGGGAGCGTTTTGGCGCCTATTGTGGAAGTTAGCATTTTGGAAGGAATTTCATAAGTTTGGGTTAAAGTGCATTTCAGCGTTATCGATGTCCGTTTGGGATTCTGAGTCTGGTAGTAGCTCCGTATGGTGATTCTGGTATTGGGAGCACGATCAGAAGTGAATTCGGAGGTCCGTGGGTCATTTTGGAGTCATTTGGCTAAAGATAGAAATTTGAAGGTTTTGAGAAGTTTGACCGGAAGTGGACTTTTTGATATAGGGGTCGGAATCCAATTTCGAAAGTTGGAGTAGGTCCGTAATGTCGAATATGACTTGTGTGCAAAATTTGAGGTCAATCGGACGTGATTTGACGGGTTTCGGCATCGAATGTAGAAGTTTGAGATTCTAAAGTTCATTAAGCTTGGATTGGAGGTCGATTCATGGTTTTAGCGCTGTTTGATATGATTTGAAACCTCGAGCAAGTCTGTAATGTGTTTTGAGACTAGTTGGCTTGATTGGTTGGGGTCCCGGGGCTTCGGGTGGATTTCGGGTGGCTATCGGATCGAAATGGAATTTTTGGGAAGGCTGAAGCTGCTGGTTGCTGTCATAACCGCACCTGCGGTTGCTAAACCGCAGGTGCGAGACCGCAGAAGCGGTCCATCTATCGTAGAAGCGGCCCAAGGCCAGGCAACCCAAGACCGCAGATGCGGCCCTAAATCCGCAGAAACGGTGGGCTTGTCCACAGAAGCGGCCCAGACCGCAGAAGCGGTCTTCTTTCCGCAGAAGCGCTAGTCGCAGGTGCGGCCCAGGACCGCACATGCAGAAATCGCAGAAGGCAGTGGCCTTCATTGATTCGGGCTATAGGCCATTTTTGTTCATTTTCACTCATTTCTTAGGCGATTTTGGAGCTCTTGGAAGGGTGATTCCGCCTAGCATCGTGAGGTAAGTTATTTCTAATTAATGTGAGTTTAATACTTGAGTTTTGGGTAGATTAACATAGGAATAGAGTAAAACCTAGGGTTTTGCTAAAAACAAGATTCAACCACGAAATTTGTTATGGAATGAAGTAGAAATCATATATTCTTGGTCCTTAGGTTATAAAGAACAACTTTCTTCGAAAAGATTTCGGAATCCGGGCACGTAGACCCGGGGTCGGATTTTAGGAAACTTGTGTTTAAGGTTGGGAAGTTGCTTAAATAGTTAGAATGCGATCTTGTCAGCTTGTATTGACTAGTTCTTACCTCGTTTATCTAGTTTTGGATCGTTCGGCTCCAAATTGAGAGTTTGAGCTCGTTCTTGGTATTGGAAGTACGCTTTGGAGCGAGGTGAGTCTCCTTTCTAACCTTGTAAGAGGGAGTTGTCCCCATAGGTGAGTTAATTGGTTATGTGCTCCTATTTGCGGGGGCTACGTACGCACGGGGTGACGAGAGTCCGTGCGTAGCTACTATTATGCTTTAGTCAGGGTAGTTTAGGGCCCAAAAGCATGTTTTCTTGTAATACTTGCAACCTTGTTGACAGACTTAAAAATGCTTAAAACATATCGAACGTGTAAATGAATTTCTAAAAAAGGCTAGATATCATTTCTTGACTTTTAAAAGAGAAGCTTGCCCTTTCCTGAATATTTGCTCCTTGATGAATTATTTATTTGATTGTTTGAATGTGTTTATCTATTGTGGAACGGGCCGAACGCCTCGGTAGATTAAATAGATGCATCTATAGTTCGTGCCGTTCGACCCTCGGCATTGCACATTTTACATTTATGTTGGATCGGACCGTACGACCTCGGCATGAGTTGCGCATGCTTGTATTGCTTGCCTTGAGATTTATTGATATTGATATCTGCTCTCCCCGAATTGAGATAATTGTTAATCAATGAATTATGAATCAGGAGACTTTTAAATAAAAAGGAACTTTTACCTGTTTCGTGACTCATTTGAATCTACTGTTGTTCTTAATAAATCCGTGAGTCATCGCATTAATAATATTATTATTTGACCTTTAGTAAGTGTCGAAGTTGCCATCTCGTCTCTACTTCTTCGAGATTAGGCGGGATACTTACTGAGTACACGTTGTTTTCGTATTCATGTTACACTTGCTGTGCATTTTGTTGCACAGGTACAGGTGTTACTAGTGGCCTACTGGGCGTAGCAGCATGGATGATACGGAGACTAGGTGAGCTGTATTTCTCGAGGCGACCCACAGCTAGTATAGTCTCTCTCTCAGCATTGCATTTACTTTCTGTCCAATTTGTCTTCCGGACAGTTACTGTATTTTATTTCATTCCCTAGTAAATGCTCATGCACTTGTGACACCGGGTCCTAGGATGTCTATGGGTTTATTCAGAAATTTAAAATTGTTAAATGTTTCATCATTTATTCAGTGGAATTTATTATGTATTGTTTATACGTATAAAAGAAGTGATTTCAGAAATTTTTAAAACGAGAAGTTACTAGTTATTTGTTGTTGGCTTGCCTGACAATGGTGTCCGGCACCATCACGACCCTTAGTGGATTTTGGGTCGTGACAATCCTAGGGAGTATACAAGCCGTGTCTAGTTGGGGTCTTGTTTATAGATGTGTTGTGCACCACATTATACAAGCAAGGAACTACAGGGCATTTAGGAGTTGGTTACCCTTGTTTCAACTCTAAATAGTGTTGTAGAAATGAGTTACGGGAAATTTGACTTATACTTACGTATTGGTGTTTGCATACAGAGAAAACAGTGACTAGGAAGACTACGACTAGTCGGAGGAGAGATACGGCATCAGGTGAGGGGACCAGTAGGGTACCCCCAGTAGATGGGCCCCAGTTTGAGGCCCAGGGCGAGACTCCTACTCAGCCATTACCGGCTCCTCCACCACATGAGGAGATTCTTAGGGATACCGCTCATCCAATTCCCCCTCCACTTCCATCAGATCAGGACTTGAGGAATGTGGTGCATTTGTTGACACAGTTGGTAGCTACCCAGCAACCGGATAAGGCATCAGCTAGTGCAGGATCTTCTAGGGGGTCTGGGAGTTCAAGGATCCGAGATTTTATTTCCTTGAGTCCCCCAGAGTTCACGGGGACAGATCAAAGAGACAACCCGCAAGATTTCATAGATCAGCTTCATATGATCTTTCGGGTTATGCGTGCCATAGAGAAAGAGGTAGTTGAGCTAGCAGCTTTTTGAATCCGAGATATAGCCGTCCTTTGGTACGAGGGATAAGAGAGGTCCACGGGACGTGATGCACCTCCAGCTATTTGGGGAAATTTTTCAGATGCCTTCCTTGACTAGTACTTATAGAGGGAGATCTGACAGGCTTGAGTCGATCAGTTTCTAGACCTCAAGTAGGGCAATATTAGCATTCGAGAGTATAGTCTCCATTTCGACTCATTGGCCAGATATGCTCCATCCATAGTTGCTACTATTCGGGATAGGATCCACAGGTTTATAGTAGGGTTGGCCCTAGAGTTGACCGCAACATGTGCCACCGCTGCATTGTAGGATAGTATATCTCCCAAATTCAGGCATTTGCCCAGAATATAGAAAAGGGCAGGCGTTGACAGTAGGGTAAAAAGAGGAATGAGCAAGGGCAGCGTAAGAATATGAGATTTGCTAGGTATCAGGAAGAGTCTTAGGGTAGTTATAGCCCCAGTACTTTGGACGGACACCTAGGCCACCACCTTAGTTACAAGGTTACAGGTTTGACCGATATGCTCAGTCAGGACCAAGTGAGAGCTCACGGACATCGGGTTTGCAGCGACAACTAGGTTTAGAGCAGACATGGTCATTTTCGCTACGGTGTGACTTCTGTGGTAGAGGACATCTGGGCCAATGTTGTGCAAGTTCCGACACTTATCATACAAGTGGGCATATGATGCGAGAATGCCAAGTAGAGATTCTGGGGGTATGGCACAACCAACGAGTTTAGCAACAGGATCATCTATGTTCGTGCATCCTTCAGGGCACGAGTCTCATTCTTCGGATGGTAGAGGTCGAGGCAGAGGTAGAGGTTCAAGTTCAGGCGGTAATTAGAATCGTATCTATGCTTTAGAAGGTCGACAGGACCAGGAGTCTTTACTAGACGTTGTGACAGGTATATTGACCATTTTCTCTCACGATGCTTATACCTTGATAGATCCAGGATCCACTTTATCCTATATTACCTCGTTTGTCGTGGGGAAGTTTGGTATAGTTCCTGAAATACTAAGTGATCCTTTTGCGGTATCCATACTAGTAGAAGAATCGGTTATTGCTAGAAGGGTTTATCGAGGTTGTACGGTGATAGTTTGTAGTCGTCAAACCTCAGCCGATCTAGTTGAGCTAGAGAGGATGGATTTTGATGCTATCATGGGCATGGACTGGTTGGCAGCTTGCTATGCTAGAGTTGATTGCCGAGCAAAGGAATTTTCATTTTATGGGTGAGCCAGTCCTTGAATGGGTAGGTAATACAGCAACACCCAGAGGTAGGTTTATTTCCTATCTGAAGGCGAGGAAAATGATCGCGAAAGGGTGCATTTATCATATTGTGCGAGTGAGAGATGCAGATGTTGAAATACCTGCGCTTTAGTCTATTCCAGTAGTCAGAGAGTATGCAGATGTGTTTCCAGATAATCTTCTAGGTATTCATCCACAGCGAGAGATTAATTTTAGCATCGATTTGCTTCCAGGAACTAAACCAATATCCATCCCTCTGTATAGAATGGCACCTACCGAATTGAAGGAGTTAAAGGAGTAGTAAAAAGATATGCTGGAGAAAGGTTTCATCAGACTTAGTACCTCACCTTGGGGTGCACCGATACTATTTGTGCAGAAGAAAGACGGCTCGCTGAGGACGTGTATTGATTATAGGCAGCTGAACAAGGTAGTTATTAAGAATAAGTATCCACTTCCAAGGATCGATGACTTGTTTGATCAGTTACAGGGGGCTAGATGCTTTTCAAAGATAGATTTGAGGTCAGGGTACCACCAGGTCAGAGTTCGGGAGAAAGATATTTCGAAGACAGCCTTCAGGATCGATATGGCCACTTCGAGTTCCTTGTCATGTCCTTCGGGTTGACTAATGAAATCGTCGTATTTATGGACTTGATGAATAGCGTATTCCGTCCATTTTTAGATATGTTCGTGATAGTATTTATTGATGATATTCTGGTTTATTCACGTTTAAAGGAGGAGCATGCGGACCACCTGCGAGCGGTACTCCAAACCCTCCATGATCATAAATTATATGCTACGTTTTCCAAATGTGAGTTTTGGTTGAAGTCTGTAGCATTCTCGGGGCATATTGTATCCGATGAAGGTATAAAGGTACACACTCAAAAGATTGAGGCTGTGAAATACTGGCCTAGACCTACCACTCCGACAGAGGTTCATAGCTTTCTAGTCTTAGCAGGCTACAACCGGAGGTTCGTAGAGGGTTTTTCTTCCCTTTCGGCACCATTGACGAAGCTGACTCAGAAAGAAACTAACTTTTAGTGGACAGAGGCTTGCGAGCAGAGTTTCCAAGAGCTTAAGAACAATTTGACCTCAACGCCAGTTCTAACACTTCCAGAGGGTCCAGAGGATTATTTTGTGTATTGTGATGCCTCAAGTGTCAGGTTAAGATGTGTCCTGATGCAACATAGGAAGGTAATTACGTATGCTTCAAGGCAGTTGAGGAAGCACGAGAGGAATTATCTGACCCGCGACCTCGAGTTAGCTGTGATTGTCCATGCACTTAAGATATGGCAATATTATTTATATGGTGTTCATGTGGATGTATTTACATATCATAAAATCCCGCAATATATCTTCAAGCAAAAGGAGTTGAATTTACGACAGAGGCAATGGCTAGAGTTATAGAAAGATTATGATGTTACCATTCTCTACCATCCAGGGAAAGCTAATGTTGTAGCTGATGCCTTAAGTCGCCGATCTATGGGTAGCTTAGCACATGTAGAGGCTGAGAAAAGAGAATTAGCTGTAGAGCTTCATCGCTAATAGAAAAAATTCCAGAATTAGCACTACAAACTATGTACGCAAGGTGAAGAGTGGGTACACGGGCTAAATGTGATAATTGACCGGTTAAAGTTATGTAGATTCTTTTCATGCCTTTAATTGAATTGTCATAACATGTTATCTTCATCATCGTTAATCTATCCTTACATGATTTACTTGATATTGTAAATACTTGACTCATTTCTTACTTGTTAATTGTCTTTACATGCTTATTTGAAGTTATTGTTCTCGCATTTCCTTGTTAATTATTTAATTGTTGAGTTACTTTACTTGAGGTTGTGATTTCTTGGAATATCTTATTGTTGAATTATGGTGTTGAAGTTATAAAGATCGTGATTCACATTGAGGCAAAGTTGTAAATTATTGAAATATCGTTCTTGTTGAGATATTTACTTTTGGTTGCTATTGGTGAGACTCTTATACATATTGTGGTTGAGCCATGGGCTATTTATTGTGGAAATATTATTACTGTTAACTTCTTTGGAAAGTTGTGATTTTGGACACTTGAGGTTTGACTTGTGATATGTTGTGACATTGATACGCATGTGGTGGTATAAGGACTGGGTTGATACGCATGCAGTGAGATAAGGTGGGCTTGATACGTGTGTTGCTAGTAGGTGAACTACTTGAAGTCACGTGGTGTGATAAGGTGGGCTAAAATGCGAGTAGCTACTTCCGAAAAATTATTTTCAAAACTAAATGTAAGGCTTCCGCGGTGATATAAGAAAAGATTGTGATCTGATTGTGAAATGAGACTACGAGGGGGTACCTCAGTAGTGATTCTTGTTGATACCTTTCATTTACATCACTTGTGTTTTATTTGCATCACTTTCTTGGCCTTCTTATTATGTGTTTCAATTTAATTGCCTTAGTCTAAGTGTAACTGTTCTTGTTCTATTTCTTCCTCGTATCATTTCCATTGTTTTCATTATTATAATATAATATACCTGTTAGGTTTCTTTATTTATTTCAGTAGGTGTCATGACCTGGCCTCCTCACTACTCTACCGAGGTTAGACTTGACACTTACTAGGCACCGTTGTGACGTATTCATAATACGCTTCTGCACATCTTTTTGTGCAAATCCAGGTACATCATACCAGCCTAGGTATTCGTGAGTTGAGCTTGGATCGGAGACTTCAAGGTATACCTGCTGGCGTTCGCAGGCCTCAAAGTCACCCTCTATTTAGTTTCTATTTCATTCTCCTTGTATAGATAATGTTGTATAGGGATGTTTAGTATACTCGTGTAGAGTTTGTGACTCGGTATCACCAGATTTTGGGTGTTATGTTCAGTTGTATTGCGCGGTCCTTTTTATGATAGCTATTGGTTTAAATTGGAAGTTTTATTACTATTTCTGTTAAATTATTCATGTATGTTAAGCTTACCTAGTCTTAGAGACTATGTGCCACCACGAAATCCTATGGAGTAAGATCGGGGTCGTGACACCACCTTACTTGTTTTTCATTGTTTTATATTCATTGAGGACACTGCGTGATATAAGTGGGGTGGGGATTCTCTGGATTATGTATATAGTAGGTTAGTGTTAGTTCTTATTTTTAGTGTAGTTTAGTAATTTTTAGCTTAGCTTCTTTGTTTTTATTTTTAGTTTAGCTTAAAAAATAGAAAAATCGAAAAAGTATTATTAGAAAAATTTGGACTTTTCCCGACGATGGATCTCTTAGGCTATTTTCTTGAAGGATTAAACTCTAACAAAAAACACACGCACAAAAAATTGAAAAATATAAAAATCCAAAAACATGTCTTTTATTTTTCTTTAGGTGGTAATAATCCTCTGTAGTTTTTCTTTGTGCCTCGGTTCTTTTCCATGGGATATGATTTGAATCAGGTAGTAGTTTTTTTAATTTTTTAGAGTATGTTAGAATTTATGGAATATTTACGTGCCCTTGACTTGTTTGATCGTAGCATATTTAGGCTTTGGCATGTGTAGTATCTTCCCAATGTGTTAAAACTATCATGACGCCTTGTTTGATTGGATAGCATGTCTTGTGAAGCCTATGTCTCATTTACTTTACTATTATTCACTTTGTACTTAATGCTTAACATTTCATGGCTCTATGAATACCTGCATTGTTTGGGAGTCGGAATGGGATCGTCTTTAGTGAGTCATGTGCCATGTGTAAAGTGAGCTTTTTGTGTACTCCATGTTATTGTGATTGTATTTGGAACTTGCCCGGTATGTGAGTCAAAGCGGAATTTAAGGTGATGCTCGATTTGAAAAATAATTTTAGGCTTTCTTTGATCTTTTTTAGCTTAATTGCTTGTCACAAATAAAAGTATCTCTAGTTAATCCTTTTTAGCCTATAGACTTTTATTTGGCACCCACCTTACAAGCCTATACCCTATTTGTTCTTAATTGACACTTGATCATTTTACCTCTTAAAGCAATTTAATTGTAAAATGAGCGCTAAAAGAAGTAAGGAGAGAATTTGGGTGAATTTTGAGTGGAACCAATGAAAGGAAGAAAGGTGCACTTATTTTGTAAAATAATATACCACTAGCAGAAATTGAAAAAAAAAGATAGAAAGAAAGAAGAAAAAAAAAAGAAAGAAAAATATAGATGAATAAATTGTTGTCTTGTTCTTGTTAGTGGGGTATAAATTAAAGTAGTGCTTAAAGAAAGAGGGCATATTTTTGGTGAGTGATCTTGTTTATGAAATTGAAGTGGATTGAAGAATTTGCGCTCAAATTATCATGTGATGGGTTAAAGTGCTTGGGAGGGTTAACCACTATTCCTAAATAGATCCTACCCATCCCTTAGCGCACATTATAACCATAAAAAAGTCCTATTTGATTTTAGATCGAGTGAGCCTACATATGTAGAGATTTACATTATGGGAAAGCCTATGGTACCAATTGCGTGCATGTGACTTCTTTATGAGAGTGAGAGACTTACTTGAGAGAGTGAGAGACTTTTTTGATATATGTGAGTTCTTAAACTATATTTGCGCATTAGATGCGAAAGTGTGGATTCAACTTACTCTCTTATTCTTGTTGTAAGGGTACATGGTTTCACGAGGGATCGGTAACGTTATTAGAATTCTCTGTGACGTTGGGTGTTCAAGCTGTGAGTGCATTGTGATATTGAGTCAGTTTTAGAGGCTTAGATTGTTATGAACATGTTATTTTCATTGTGAATATTTCCTTTGAATAATGGCATAAGTAAAAGGGAAGTATATGTGATTGCATATGCTCTAGCTTAATTGTTGCTATCAACCGTGGTCATTGGTGTAGTGTGCTTCAATTGTGTAAATGTAAAGTGCTCAAGAATAGTATAATCTATTAGTTGACTTGAGGACGAGCAACGTTTAAGTGTGGGGTAGTGATGTTCGGCTATAAATGTATATTTTTAGTGCATTTCTTACCTTACATTTTAATATTTTAATGATTAAATGTGCGACGTTTGAGCTTAATTGTGTCATTTTTATGTGTAGGAAATATTGGACCAAGCGTCAGAGTGGGCGACGCCAGGTCCAAGGCGCGCTCCACCAGGCGACAGAGTGGGCGACGCCAGCTCCTAGGCGCGCTCCACACCAGGCCTCGCGAGCTCTAAGGTCTGGTCTCTTCCCAGTCCATGCATTAAATATTTTCTACTTGGATTTGGGCTTAGGGACTCCGACCTTAACCTATAAATATCCCCCCCCCCCCCCCAAATGTGATTATTGAGGGGCTAGTCAATTTTTGAGGCGAAAAAAGGCAAAGAAACACAAACGGAGCACGGAATTTATCGATTCTTCCATCTTTCATCTAGTATTCATAGTTTTTATGTTTAAAACAATATTTTGATTATTGTCATGAACATGAGTGACTAAGAACCTCATTATTTTGGGGTTATGAGTCATTATTGACTATTGTATTTTGACGGTTGATTGTTTTGCTTGACTTATCATATGAATTTGTTTATTCAATCTTATACTTAATTATTCTATTGCATAGCTAACAATAGAGTACTATCTTTGAATTTATAGTTGAACTCGAAAGTGGAAACTATAGATTGCATATAAGATTGAATAGAGTAAGTTCTTGAATCCGGGCATTGGAGAACGGATTCGTGATTAGGATAAATATGTTCTAGTTGCCTTGGTTACTTTTGCAGGAAATACACATGCATTCACGTTAATTCTGATTCTGTAGACATATAGTCTTAGGTTGGCTAGTATAGGCGAGCGAAGCGTCGAAAGAACTTCACGAGCAAAATAAACCATGTTAATTAACAAATAAGATAAATCAAGTGATTAAATCAACATGAGAACGCAATAAGAGAGACATTAATCCCATAACCCCAGAATATTCCCATCTCATTGAATTCTTTCTAGGTGTTTGTTTGTTTGCTTTGCACCTTTGAATTGTTAGCTTGTTTAGTAATTTCGCATTAATTTTTAGTCATAAAAATTGCAATCACCTTCTTCACAACCACTTGATCAATAAATTTATAAATAGTTTAGATTGGACAATAGTGATGATAAATCCTAGTGGGAACGATACTTTCTCATCACTTTATTATTTGTCGACCGCATATATTTGTGTGTGCGTTTGGACCCAACAGTTGATTATTGTAATGTGATATTGATGCGCATGCGGCGGTATATGGATAGGATTTGATGTGCATGTGGTGACATAAAGTGGGATTTATAGGCGTTTTGCTAGCAAGGGAAATACTTTAAGCCACGCGGTGAGATAAGGGGGCTAAAGCGCGTGTAGCAATTTCGGAAAAGATGTTTTTAAAAATAAATGCAAGGCTCACCTGGCGACATAAGGAAGATTGTAATTGTGACTTGTGAAATGTGATTTTGAGGCATGGTAACTTGGTTGTGATTCTTATTGTACATTCTATATTGGAACGGCTTGTTGATTGGATAGTTATTATTTTTCCTTAAAATATTTCACTTGTATTTTGACTGTATTTGGTTATTTGTTGATATTCTTGTGTTGGAACCATTGTGACTTCTTGTGCGAGTTATGCATTCAATGTGATTTATTGTGTTGCTTTAATATGCCAATTTGTGCCTCCGTAGTTACTTGGTAAATCGATTGTCAAGATATTACTTGCGTGGAGTCATTATCTCATATTCTGTTGAGTTGTTGGTAGCATAATGACTTCAAAAAAAAAAGAATTATTAACATGCTTTAATTTATATGACTCTTAATATAAAACTCATTATCTCTCTCGGTGCTTTACTATTTTTAAATGGTTATCATATTTTACTTTAATTGAGTTCTCAAATTAAATTCATTACCCGATTTGATGTTTTACTTTACTTAAAATTATTATCACGCTTTACTTTAACAAATTGTATAGTTAATTCGTTAACTCATTTGATATTTTACTTTATTTTTAAAACGTTATTTCACTTTGCCCGATTGATTTCTAAACTAAACTCATTTGGTACTCTATTTTTGTATAAATTATACTTTGTTTTACTTTATCTGATTTTAAAATAAACTCATTATCTCACGCCTTACTTTATTCAAGATTGTTTTTATGCCTTATTGTATTTAAATAAGTCTCTCGAATATTTTATTTGGCATTTGACATGGATACAATGAACATGGTTGCACGTGGACTTTGCCGTGTGAAGGTGACTGATAATTTTGGCACGATGTGCCATATGTGTATGATTCGGGATTGTGGCTATGGTATGTGATTACGAGGTGTGGTGTCTCGGGGTAACTCTTGTTGTAAGTCATGTTTGAGAAGGATTTGGTAACTTGAACTGTCATTTGCTCCCTTAATTGAGTTCATTAATATTTCATCTGCGTTATGATTATGTTGCTGCTTTATTACTCGTCTACTTCTTACTGTCATTTGTGTTTCTATTATTCCATTGTTGGTTGTATATCAATAATATTTCCAATGTTAGCCTTACATTGATGTTCTTTTCATTGTTAGCTTTATGTTAATATCTTGTACAGGTTTCTATGTCTAGTAGATGTCATAACCTGGCCTCGTCACTATTCTAACAAGGTTAGACTTGATACTTATTGGGTACCATTATGGTGTACTCATGCTACACTTCTGCATTTTTTTTTGCGTAGATCCAGGTACTTCGAATGGTGTTGGATTTAAGAGTTGTGTCTGCACGGTTGGAGACTTCAAGGTATACTTGTCGTTTTGTTCGCAGGCCTCAGAGTCACTTCCTGATATTACTTTGCTACTGTTTATCTTTGTTCTAAGCAGTATTGTACTTAGAGATTCTAGTGTATCTCAGTATAGATTATGACTCTGTACTACCGGATCTGGGGATTGTATAACTATTGTTTCAGCTTTAGTTACATTATTTTATTTATCATTTTAATTCTTATATAGTTGAATTGGTTATTTCTGTTAGATCTCTTCATGTATTAGGCTTGCCTAATCTTAGAAACTAGGTGCCATCATGACATCTTAAAGTGAAATTTTGGGATCGTGACAGTTCACAAGTTTGACTGGGGGTTGACTTTGGGGCTACTGGGGAATTATCGTTTTGGAAATTGGAATAGGTCATTTCATCATTTGGCATTTGTGTGCAAAGTTCGGGTTCATTCCGGACTGTTTAGACTTGAATCAGATGCTTGGTTTGAAATTGAAAGATTGAGCTTAAGATATTGATATTCATCCACGATTCTTTGTTTTGGTGTTATTTTTAGTATTTTTAGCCTTTGGATAAGTTTGGAATATGTATTTATATTGGTTGGTATAATTAGACTAGGTCCTGTGGCGCTCAGGTGATTTTTGGGAGTGGTTTATAACTATTTTGGAGTTTGCATTGATTGTTGGTTCTGGTACACCGCATCCGCGGAGGATTGGTTGTAGATGCGAAGTCGCACCTACACATAAGGTATTCAACTATTTTATTCATTGCTTATTGATGATATTCCATTCGAGTTGTGTTATTTGTTGTCGGGCTTACCTAGCGAATTGGATTAGGTGTCATCATGACTTGGTGGAATTTGGGTCATGACAAATTGTGTAAGTGCATTTTTAACATTTTTTCATTTTAATTTTTTATTCTGATCAATCATCTCTTTCATTATTCAATCTTATTAAATTGTATGCTTGATTAATGATATTTTTTATTTTTTTCAATTAGATTTATTTGTTATATAGTAAGTCTATGAACATAAATTTAAAACTGAGAAATAGTAACATGATATTATAAGAAAAGTCAAGAAATATACGAACATTGAGAATATAGAGGTGTAAAATAAGCATTTTAAAAAACTCAATTGAGATAGGAGGGGAATAATGTCTATTTTATTCAAATTTGGAGCGAGAGTTTATGTTTTAAAGCAAAGTTCGAGATTATAAATTATTTTCACCCATTTTCGTTTTCCTTGCTCATAAATACTATTACTTGTAATAATATGACATTATTTGTTAGCAACAATTGACAGAAAACATAAACGTTTTAACGTGGTTTATAGAAGCGTGAATTAATTTGATCCAGAAATATAAAATAAACAAGAACAAAAGTAAGATTATGAATTAAATTTAAAAGAAATACAAGCCTGGCCTCCGTTAACAGAGTTGAGAACAATATTCAAGAATAAAGATGAAAAAGAGTATTATGAGATGAGAGACTTAAGCTTTTGGGTACAGAATGTTTTGTGTCCACAATGGATGCTAATTCTCCTATTTATAGCTTTATTTGGGGAGACAAGATCTCCAAATCAAGCTCCTCTTAACTGAGAATAAAACCGTCATTGATGGATGCATAAAAATTGGCTATAGATGCAAATATTCTCTGTAACGACTGCTCATTGAATGCTGATCGGTGTCAATTCTTTGAATCTTTATCATCGGCTACGCTGTCTTCGGAATTCATCTAACATCCGTCACATGCTTGCAACCGACATTTACTATTTGCTGACTCACGTCCTACCTATCTTCAGCTCCATATGTCACCTCTTCATTCCTCCAACTGGCATTAACTAATTCTACCACATACCGTTTCTAATTATGAATAATATTTACTTCTAATTCTGATCACTATATGATGAGCCTTTCCAATTGAAATGACTCCTCATTGAGAGGCAATGCTTATTTTTTGCATATGTATTTAATTAGTGCTTAAACATTTTATTTTCCAACTTCTTTAGTACTTTTCCCCGACTTACTTTAATTGGGTATAGTTGATATTGTTGTATGACTTACAGTATATACTTTTTTATATTACAAACTATATTATAACTTTTAATTACTAAATTTTATTAAAGAATATTTGATCGCACCTATTAACTAGTTACTAAAATATTCAAAAGGAAAGCTTTCAGGGACGCAAAAACTGCACTTTTGACCCCTCTTTATTTTNAAGCTGATAGCAGATGTCAAAACAAAAATTTCATCTGATGAAGGCACTGATAATTTGGAGCGAGTCTCTGGTGAAAAAGAGAAAGGTTAGACTACCGTTATTCAGGGACAGAGGGAAGCCAGTGGAATTACTGGAAATAAGTTGTGCTGTTCATATCCAGCACCTGAACAATATATAGGACAGTGAAAATGAAGTGTGCATGCATCTGGAAGGAATACTGATGCAAGTGGCGGAGTTGTAATAGATGAAAAGGCAAGTAGCACTCCTCACGAGAGTTCCATGCAAAGATCACGAGGATCGTGCTTTAAAGCATACATAAACACGTTCTGATCTGCAGAATAAAGCCAAAATCTATTTCCTGGAAATGACCATTGCATCCAAAACATAGTCAAAAACTAAAGCCAAAGGTAAAACACCTACAGTGTTCAATTTACTAGCTAAACATTAGGAGATAATGGTACTGATTGAACTGGAAGGGTGTGGGGTGGGGGTGTGAGGAGGTAGTGATCACACATGTTTGCCATTTTGTTCAGGAAATTCAGTAATTCACAAACCCAAATTGTGAAATACTCATATATGCCTACAATTCCAACAAAGAACCGATATGAAGTTGGACAGACGGCAATTCATCAATTATGGATTTGACTGTTTCACTCAATGAATTGCATCTCCTAATGGTCAATAACTGGAAAATACTAGTAAAGAAGGGCTTAATACACTGTGTCTTATTTTTGAAAGTATATAGGTAATGTCGTCAATGAGAGGCAAGCTACAAAGGTACTTGGCACAAGATAAGAGTATATAACTATATGATCGACTATCAAGTTAGTCATTGCCTCTTCTCATATGACGTTGGGGAAAATTGATAGTGGCATCTTGACGACGTGATCTAAGGATCCCGTTAAAACAATTTCACCAAAAGTAAAGTCATCAAGAGGCTGGGTGACATTGAGTGTAATTTGCAAATGTTGGGTTCCTTGTGGAGCTATTGTAAACCAAGATGGTTGTACATCAACCATCACTCCTTTTGGTGGCAACACTGCACTAACATACGTCTCTGCTTTGCTTCCAACATTCATGGCTGTCCGACGAACTAGTCGCGATCCATTAAGGGATGTTACTGTAATCGAAGGCAAATTTAGGTCCGATGGATTGTCAAATAACTCACCACAAACTCCTCCTGTTGCACTTTTGACTATTGCACTTTCAATATTTGGTAAAGAACACAGGAAACTGATGTAATCCTCGTACCCTGTCTCAATAAGAATAAATAAATGAGATGAAAGATCAGCACTTTTGGTAACTCGACTTAGAATTTGTGATGTCAAATTGTTCCTTTAAAAAAACCATCAACTTCAAATTGTTTACGTTCTAACTAATACGAAAACATAATTATTTCTCTAATCTTTGATCCCTCATCTTCAGCCAATTAGTGATTGTGAATTGTAATTTTCTTTTGCAAATTAGTACTTAGGATCTGTATTGTCCTTTTCGATCTTGAGCAGCTTTGCTCGTACCGTCCGTCTGTTATCATGACTATTGACGAAACTTCCACAGTCAAGACCTCAGCCTCAACCAGCCATGGCGTGATCAATCATATCACTCAAGTCGGACAGTTGGTTACCATTAATCCAGCCACTCAACTTCCTATCAAATTAACTGGAAGCAGCAACTACCTAACATGGTTGCCAAGGCACCAACTGCTCATGCAGCTTGGACGAAACTTGCTCAACAATGCGCAAATAAGTCCCAATCACGAGTCTATAGATTTCAAGACTCTCTTGCTCGCCTTACCAGGTCAATAGCTCAATATCTCAATGAGATCTACACTATTGATGAACTAGCCATTGCTGATTTGAGAACAGGAGCGCCTCTAGCTCAAGGCCCGAATAAAGCTCAAGCTTACAAATGGACTGGATCCTCACCACGTGCAGCCTACCTTGCTTCTACATCCACTCGTCCTTCATTTACACTTTGGCATCATCGTCTCGGACATCCTCATTTAAAAATTCTGAAGTTTGTTATTTCACTATTTTGCTTACTAGTTTTCGATTTCTATCAAGATCATTGTAACTCATGTCTTTGTAATAAAAGACATCGTTTGCCATTCAATCAGTCTACATTAAGAAGTTCAAGACCATTAGAACTTTAATATATTGATCTATGGGGATCCTCTCCCGTCAATTCCACCGAAGGCTATCACTACTATGCCATCTTTCTTGATCACTTCACAAAATACACATGGATTTTCTCGTTGAAAAAGAAATCTAATGTTGTCTCCATCCTTACTGCCTTCAAATTGCTTGTCAAAAAGTTCTTTAATTGTTTAATCACTAGTTTATATTCAAATGGTGGTGGCGAATATGAGAGCTTTGCAAAGACACTTTCTATCATGGGAATTCAGCATCTCCTCAACAGCCCACGCCTCAAAGGGAGTGTTGCAGAAAGCAGTGGCATAGCCACCCTATGCCAAGGATGGTCAAGCATACACCGTTTGCCGAAAAATTATACTGGGTATATAAGTTGAATATTACTGTTAGTTTGATAGTTAAATAGTAGTAAATAACCCTTATCCCATATGTATTAGGAGTAGGACATGTATTATATGTATAGGGCTCATTGTATCATTGTCAATATTAATCAATAATATTTTCTCCCGTGCATTCTCACATGGTATCAGAGCAACTAGTGAGAAATCCCCGTTGTGCAGTTACTTGCGAGTCCGGGACAGTCACCGTGCCTTTTTTCCGGTGACTTTCAGGCTCTTTTTTTGCGAAATCCCTTCTCCGATGGGTTTTTTACGAAAAATAACACCACCAGCAGGTGTAGATTTCTCAGGCGACCAAACCTCAAACCCCAGAAAACCTCACCAGCAGAACCCGTCCATGTGCTCTCACGCACCTCCAGATCTTCTGACGCCGGGGGCGCGTCAGACCCACGCGCCGGCGCGTGAACAGTGTTCCGGTCATCTTTTTGGAAAATTTCTTCAGGACAGTCCTATTTTCTAGTAATTCCAACCAGTCCCATACTGTTTTCTTTTTATTCCGAGCACTTTGAGATTTTTCCGGTGTGCACAGTAAGTTTTCCGGCGAGAACAGTAATTACTTGAAAATTTCTGCTCTTTTTTTCCGGCACAATATTATAATGGCATTCGTATCAGAAGTCTTTAACTCACAATCCATTGGATCCAATACATTGAATCCAATCCAGATGGTTTCTTTACCGGATTATATTGAGTTCCTTCAGTACAAAGCACGTAAACAGACATATTCAGGATTAGCCTCCGTTGTTTCGACAAATAGTAGCATGACTTGTGTCTCCCAATCTTCAACTTCTGAGTCTTGGGTCATTGATTCAGGTGCATCTGATCATATTTCTGGTAACAAATCTCTTTTCGCTAGTATTTCATATTCTCAATCTCTTCCAACAGTCACAATGGCCAATGGGTCTCAAGCCATGGCAACTGCAATAGGTCAAGCAAGTCCACTTCCTTCCTTACCTTTAAACTCAGTTCTTTATGTTCCTGGTAGTCTTTAATCTCATAGCCGTTAGTCGCTTAGCCAAATCACATAAATTTGCTGTTTTATTTCTTGATGACCTTGTTTTTATACAGGAACGCAGTACAGGGCGGACCATTGGTACTGGACATGAATCAGATGGACTTTATTACCTTATCCTTGCAAAATCACATGGACTCGCATCTTGTCTTCCTCTAATAACTTGTCCCGTTACTAATTCACCAGATTTATTACATAAACGGTTAGGACATCCCAGTTTGTCAAAACTTCAGAAAATCGTACCTGGCTTATCTCACTTGTCCACCCTAGAGTGTGAGTCATGCCAGCTCGGTAAGCATACCTGCTCCCATTTACCGCGGCGTCTTGATAATCGAGCAGAGTCACCTTTTACTTTAGTCCATTCAGATGTTTGGGGTCCTAGTCGGGTCATTTCTACCTTGGGATTCCGCTACTTTGTCAGTTTCATTGATGATTATTCCAGGTGCACTTGGATATTTTTGATGAAAAATCGATCTGAGTTGTTTTCTATTTTCCAGACCTTCCACGCTGAAATTCAAAATTAATTTGGGGTTTCTATCCGCACATTTCGTAGTGATAATGCCCTAGAGTATTTGTCTTCCCCATTTCAGCAGTTTATGAACTCCAATGGGATTATTCATCAAACATCTTGTCCGTACACATCCCAACAAAATGGGGTAGCTGAAAGAAAGAATAGACATCTTATTGAAATTGCTCGTACCCTACTCATACAATCTCATGTTCCGTTGCGTTTTTGGGTGGATGCAGTTCTTACATCTTGTTATCTTATTAACCGTATGCCATCTTCAGCTATCCAAAATCAAGTTCTATTCTCTGTCCTGTTTCCCCACTTAGCTTTGTTCTCTCACCCCGTGTCCTTGGGAGTACGTGCTTTGTTCATGACCTTACTCCAGGAAAAGATAAGTTAGCTCCTCGTGCTCTTAAGTGCATATTTCTGGGTTACTCGAGAATGCAAAAGGGATATCGATGTTATTATCCTGACCTTCAGCGATTTCTTATGTCTGCTGATGTTACCTTCTTTGAAACCCAATCATACTTCACAAGTCCAGTTAATCACTTAGATATTTCTGAGGTGCTACCAGTTCCTTCTTTTGGAGATTCAGTCCCTAACTCCCATTCATCTTCCTCCATAGCTCCACCACCTATAGTTTCAGTTGCAGCTCCACCACCTACAGCTCCAGTGCCACCACCGAGTCCAGTTCCACCAACTATAGCTCCAATGCCACCACCTAGTCCAGTTCAACCTTCTACAGCTCCACCACTCCTGACTTATCATCGTCGTCCGCGCCCAGCATCAGGCCCAGCTGATTCACGTCCTGCACCTGACCCTGCTAATACTGCGGACTTGTCTCCTCTTAATCAATCGATTGCACTACGAAAAGGTATACGGTCCACACTTAATCTTAATCCTCATTATGTCGGTTTAAGTTACCATCGTCTGTCATCATCCCATTGTGCATTTGTGTCATCTTTGTCCTCTGTTTCCATCCCTAAGTCTACAAGTGAAGCACTGTCTCATCCCGGATGGCGACAGGCTATGATTGACGAGATGTCTGCTTTACATACGAGTGGTACTTGGGAGCTTGTTCCTCTTCATTCGAGTAAATCGACTGTTGGTTGTTGTTGGGTGTATGCAGTCAAAGTTGGTCCAGATGGCCAGGTTGATCGACTTAAGGCTCGCCCTCGAGCCTGGTTTGGTAAGTTCAGCACAGTTATTCAGGAGTTTGGCATGACTCGTAGTGAAGCTGATCACTCTGTATTATCGACATTCTGCTTCAAATCTCTGTATTTATCTGGTCGTTTATGTTGACGATATTGTTATTACCGGCGATGATCAGGATGGTATTAGTAAGTTGAAGCAACATCTCTTTCAGCACTTTCAGACTAAGGATCTGGGCAGATTAAAGTATTTTCTGGGTATTGAGGTCGCCAAGTCTAGCTCAGGTATTGTGATCTCACAATGGAAGTATGCCTTAGATATTCTTGAGGAGACGGGAATGACAGGTTGTAGACATGTTGACACTTCGATGGATCCGAATTCTAAACTTCTGCCACGACAGGGGGAGCCTCTTAGCGATCCTTCAAGATATAGGCGGTTGGTTGGTAAATTAAATTACCTCACAGTGACTAAACCTGACATTTCCTTTCCTGTGAGTGTTGTGAGTCAGTTTATGGATTCTCCCTGTGATAGTCATTGGGATGCAGTTGTCCGCATTCTTCGGTATATCAAATCAGCTCCAGGCAAAGGCTTATTGTTTGAGGATCAAGGTCATGAGCAGATCGTTGGGTACTCAGATGCTGATTGGGCAGGATCACCTTCTGATAGACGTTCTACGTCTGGATATTGTGTCTTAGTAGGAGGAAATCTGGTGTCTTGGAAGAGCAAGAAACAGAATGTGGTTGCTCGGTCTAGTGCAGAAGCAGAATATCGAGCAATGGCTATGGCGACATGTGAGCTAATTTGGATCAAACAGTTGCTCAAGGAGTTGAAATTTGGTGAGATTAGTCAGATGGGGCTTGTGTGTGATAATCAAGCTGCTCTTCATATTGCGTCAAATCCAGTGTTCCATGAGAGAACTAAACACATCGAGATTGACTGCAACTTTGTTAGAGAAAAGATACTCTAGGGAGATATTACTACAAAATTTGTGAAGTCGAATGATCAGCTTGCTGATATTTTCACCAAGTCCCTTACTGGTCCTCGTATTAGTTATATATGTAACAAGCTCGGCACATATGATTTATATGCACCAGCTTGAGGGGGAGTGTTTGTTTGATAGTTAAATAGTAGTAAATAACCCTAATCCCATATGTATTAGGAGTAGGGCATGTATTTTATATATATAGGGCTCATTGTAACATATGTATATACATCAATAATATATTTTCTCCCGTACTTTCTCACATATGCCAATGACGACTAATTTGAGATGGTAGGCTTGCTTTTTTCTTGTTTATAGTTCTTCAATCCCCNTACAACAAAATTTTAAAACAAAAAACGAAAAATAGGAGAAAGGATCGTAACCCATAAAAAATAAAGAGAACTATGAAAAAGATGTGTATGAAATAAATACCTGGGAATGTTGTCTATTTGATGAAAATGGAAAGAAGGGAGGCAATGGAGAAGAAGAAATACTGAAATTGCAGAAATTTCTTCCTCTCCAACGCGGAATTAGAATGAAGAAATGATGGACACAAAGAGTCTCTCTTTTTGAATGGATCAAATATTGAAGGGAGAAAAGTGGAAGGTCCCGCGAAAAACCAGGTTTTCTACACTTTCTTGACCGTTGGGATTTTTACACTTCTCCTACATCACATTTTCACCTCTTTATTTTTTTTTCTTTTCCGGCTAATTCGAGAATATTATTTTCCCTTTATTTCAATGTGACTTTTATTTCATGATAAATTAATACAATTATCCCTTTAATTTATAATTCATGATAAGTTAATGTGATTTAATATAAATACGGAGTGTCTATAATTTTTTATCGTTAAGTCAGCCCCTCTACCTCTACGGTTAAGAATCGACATAAATGTCTTATGTCGGTTTGAGTTCCACATGTTAGCTCATGATTGGTCATAAAATCATCATTCAGACTGGAGGGTCATGAACTTTAGTAATTTTTTGTCTGACTGAATAATTTATTTATAAGAAAATATAGAAGTAATTTGAGCGTCGATATGAATAAACAGCGTGGATCAATGAATTTCTTAGTCGGACCACATGGGAATATTGTAGTCAAGGGTATGTACTATAGAATTTAAATTGTATGCATTTTACAAAATCAAGTTACTTAAAAGATAATTGCAAATAATTTTATTTAATAAAATTAAGTAATAACATAATAAGTAATATGCTATAACATGGTAAATTATAGTAATAGCGTAAAAAAAGTTATTTTCTCATTTGTTTTTCACCTCATTGTTGTATTTGAGTAGTAATTTTTTTTTTTTTGATGATTTATGACCCTCATTTTCACTAATGGTAGTAATATACTAACATAGTTTGAGAAGTACTAGTGTATAGCAATGACTTTCACCGAAAAAATAAAGTAAAGTGATAGAGAAAAATTGGATAATAACTAATTTTATTTATTTAAAATAAGATATTGATAGCTTCTAAGAAACACTAGTTGAGGGCAATTTGTGAAATAAGAACTTCATCTTTCTAATTTTATCCTTGTAATATGCGGATATGAAATTCTTTTGTTTATCTTGAAAATGGTAATAATATTTTAGATTTGATTTTGTGGTTCTAAAAATATGTGATCTATTTTTATGCTAGTTGTTAGGCAATAGATGCTAAGTAAAAGGTTAGAAAATAGAATAAGAGCTTGTAGATGGCTTAATAATCAAACCGAAATGGCTGGGAATCGAGGCCTCGAGCTTGCATATGCGGGGCCTCGAGGTCGAGTCGGATGCTCGGTTAAGGACAGTTGATGAAGGATTAACAGTTATGGGAGCTGCGATGGCGGCTCTCTATGATCAATAATGAGCAATAAATGATGAACAATTAATAGAACACAATGAATATATGCAATAAATGTAAATAATGAAACCAAGAGAATGTGTTCAAGCTAGAGAGCAGAGGATGTTCTTGTATTGAATGTAGTGTGTTGTATCTTGTGTATCCGATGCCTTTTACAAAATGACAAGGATCCCCTTTATATATGGACGGAAATCCCAACATAATACACGAGTAATTATTACAAAGAAAAGTAGCTGGCACAGCTACTTACTAGTCTGGTATGGTACAGACTAGTGTTTCCTTTGCAGGTTTTGTCAGCTTTGATCATATGCCTTGGGAACTTCCCGCTAGTGTGTCGTAGCCGTTGGTTTGCACTGCCTCGAGGTCGATCATTACGAACCCTCGGGGGCGAACTCCGAGCTAGACTTCGAGCCTCCCGGGGTGGTCTTTTTTGAGGCGCCCTAGTGATCATAAAATCGAGCCCTCTGATTTTTACCGTATACAAAAACAATTTTCCCTTCTCTACCATGTTTCTTCTCCTACCTCGGGTTTCCGAATCCACTCCTCATTCTTGAATTGATGTTCTACCTATTGACCACACTCCACCTATATCATCAAACACCACTACACCTATACTCACTCCTGATATCTCCCTAGTTCTCAATATCTACTCCCGTATCCACGCCATTGGATGTCATAATTTCACCACCCACTACTCCAGCTCCAGCTCCGCGCTCACTACAACAATATCAACAGAGTCTCATGTCCAACTGCTCCTATTCTGAAATTGAGTGAAGATGGCTCAAACTCTTCTTTGCAACAGGTAAATAGTCCACTTCATCCACCAGCTCATATAGTCACTCGGTCCCAGCACAGTATCTTCAAACTGAAGAAACCACTTGATTATTCAGCTCTCTAAGAATCAGCGGGTCCTTTTTGTTAGGATTTTGCCCTGAATTTCTAATCTATTAGGATTCTCTTTCTTGAAGGAAAAAAAAAACTCATAAAAAGAATAAATCTCATTCATGTGCATTATCCTTTTCTTGGAGGAGAAGTTTTGTACTTCTATAACTTGATATTTTCTTCTCACAACAAGAACAACAACAATAGCATCCACAATGTAGTCATTAAAGAGTCTTGTTTAGGGGAGAATTTTCTCTCAATGGTTTTTATATTTTTATACTAGTTTGCATTGTTAGCTTCGAATGCGTCATGTTATTTAGATCCCAACACTCTTGTGGCTCCTCGCACATATACAGAAGTAGTCCAGCATGGCAAGATCCAATGCATGAAGAAATTGATGCCCTTGTCCGCAACAAGACTTGGTCCCTCGTTCCTCCATCTGCAAACCGAAATATCATTGGCTGCAAGTGGGTTTTTCGGGTCAAATTAACAAAAATCCGATGAAATCTAGATCGATTCAAAGGTTGGCTAGTTGCAAAAGGATTTCATCAGCGCCCTAGTATTGACTTCACCTCAACTTTCCGTCCAGTGGTAAAACCAACAACTATCCCTCTGATTCTAACTTTGGCCACATACTCCAAATGGCTTCTTTATCAACTTGATGTGAATAATGCATCTATCCAAGGTAAACTAGAGGATGAGGTTTACATGGAGCAACCCCCTAGTTTTGTCAACTCTAAGTATCTTATGTTTGCAAACACCATAAGGCAATTTATGGTCTTCGCCAAGCCCCTAGTTCATGTTATAATGAATTCAAGAAATTTATTTGCTCAATTGGGTTTGTTGGTTCTAAGTCGGATACTTCACTTTTTACAATGCATGGTCTGACCTATGTTGTTTTTCTACTTCTCTATGTCGATGATATTATATTGACAGGTTCTTCTGATGCAAAAGTACTTGAAGTGAATACAGCTCTAGCAGCCCGTTTTCTCTGAAAGATCTACAGCCTCTTAACTACTTTCTTTGTGTTAAGGTTTGCCATACATCTGCAGGTCTTCTCCTCTCACAAAGAAAGTATATTGCTGATCTTCTTCATCGATTCAATATGCTTGATGGCAAAGGAGTAAATTCCACTTGCAGCATCGCTCCACTCACACTTGATGATGGCACTGCACCCACGGATCAAAAGCAATATCGTCAAGTTGTTGGTGCTATTCAGTATTTTTCTATTACCCGTCCTGGTATATCCTTTGCAGTAAATCGCCCATCTCAGTTCATGCATCGTCCCACTCATTCAAATTGGGATCTGTATTTTTATTTTCTATCTTGAGCTGCTTTACTCTTTTATAGTATATTTAAAGAAGGATACTGTAATGGAATAGCATAACCATTTTTATCAAACTCTCCAAACCTCTTTACTAACCAGTTAATAACGATAGAAATTTACCATTTGCTTTCTTCAGATGGATTTATATATATACGTACTACACTTATACCTGCTGAAAAGATGAGACCAGGATGGAGAGCACGAGAGGGATTGACAAGGCCAGCACCAAAACCAAAAGGAGCAGAAGTGTATAAGGTGTAGAGATCAAATCCATGAGCCATAATGGGGTCCCCAAGATTGTCATAAGTGGTGGCTGTGGTTGACATTGCTGAAGCTACCATTGATGGTGTCCATGATGGATTATATTGCTTTATTAGTGCAGCTATTCCAGCAATATGAGGGGTTGCCATGCTTGTACCAGACATTAGGGCAAAATTATGTCCTGCATATATCATAAATAGCGTATTCATATATTAACTTTATACCAGAAGAGTAGTTATAAAAAAATTCTAGAAACATATATACCAGACAGAATGGGATTTAAAACACTCATGGGACTCCAAGCTGCCCAAATTTGGTGTCCAGGAGCCAAAATATCAGGCTTAAGTACATCAGTAGGATTTTTACTTTGATCAATGTAATCAGGACCCCTTGACGAAAATCTACTAACTATAGGAGCTCTACCCTTGTAAGAAGCAATTCTTCCTTCACTTATGGCTGCTCTACCACCATATCTTACCACAAAACCATTCTTGTCCCTTACAGTTTCTCTTTCATAGTACTGCAATATATTCTGCAAATACAATAGATATAGTTATATATATATTTGTTAATTAATTAGGTACAGACAGACAGACCTGGGTATCACTAGTTGTTGGTATCATAATGCCAGGAGTGGCGAAAGGAATAGGCTCCGCTATGAAATCTCCATAACTTGGATTTGCAACAAAAACAAATGCTTTGAATCGAACAAGGTTGGCAGTATGTATGATGCCCATAAGACTGGAATTCCCATTATAGAAACCAGCTGAAAATGTGCAAATCACAACACTGTCTTCCACAACAAGAGGGTCAAATGCCTCTGGGTATTGGCATTCTTCCGCATTGAAAATTCTTGGAAATGTGCTATTTTTTTTTACTGCATCCTTAGCCAAAACCAGCTTATACTGAATCAATCCACCTCCAAATGTCGGTCCTACAAAAATACATACTAGTAACTGTGAAAATATATTGTTTAGAAGCCCTCAAAACAAAAATCATACTTTTCTTTTTTTTCATTAATTAACCTATGCATTATGCCATTATCTGCCACAACACTATATGTGAAATACAGAGTGAATTTAATCATCTTCGTATGATATATTCCAACGTCAAATAAGCTATCAACTGTCTACCCGTAAAACGGTATAGTTGAATTTATACGTGGTTTATAGACAAGTGAATTAGTTTGATCCAAAAATAATAGATGAATTAGACAAAAATACAAGAGTTAGCCTTAAAATTGAAATAGACGGCAGATATCTTGGTTCCGGGCGCAGAGCTACTGGGAGCAATAAAAACAACACAAATAAGCAAGAAGGTAAAATGTTGTGATATAATATAGTGTATGCTTATTAGATTATTCGTGTCCCCTTTACAATGATGATAGAGCTCACTATTTATAGTTGCACCTAGGGAACAAGGTCCTAGGATTAAGCTCCTCTTTAATGACAATTATGAGGGCATTATGAGGGCAATTGAAGGATATGTAACGGTGGGTAATGAATGCCACCATGCACTTAATGCTGTAGAATATTCTTCATTAAATGCTACCGGATGGCAGCGGCATTAATTTTGTCCTTATGAGTATCATTCACTCCGGTGACAAGCGAGATCATTGCCTTCGGGTTTGGCTATCTTCTGCCTTCGGTTTCACATGTCTCTTTCTCATGCGATCATTAGATACGAACATATTTTACCCCATACACCAACTAATTTTTCTTTTTTAAGTATCAAGTATGTCGTTGAAGTGACCAAATATCGACTATCCAACTTTTTTAGAGCGATCACTAAGTCTAGAAGTAAAGGCAGATTCCATATTTGGCACATAAATATATGATCGTTAAAGTTATTAATATTAAACTGTGTTGTAAGAAATTATGATCTAAGAATCTCATATACGGTGTTGCAAAAATTAATTTTAATTGAACCCATAGTGAAGCACATAGGCTCCATCCGCCTTGCCTTGAAGTTTTCTCGAATTAGCCGGTCTCCACTTTCAATGTTAAAGAAAACAAATGTTTCCAATCCTAGTTTCTTCTTTTTCTTGCTGTAAAGGTGGCCGGTTTGTGGGATCTCACGCTTTTCTCATTAGTAATGCAACTATATATACAAAATCGCAACATAACCCTAACTTTCTCTCCAAGTTCCTAGAAAATAGGCCTACACATAGTACAACATTTATTTACTGTATTTGCTATATACGGTCAATACCCCTCCTCATGTTGTGTAATGAGGATTTCAAATGCCCAAAAGTGTTCATACTATGATGTCCTAATGCCTTCGCAAAGATATTTGTCAACTAATCATGAGAAGGAACATAACTGTGATGTATACTGCAGGCGACTAGCTCATCTCTAACAAAATGGCAATCTACTTCAAGATGTTTGGTCCGTTCATGAAAGACTGGATTCCGGACTATATGCAAAGCCAGACATGATAATTATGTTCCACTCCCAGGCTATGTAAAATTCCTTTCAACCACTTCATCTCACAAATAGTCATTGCCATGGATCTATACTCCGCTTCTACTTAGGATCGAGACACAATAAGATGCTTCTTAGTCTTCAATGGTATAGGAGAGCCGCCAAGGGAAATAACTATTCTATGAGCAACCATCTTGTTAAAGTACATCCGGCCTTGTCCGAATCGCCCCATCCGTCTAGATGGAGGTCAAAATCATTGCGCAGGACAACACTCATAGGTTCCCCTTTAAGTAAAGTACGACCCAGAGAGTAGCTACTCAATGCTCTATCGCGGTTGTTGCATGAATCGTGACAGAAAATGCACATTGTAAGATAACTCTGACAGAGTGAAACAAAGATATATTAGTCGATCGATCAATCAACGATATCATTCCGGGTCTTCAAGTGTATGTCCTCAGCTAGTGTAGCCTATGATTTTTCTCTAAGGGAGTGCTAACAAGCTCGGCTTCTAATAGACCAACCTCGAAAATTATGTCCAAGGCATACTTCCGCTGGCACAAAAAGATTCCTTCTGGGCCTCTCCTAATCTCAACTCCAAAAAAATATTCTAAAGCACCCAAATCTTTCATGTGAAAGCACTTATTGAGATAGGGCTTGAACCGCTGAATGGTAACAGGAACATACCCAAAAATGATCAAATCGTACATGTAAATAAGCACATTGATCTGCATATCTTTCGGTATCAAAGTGATTTGAGAATAATTTGAATATGATTGCTTGAACCCATAGTCTTTCGGGGCATTCAACAACTTGACATACCAATAACGCGGAGCATATTTCAATATACAAAGAAATTTTCGAAGATTGCACACCTTTTCTGATCAAGTAACTCAAAACTCGGGGGGTTAATCTCATATATACTTATTCTTGAAGATCCCCATGTAAGAATTCAGAATGTCCATTTGATGTAATTCTAAGCTCTTTATTTCAGCAATAGCCAAAAATGTCTGAATAGTTACCATCTTGGTGATCAGAGCAAATGTCTCAATATAATCAATTCTCTCCAATCAATTATTGCCGAAAATGACTAGATTTGCCTTATATCGCTCGAGGGTGTCATCCGAGTTGTATTTGATCTTGTAAACCCACATATAACTAAGCACTTTCTTATTAGGAGGCAGGTCCTCTATCGCTCATGTCTCTTTATTCTCCGATGCTTGTATCTCATATTGCATTTCCTTCCTCCACCGTTCATCCTTCACAGCATCCGAGAAATTTGTTGGCTCATGCCCTACAGTAATTACTTTAGAAAACTTCTATATTGCAGCGAAAAATTTCATAATTCACATACTGTGCTATATTTACGGTAGGGCTCAACTGAGAGATGTTGTGACACGGGTGACAGATCATATGGACTTAATTTTTGGATCGTGTTGGTAACATAATCACAAAGAACGGATTCTTTTTTTTTTGGTAAAAAGTTTTATGCAAGAAGCTGAAATTGGTTATGAGAAAACCTTTCCACCAGTTATAAAGTTTACCAATTCGATTATCTTTGGCTATTGTTGCACGTTTGGATCTGAAATTACACCAAATGGACATGAATAATTTTTTGCAATGGAGAACTAAATGAGAAAATACATGGAACAACATATAGATTTTGTCATTAAAGGCCAAAAAAAGAAAAAAAGATTTGCAAATAGAAAAGATCTATATATGGCCTGAAACTGTCCTCGAGGAAATGGTATTTGAGATTTCACTAGGAGGTGATCTCATATGATACTATGATACAATGAAAATTATTGCATCTATATGAAGAAGTCCAATGAAATATTTATAATTCTTTTTCTTGACGCGCATGATATGTTTTTGCCAGAAATAATTTGGAGTATCTGAGAACGATTAATCATGGCTTTCAATGTCATTTGACATGAAAGATATGGGTGAGATAGACTACATCCTTGGAGTTAAGATCCAAATAAATCGTTCCAAGAAGTTATTGCATCTATCTCAAGAAACTTATATAGAGAAAGTTTTGGAATGCTTTTGACTAAATTATTGCAAACCCATGGATACTCCTTTAGCGGAAGTGAAACCTCAAGTCTTGAAATGTGTTTAGAGATTAAAAATAACAAGGAATACATAACTTGAGTTCCATATTCAAGTGATGTCAGGAAGTTGATGTACGCTATAATGTGCACCCAAATATTTATTATGTCATAGGTTTGATTGACAGGTATCAAACCAATCTTGGAAGAGATCATTGAAAAGAAATGATGAGGATTTTTCGATACCTAAAGAAAACTGCAGATTCTTCACTATGTTATAGTGAAAATGAATTATCTTTAGAGAGTATACAAATGTGAGAGACATCATGGCAAATGAAGAAATAACATTACAATACATACAAACACAAAAAATATAGTTGATCCTCGTACAAAAGCAATATCTAGATATATATTTGAGAAACATGTATAGCTCTAGGTTTGCAAAGGATATGTTAGTATTTGTGTATTGTAAAATATTTAGTTATTATAGTATACTCATTAATGTATTATTATTAATATTTAGTTGATATTTTGTATGCATGTGATGGTATCCTTTTGAAGGATATAAGTGTGTCAGATAAGTGGCGAGATCGACTCTCTCACACGAGTGATCGCCCCTAACGTCGAGGAACATGCATAGATGAGATATATTAAAACCTTGATTAGTGCAAGGTCATGTATATCTTCGGACAAAATGGTTTGTCTTGACTAGAGTTCAAGTTTAAGGATTTCATGATCCTTAATGACTTGTTTTATGAGCCAAATGTGAGTTTCTCTAAGAATTGAATTTGAGGATTGTTAAAGTGAGAAACTCGGGTTAGACATCTGGAGGTGCATAGACTAAGATGTGGACACTGTTGAATGAGCAATGAATAAGACACGTAGTCCAATATAATGTGAGAATACCGTAACATGTGTTGCATACCGCGTGTGCTATCAACCAATGGAAAAGTAGAAGAATAGATCCTTGCTTCTTCATTGTGTGAGATGCTGAAGAGTTATATTAACTTTAATAGGAATATCTTTTGGCTTCTTGAAGTGCCAATCGGTGTTGCTATTTAGCATGTCACCAATAGCCATGAGTGATTCGCAATGCAATGCATGTCTACGAAAGCAGTTGATTTGGAGCGAATATATTCAAGTAGAAAGGAAAGACGATTAAAATTAGTAAGTTAACTTGTATCCACATGTCGCCAATTACACTTACTATGAGGGTATCAATCATAAAAAGACATTGTACAGATGCATTTTTCGGCAACAGCTACAGTGTTGGTGGGGATACATCGACCGATGTTTCTTTCTCATCTGATTTCAGTGTGATTTGAGGTTTAATTCGTTAGAAATTATTTACGTTACCAACAGTAAGAATAAAAGAATAAATTGTAATTCACGGAAACAAGTTTATAAAGACATCATTAAACTTAACCTGACGGGTCGCAAGGACAAGTAATGACATAACCCTTGTTTATGCCCTAGCCTTAAAACGTTACTCTCAGTAATGCCATAATATATTTTTAAAAATAAAGCGATAAGAATCATTTTTCTCATTCACGTTTAATTAATAATCGTTCCAACGACTGCATGAACATTTTACTAAACTTCATTAGCTGTTAGTTTTTGCCCGGTGAAATTTTTAAATAAAATAATTCCTAAGAAATACGTTAATACTAGTTCGGAAATATTATTATTTTCGTAAAATGATTGAAATAATGGGTTACTTCCGTAAAAATGCCATAAAAGTAAGATAGACTTTTAAATAATAATTATGTAGAAAAACTAACCTGATAATCCTACACCCCCAATTTTGAGACCGTTACCAAGAATAAGAGTGGCAGGATAGGTTCTATCAATGTCACAAGCAGCAACACCTACAGCCCATGGACTATAAGAGATGACAGAGTAAGGAGAAGGACCCTGGTTCCCAGCTGCTTGAACAACAAATGTTCCAGCCTTGTGTGCAGCTAACATGAATATCTCAAACAGGCTCAAGAAAGTCAGTGTGCCTTCTGGTGGTTCATCTGGTCCTATTGATAGAGTCAAGATATCAACCCCATCTAATACTGCCTGCAAATTAATTTGTGAAACTGGGTCAATCTCTTGAAATTTTAGAATTTGGTTGAATGAGAATTCCGGATCGGACTCATGCATATTAGAAAAATGAAAGGTGTGAACTGGGCTACGTATGTGCTAATGCTAAAACGATATCAATTACTTCTTTCTAATAGTCGTGGTGTTCGAGTCAATTTGCACGCATTTCAATTATACTAAAACAATAATTACTTATATAATAGCGGTGGAATTGCAAAGGAAAAATAACTACTCCCTCCGTCCCGAAAAAAGATGACACTTTTCGAATTTCAAGAGTCAAATGAGTAGTTCTTTGACCACGAGTTTTTCATATACCTTTCAAATATTTTGAATTGTTAAATATTGTGACTCATAGTATAGTTTATATAATATTTAAATTTTACTTAAAAAAACATAAAGATTTTATGTCTAAATTCATCGTCAAATTTAAGAGGTTTGACTCTCAAGATCCGAAAAGTATCATTCTTTTTCGGACAGGGGGGAGTAATACTTCTAAAGGTTTTTGACAACTCTACCTCTTAAATTATGTATTTCTTTTCCAAATAATGTTTTGAGCATGCGCATAAGTTGCTAATACTACTTATGACTTTTTGGTATTGTTTAGGTTGAGACTCGAGGTGTCAACCGTCCAAGCATGTTCTAAATCAGTTTTAAGTTAGAGGAATTACACCAGTAATTTTCTAGTGATCATGATCGACCGGATTGACTTGTACAATTGCAAAGGAGCTAGTAGTGATCGTGAAGAAGGCTTCACAAATGCAGTTACGCTATTAGGAGGATTTATCCGTGATGTTCAAGCCCAGTGGAGTCCGCAATTTCGGAAGAGATATTGCGATCACAAAGGGCTTTAGTATTTAAACTCTAGAAACGAGTTGAAGAATCAATTTTGAGACTTCTGAGGCAAGGAACCCTCGGGTAGATTGATCATCCACATGAGTCACGGTTTACGATCGCCTCATATTCCAGTGTGCATCATGCTAGTGTACATGGAGGCTTTGTAACAACCCGGTAAGTCCGGGATGGTGGTCAGGCCATTAGAGGTGGAGTCCAGTCAGGGAGAGGCCATCTGAGAGGTGGTGGTCAGATTGGTGGGGCTCAGCCCCATTGCTATGCATTTCCAGCTAGACCTGAGGCGGAGTCGTTTGATGCGGTCATCACAGGTATTGTTCTAGTTTGCCATAAAGATGAATTAATTTTATTTGATCCGGGATCCACTTATTCATATGTGTCATCCTATTTTTTTCATATTTAGATATATCTCGTGATTCTTTGAGTGCCCCTGTTTATGTGTCTATGCTTGTTGGGGATTCTATCATGGTGGGCCGGGTCTATCGCTCTTGTTTGATCACGATTGGGAATTATGAGACTAGAGTTGACCTTCTATTACTTGATATGGTGGATTTTGATGAGATTTTGGACATGGATTAGTTGTCACCATATCATGCTATTTTGGATTGTCACGCCAAGACTGTGACGATAGCCATGCCTAGGTTGCCTCGATCGGAGTGGAGAGGGACTCTTGGTCATTCCACTAGCAGGCTCATTTCATATTTAAAGGCTCGGTGTATAGTCGAAAAGGGGTGTTCGGCGTATTTGGCTTATATCCGCGATTCTAGTGCGGAGTTTCCTTCCATGGATTCGTTCCGGTTGTGCGTGAGCTCCCAGAGGTGTTTCCTACAGACTTCGCGGCATACCACCCGATAGAGATATCGACTTTCGCATTTACTTGGTTCTGGGCACTCAGCCCATTTCTATTCCACCATACCGTATGGCCCCAGTTAGGATTAAAGAATTGAAGGAACAATTGCAGGATTTAATTGATATGGGATTCATTAGATCTAGTGTCTCGCCTTGGGGTGCACCGATGTTGTGTGTGAAGAAGAAGGACGGATCGATGTGAATGTGCATAGATTATCGGCAGTTGAACAAGGTCACTATCAAGAACAAGTATCCGTTCCCGAGGATTTTGACCGGCTTCAGGGGGCCAAGGTGTTTTCCAAGATTGATTTGAGGTCTGGCTACCATCAGGTGAAGATTAGGGCATCGGATGTCCCAAGACCGCTTTTCGAACTCGGTATGGTCACTACGATTTCTTGGTGATGTCATTTGGCTTGACTAATGCCCCAGCAGCCTTCATGGATTTGATGAACCGGGTATCCAAGCCATATTAGGATTCCTTCTTGATCGTCTTCATCGATAATATTTTGGTTTACTCCTGCAGTCGAGAGGAGCATGAGCAGCACCTATGGATCGTACTTCAGACTTTGAAGGATCATCCCGTTATATGCCATATTTTCGAAGTGCGAGTTCTGGTTAGACTCATTTGCCTTTTTGGGGCATATCGTATCTTCCGAGGGCATCAAGGTAGATCCTAAGAAGATTGAGGCAGTTCAGAACTGACCTAGACCTACTTCAGCTATAGAGATTGGGAGCTTCCTAGGTTTGGCCGGGTATTATCGCCGGTTCATGGAGGGATTTTCATCTATCTCAGCCCCATTAACCAAGTTGACCCAGAAGGGTGTCCTTTTCAGATGGTCTGACGAGTGTGAGGTGAGCTTTCAGAAGCTCAAGAATGCATTGACTACAGCCCTAGTATTGGTGTTGCCTACAAGATCGGAATCTAACATTGTGTATTGTGATGCATCGCATATTGGGCTTGGCATGGTGTTGATGCAGGACGGTAGGGTGATTGCATACGTGTCTCAGTAGTTGAAGGTTCATGAGAAGAATTACCCTGTGCATGATTCGGACTTGGCAACCATTGTCATGCGCTAAAGATTTGGAGGCATTATTTGTACGGCGTTCCATGTGAGGTCTATACCGACCATCGAAGTCTCCAACACCTGTTCAAGCAGAAGGACCATAATTTGCAGCAACAGAGATGGTTAGAGTTGCTAAAAGACTATGATATTACCAAATTATATCATCCGGGAAGGACAATGTAGTGGACGATGCATCACATAGGAAGTCAGAGAGCATGGGCAGCTTGGCATATTTACCGGTAGTGGAGAAGCCACTAGCCATGGATGTTCAAGATTTGGCCAATCAGTTCGTGAGGCTGGATGTTTCGGAGCCTAGCCGGGTTTTTGCTTGTGTCGTGGCACAGTCATCGTTGTTGGAGCGTATGAAGCCTCGCCAATTTAATGATCCTCTTGGTGTTGAAATACACGATGCAACGGGGTGGTGCTAAGGAGTTTGTGATTGGAGATGATGGTGTTATGAGGCCTCAAGGCCGGATTTGTATTCCAAATGTTGATGGTTGAGAGAGCTGATCCTTGAGGAGGCTCACAGTTCGCGCTATTCCATTCACCCAGGTGTCACGAAGATGTACCGTGACTTGAAACAACAGTATTGGTGGCGGAGGATAAAGAGAGATATTATTGATTATGTCTCTCGATGTTCGAATTGTCAACTGGTGAAGTATGAGCATCAGAAACCGGGTGGATTGACCGAGAGATTGGAGATGCCGGAGTGGAAGTGGGAGCGCATCACTATGAATTTTTTGGTCGGCTTACCCTGGGCCTTGAGGAAATATGACGCAATCTGGGTTATTATGGACCGATTGACTAAGTTTGCACACTTCTTTAGATTTATAGACCGGTGATGACTTCCTATTCTTTAGAGCGGTTGGCTCAGATTTATATTCGGGAGATTATTCACTTGCACGGCATGCCCATTTCTAACATTTCTGACCGAGGCACGCAGTTCACATCGCATTACTAGAGAGTCGTATAGCGTGAGTTGGGCACGCGGATCGAGCTGAGTATCGTGTTTCATCTTCAAATGGATGGACAGTCCGAGTGCACTATTTAGATTTTGGAGGACATATTGCGGGCATGTTCTGTGGATTTCGGGGGTCACTGGGACCAGTTTTTACCTCTAGCGGAGGTCGCCTATAACAACAGCTATCAGTCGAGCATCTAGATGTTTCCGTACGAGGCCTTACATGGGAGGCAATGTCATTTGCCGATTGGATGGTTTGAGCCCGGTGAGGCTAGATTATTGGGCACTGATTTGGTCCGTGATACTTTGGAAAAGGTTAAGGTGATCCAGGAGCGACTTCGTACAGCTCAGTCCAGGAAAAAGAGTTATGCATACCGGAAGGTTCGAGAAGTGGCTTACATGTGGGCGAGAAGGTTCTTCTCCAAGTGTCGCTTATGAAGCGCGTGATGTGGTTTGGGAAGAAGGGCAAGTTGAGCCCGAGGTTTATTGGACCGTTTGAGATCTTGGAGAGAGTTGGGGAGGTTGCTTATAGGCTTGCATTGCCTCCTAGCCTAGCGGGGGTACATCCGGTATTTCACGTTTCCATGCTTAGGTCACATGTTTTAGACTTCATCATGGTACAACTTGATGAGAACTTGACCTATGAGGAAGAGCCGGTGGCTATTCTAGACCAACAGGTTCGAAAGTTGAGATCCAAGAGTTTTCCTTTTGTGAAAGTGCAATAGGGAGGTCAGCCGATTGAAGAGGCTACGTGGGAGTCCGATTCCGATATAAGGAGTAGATACCCACACATTTTTACTAGTTCGGGTACATTTCTATGTCCGTTCGAGGAAGAACGTTTCCTTTAGAGATGGAGAATGTGACGACCCAATATGTCGTTTTGAGTACTAGCCTTAATTTCCATGTTCCAAGACCTCTCATAGCTTCATTTGATGTTTATTGGTTTGTGTGCATGGTCCGCATCGTTTTTCAGAAAGCTTTTACGTAAAATTTCGAAGAAAAGGTAATTTTTGACTTAAAATGAGGTTTGAGTTGACAACGGTCAACGTTTTAGATAAACGACCTCGGATCGGTATTTTGACGATTTCGGTAGATTCGTATGATATTTTTGGACTTGTACGGACGTTTGGTTGGGGTCCCGGTTGAGCCAAGCGGATTTTGGCGCATTATGTAAAAGATTTGGAAAAATGAATTTTAAGGTTGAAATCTGTTTTGATGAACGATTCTTGTTATTAGATGTTATTTGACGATTTGAGGTAGCGAGATAAGTTTGTATGATATTATTACACTTATGTGCATGTTCGGTTTGGAGCCCGAGGGGCTTCGGTGAGTCTCTAATGCATTGCGGATTGATTTAGAACAGTTGATGCATAGTTGTTGCTGGTGTAAACTTGCAGGTATCGCAATTGCGAAGACCTGCTCGCAATTGCGAGCCTCGCATTTGCGATGTCAGGCTCACAAATGCGAACATGGGCTGGGGTTGGGACTTTGCAATTGCGAAGCAAAGTTCTCTTTTGTGAACAGAGCTGGGATCGCATTTGTGATCACAGTGTCGCATTTGCAGAGTATTACCTGCATTTGCGATTGGGGGGTTATTCGCAAATGCAATAATTTTGTCACATTTGCGACTTTTACACATAGTGTGACGCTGATTGCAATTGCGATCAGTGGTTCGTAATTGCAGACATCGCAATTGCATCATCTGCAGCTGTGTAAAATGTGGAACTCTCGGGATTTAGCTTATTTTAAACCAATTTTCAACTCTAGACACCATAGAGGCGATTTTCTTAGAGAGCTTTTCTTTAAAAAATCATTGGCAAGTAACTTTAATAATTTATTCCATCAATCCCCAATACTTTCCCATGAATTTTAACATCAAATTCATGAATTTCAAGGTAGAAATTAGGGGTTTTAGGTAGAATTTCAGGATTTTGCAAAATTGAGATTTAGACCTCAAATTAAGGCCGGATTTCAAAATAAATCACATAATCGGGCTTGGGGTGAATGGGTAATCAGGATTTGGTCCGAATCTCGAATAATGTCCAAGCAGGTCCGGGGTTGGCTTTTGTTGACTTTTTCAAAAATGATCAAAATTGAACCTTTTTCATTTGTGGGTAGTTTCTAAAACTTATTTTGGGTTGTTTGGTTGATAATAGGCCAGATTTGGTTGGTTTGAGGCTTGTTCCAAGGGAAAGATGGTTGATTATTTTATTGATTCCGCGAAGAGGCAAGTGTCATGGTTAACCTTGACTTGAGGGAATTAGGACTTGATTGGTCTTTTTGCTACTTGATTTTATGTGTGGGGACGGTCTATGTGCAAGGTGACGAGTGTACATACGTTGTCATGGGTTAAGCATGCAGAAGTGGGCTTTTAACTGCGCATTTTAACTATATTATGTTTTTTTTACTTTGTTCTACTATTCATGTCATGCCTTCAATGTTACTTGTGCTTCTTTGTTAATTACATGTTCCATGCACCCATTTTTTACTTGTTGTCCATTTTAGCTGTGTTATCCCTTTAATTGTCTATTTTCCTTCTCTTGCTTCTATTCGCTCCAGTTTATTATGTTGGTTTGCTTTAGAGTATTTACTTGTTTTGCTTCCTTTCTCATATGTTGAGATCTACATCGTAGTTGTTTGTAATATTGATATGTTGTTTGGGGATCGGGTTGCACACCACAACGGATATTGATATGTTGTTTGGGATTGGGTTGCACACCACAATAGATATTGATATGTTATTGGGATTGGGTTGCACGCTGCAACGGTGTTGGTATACATATATGTGTGGATCGGGTTGCGTGTCGCAACGGAGAAGATATGTTATGATTGTTCTTGACTGTTGGTTCTGCACCCATGTAGTATTGTGAGTTTGGGCATAAATGATATTTTGAGGCCCTCTGTTATGTATTTTTTGTTCTGATTTATGTTAGTCGTTACTTCCCTATTCTATTATTGTTTTTTCTTATACTCGTACTTGTTTATAGTGAGTGCCTTGTTATAGCCTCGGTACTACTTTGTCGAGGTTAGGCTCGGTACTTAGGGAGTACATGGGGTTGGTTGTACTCATATTACAGTTCTAGACTTCTTGTGCAGATTCTGGTGTTGGTGTCTAGTGGAGACCTGCTTCGGACAGTCATTATCTGGAGACTTGAGGTAGAGCTGCATGGCAATCGCAGACCCTGAAGTTCCCTTCTTATCTTATTACTGTTTATTTCATTCAGACAGTTGTATTTTTATTTCGGCCTTTGATTATAGCACTTTTAGCAGCTCATGCACTTGTGACACCTGATTCCGGGATTAGACTAGACAGCGAGTTTGGAGCTTATTATATATTTGAAGTTTTACAACTTTACCTTCTTATTAATATGCATTTTTAAAATTGTTAAAATGAATAGTAGAGTAACGAATATTGGCTTGCCTAGCAAGTGGACGTTAGGCGCCAACACGACCCTACAACTGGGATTCGGGTCGCGATACCTACCATTTAGGTATGGCAACCCTTCATTTTCTCCAAGCCTACCTCTTTTTTCTTTTTTCCTCTAACTCTTCATTGAAGAAGCCCAACACCCATACTAATGTGCCACTTTTCTTTTCTCATTAAACCCAAGTTTTATTGCAAAGAAAACTTATTTTCTACCCCTCGAAGAAAGATGTGTATTTTGTTTTCAAAAGTCAAAAGGGGTTAAGGATTTGCTTGGAACCCTAGGATTTAGTTTGAGAAGATTTGTTCTTGCTGTTGTGGCAAGCTTCTTGGTCTATCTATATGTGAATTACTTAGCTTTTGGATGGTAAATTTAAGTCATTGAAATCAAGAAATTGATTACATTTTTGAGCTGGATAGCAGTTAAGTATTTTGAGCATAACATTTTATCTAAACCTCGGATTTAGTGCTTCAAAATTCTGTAGAAAGCTAAGACATAGACCTACAATTGTTATGAAGACCACAATATCTAGTTTTTCTATCTACTATGTCAAAAGGGGGCTGAAATGCAGTGTAGAGTTCCTGCCAAATTTTTATTAGAATAGTTGTGACCCCATTTTGTCCGCCTTTTGATATTGATCATCATTTGCTTTAAACGTTTTTAAATTTCAGACCTTAAGTGACTGTTTGATTACGTGTTTTAGGTACAATAAACATTCGTTCAAGCTAAGGAGAACAATTTAGGAAAAAGTTTTGATTCTTGACTTAGAGGATTTTTACGTCCTTGGTGGTTGTTTGAGTTTTAGAAACACTAAAACTCTAAGGTTTGCACATAATCTTTAAAAATATTTATCTAATTTATTTTCTTGGGGTACTTTAAATAGTTTAAGCCTTGTTAAAATTTAGTTTAATTTAAGTTGTAGTTATATTGGTTTGTTATTACTTTAGTACCCTATTTGCTTACTAAATGAGGAAGTATGTTTTGGTATTCTTGGATTCATTTGGTTGCCATGGAGGATACAATATACTTGGGTCAACAACATGTTAAATTCTTATGGATATTAGTGAAGTAATACATATTTTTTTAAATGTTTTAGTTCGCCCACATATATGAATTGCATGAACATTATTGCATTCTTGTTAGGATTTTGTCCTTGTGATAGTGACTTCGTCACTAATTTTGGCAGTGCCTCTTGATATTCTCCGGATCTTGCCCATCTTGACTTTGGATTCACATTTCATCTTACTATGGACCTTTGTCCATTTTAAAATGAATAGAAAAGCCACTTTCAAAATGGTTCTTGATTCTCTTGATTATTGGGTTTCGACCCTACTAGATTTAGGGCCTCAGTCCTTCTTGTTAATTGATCATGTTTGATGTGATTGCATGACATATATGTTGGAAGAAATTAACTAATTGATGGACTTGATGAAATAACTTTGGGAAGCTTTCTTGGCACCTGGGATATGAATGTTAGTATCTTGGACTACTTCTTGTTGATATTTATTCTCTTCAAATACTGTATCATCATTATGAACTTGATGAAGATTTGATGAACATTTATGTGTGAATCCTTTCTTGTATTCTTGTTTAGACACAGGCAAATGATGATGTTTCACTGGAGGTGCAGTATTTCCCACGAGGTGGGAGTAGGCCTAGAGGACAAGCCAGATACAGACCGCAACTTATACTTGGGAGAGACCATTGGATGGGCACCTCCATACCCATAGATACATCTTATTTTGTGCTAATCAGAATGTTATCCGTCTCACCAAGTACTCCACTTTTTATTCTAAGACCAAACATATAAATAGAAAGCATCATTGGATAAAAATGGTCATGTAAGAGAAATTATTTGAGGCTGACGGAAGCGGTGGTTGCAAATAATCATGAGTTCTGAAGAAAATTGGTTTAATGAAGTCTGTCAACAGTTCATTTACTTGAAGACATATTTGTCCCCCCGGTTAGAGGGGGGAGTTTGTTGGGCTCATGCCCACGTTGTTCAACCAAAGGCACAATGGCCTAATTCTATCTCTTTTGGTTTCCATTTTTATTTGGAGTTGGTTTTGGCCTTAAGAGAAAGCACCACTCATTATCTATAAGCAGAGCAACCTTGGAGAATTGTTCTATGCTCATTGATATTAGTCTTTGAAAGACTTTAGCACATAAGAGTGATTTTTGAGAGAGCTTCCATCATGAGAGAAGAAAGAAGAAAAAGAGTTTGTTTGCTGCAAATTTTATTCCGACCAACCAGCTCCAATCACGTATTCCGATTCATTTACCGTTGGATTGGGCTGAACTTTTCACTGAGTGTTCTTGACATCTTAGTCTTTGATTTGAACGGTGGAGACCGGATTTGGAGGCCTGTAGTATACAATTTAGAGCCCTGAACAACAGCTTCGTTTTTGTGATTTCTCATCTTTCTTCAATTGATTTGTTTTCTTTTATTGCTATTGTTGCTCCGTGTTTGGTATTTGTTATGTATCCAATTTGAAAAACTTTTGTAATACTCATACTGTTATGGTTGAGCTTTTTGGATCTTTATGATCCCATGATTTTTACCTTCAATTTGAAAGATTTTTCATGTTAAATTTGGTGTTCTTTATCTTTTCTATTTTCGGGTTTGCCTCTTCCTCAACATGACAAGTTCATTGGGTAAGGAATAGTAAATCCAAAATTTCATACTTTATTTCACTTTTGGGGTACAAAACGCATAGATCATACCTGGTTTTGAAGGAGGATCATATTAAGGTAATGATCCTAAACCTTTTATTGAGTTCTTTACATGATTATATACAAATTTAGGCTTCCAAAACATGGAACTTAGCATGAACTATAGGGAACTTAGCCCTAAAAAGCCCCAAATGAAAAAGTAAGAAATTGGATGGATAAATTAACCCCAATTGAGAACTAATTACATTATTAGACTCCTTGGATTATGTTTAATTAAAAAATTTATCAGGTCTCACGATTTAATATTTTTAGCCAAGAGTTAATTTTGACCATTGACTTTGACTAAACCCAAAAATATTAAAGTGAGTCCTATTTGGTAGTTGATTACATTATTGCATATTTGTATAGATTGGAGGTGTTCATCCGAAAAGGAACACGAAATTCAATAGACACACTTTGTGCTTTGACTGCTTTTGAAGTAGGTGAAATTTTTAACTTTTTAATTGCTTGTTGTCTAAAGACATGTTTCGTAAGAGTTGCATAAATGCATTGAAATATTTTAAATGCCTAGTTGGTGTAGGGATGAGCAAGTGCTAAATATAATATTTTACAGCTATATTATGTTTTACCTTAAGACGTGTGGGATTTTAGGGTCCTGCACTCCTAGCACTTCGCATTGATTTGCTTTGAATGTAAGACATGTGGCATTTTATTGCACATCTACAAAACTATGGCTATGCGGGTAAAATATGTAGGATTAGCGGACCTTAATGAGTTAGTATTATATGCATGCATCGTGATGAGCTTATGGTTTCATTTGTACTGTATACTCTGTGAATGTTGTGGATGTGTGTATGCTTTTTATACTGAGACGTAAGTTTATTTTGCGTATAATTATGCACAATAAACTTTTAAAAGACTTGTCCCCAGGGGCATGAAAGGGGGTGAGTTGATGATCTTATTAGGTCCTCATGGCTTACAACTTAATGCTTCTTGTAGATATCGTAGCTAACAAAACTTGAGGATTAGTTGATCTTTCCACGCAATCATCTTTGGTGGGCTGTCCACTCGGTCTGTGAAGGCTAGGGACTTCTTTTTTGGAAATGACACCAGGTAGCCATTTTTAAGGATAATATTTAAAATATACTCACGGTATACAATGTATTTAAAGATTAGTCAATTTGCTTAAATTTCAGAACCTGAAGTTTAAACCTCAAAGTTCAAACTTCAGGACGTCGTATCGTTAAGTTCTAAAATTGTGTACTCGAATTTTATGTACGAAATTTTAAATTAGCAATTCAGAAATTTAGGACACTTAGTCCTAAATTTCAAATTAGCAGTTTAGAAATTCATGACACTTAATCCTGAATTTCAAATTAGCAGCTCAAAAATTTAGGATATTAAGTCCTGAATTTTAAATTAGCAGCTCAAAAATACATGATACTTAAATATATTGTAAATTGTAAATATATTTTAAATAGCATGCTTAAAAGTGGCTACTAGTACACTTCATCCTCTCTTTTCTGCAGTATATGATTTAAGGCTATGTCCCTACAACTCATTTGTACTCTTATATTTATAAAAAATGCTTCTTGATTTAGCTTGTGGGTTTCCTTTTGAGATTCCTAATCTTCTAATATTATTATTATTATTATTTCTGTGGATGTGCATTTGGATAATAAAGCTTTATCTTATACTAACTGCTTATGATTTGTTGTAATGATAAATTATCCAGTTCACTTGGCCGGATATATGCTCGCTAAGTGGAGGTTGCAACCTTTGAGAATTGTGTAGTGACAGGTGCAAAGTGCACGTAATACTTACTTGATCAATTGCCGCTAATACATCTGAAAGAGTTCCTATGCTTGGATAAATAGCTTTATAAACTGCAATCCTGTTTGTCATAAGCAATTCCATAGCAATCCATTAGTGAAGACCCACTTGTCATCATATATATATATATATGTGTGTGTGTGTGTAGTCCTTTGCCTCTGTGTATGTTTTTCTATATATACCTACCTTGCCCGCGGCGCCATTCCAGTTGCTTGTCCGTAGTACAAGCCATTCACTACCACCGGAACTCCAAAATTTCCAGCTGCAATTGAAGCTACATGACTGGAAAGGAAAAATCAAAATTATACTAATAAAAAGGTATAGGCTAACAGAAACTTGAAGACAAAATCATACTCTACACGTCTCAAACTAAAATTTCCTTTCCCTTTCCCTTTTCTGCTTTAGGAATATGTTTTCCTAAAGTTAATTTATTTTCCATAAACTAATCTAAAAATTCGTTAACATAAGCCCCATAGGTAGCACGAGGTTTATTTCTTTGGGGATTAGAAAATGACCATTTGCCTGAAATTTTACTACTGATTGATTAACAGATTGCTAGCACGATAGAGAAGTATTAAAATTGATACTTACAACTGATTTAATTAACCTAAATTAACATGTAAAGTTCAATCGACCAATCTACAGAGCAATATACTAGACAAATACTAAGGAAGTACGTATATGATGGGTGGAGAATTTGATAAGTTTGACCACCAGAGTATTATGAATTTTACCTGCCATGTCCAACAGCATCAAAGGGTGAGAGAATATCCACAGAGGCATTAAGAACAGCAGTAGCTTGAGCTCCAGCTGAGAAAAACCTAGCAGATACTATCTTACCATTGCAGGAAGTTTCAGGAAATAAAGGACCTTCCTCACATGCTCCAGAAAAATGTTGAGGAGTATAATTAGTAGTAGTTGTGGGATCATAAGCAAAGCTGGGGTGGTCTGGGTTAATGCCAGAATCAACAAAGCCGATCACAATTCCTTCCCCGATGTTTCTATCTCCTCCTCCTTGCGTCCATACTGCCGGTATCCCCAGAAACTGCGGAGTGTAAGTAGTCATCAGTTTAACCCTCCTATCTTCCTCCACCAACTTCACTCTTGGAGCATTCTTCAGGTTTCCAATCTGAAAATTTATCGAATTCATAATTTAATATTAGTTTATTGAAATTCTAGTAATTTTTCACTACATATCTATGATTGATACCAAATTATTGGTATCAAAGAACAGGGAAGAGAATAAGAGGGGGAGGTCAGAGGAGAAGAGAAATTCAGGGGATAGAGACAGAGAAGAGAGGAGATACAAGAGGAAAAATTCATATTTATCATTACTCAATGAAATTACAATGTAGTAGTAGTAGCTTTATACTCCTAACTAGTCTCATGTGAAATATGCTAAAAACAAAATAAAAAGGAATTGGAAATTAAATCGAAGTCTAACAAACTTTTCCGCCAGAATGGCTCCCACTCACTTAAGCTACTTTCGAACTAAGTCCCTAATTTTTATATCAATACGCTCCTGTTAAACAACATTCTTGTCCTCAAGGATGGTAAATGTAGAACTGGAGCCACCAGGATCAAAAGGAAATTTCAAAAGATGTTCTCCAAGCATAGCACACAAAAGTCAATTATTTCTGGTTATATCTTGTAACAAGGAGAATGGATAATATGTGTCCCATCTAAAAGCTATGCTCCACTCCATAAAGGTTATCTCAACAGTAAAGTGCACCTCTTGGTGATATGAATATACCTTCCAGCTCAATTATATGATCATTTGGTGTAGAAACATCAAAGTTGCTCTAGAATATATCACTCAAGTAACAGAACATCATTAAGGAGCCGCGTGGACAAATGGAAATTGATGTGGAACACCTTGAATTTCAGGATAATACAACAAACAAGTAACTCAATTTCATAGCAAGAAGACAACACTCCACTTCATTAATACTAAGCATATACCAACAGTTGTCTAGTTGATTATGTAGAAGGTGTAGTGCACCTTCCTCCACCAAGAGACGAATAATAATTGCATGAACATCTAGAGCTGAACTTGCTTCCATATGCTGGACTCCATAATTGAGTAGAGAAGAATGATGACACATATCCCTTCAAGTTGTATGTTTGCTGGTGCAAATTTTTAAGTGGTCCAGGTTTTGAAAATGCAACCCAATAGCTTGGTTCTCCAAGCCAATAAATATACCAGCTGGGTCAAAAGTGAATTGCAAATTATTCACCATATCTCTGACTTTGCAGCTCCATTCCTTAGACTGGCAGAACCAGAGAAGTTAAGAGCACCAGAACACATTGCAACAGGAAAGATAAAATCAAATAACCAGTCTCCAAAGCTTGCTAACATGTACTTCTCCCACCTCCTTGTCAGTTACAAAGGATAAGAGATGTCCTTTGTAACTTAAAAACCCATGCTGCACTATTCATGGAGTTGTAGAGATGCTGAAATATAGTGCATGTAGATACATGTCTTCTAAAGCATCCAAGTCACTCTCATCAGAATTATAATCTAGCTTTGGCATTTTACCAAGCACATTGTGAGCATTACTCTCGCTTTCATCTTCCACAAAATGTTTAGCTAGGAATGTGTTTCCCAAAGCATCTATATCATTATCACTCTCGTTTTCCATAAAAAGTACATTTAAGAACATAACTTCCACAACTTCAGCACTCTCTATAAGGACGGAACCTGAAGGAGAAGTTTCGAGGTTAAAACTTACCACTTTTGTACACAAGCAGAGATCTTCATGTTTAGGCAATAGTACCTCCCACTAGAGCAAACAACATAGCATGGCATGCAGTAGTATTTGCATGACTCTTCAGATTTTAGCTCAATTTGTCTTTTAATTTTCTGAAAAAGCCTTTGAATCTCAGCCAATAGAGTCATTGTTTGGTCGGCTGATGCGTCGCATAAATGCGATATGTTTTCTATTGTAGAATCTTCAACTAATGCTTTGTTAATATTCAGTCCACATGCCGAGAGCAACCTGGCTCTATACCAATTGATACCAAATTATCGGTACCGAAGAACAAGGATAAGAAGCAGAGGGAAGGAGATCAGAGGAGAAGAGAATTTCAAGAGATAGAGACAGAGAAGAGAGGTTTGAGAGAGACGAGAGGAGACACAAATTCAGATTTATCATCACAATATATTAGCAGTAACGCCTTTATACTCCTAACTAGAGTATGCTAAAAATGAAATAAAAAGATTTGAAAATTAAACTAAAGTCTAAAAAATTTTCTCCTTAGAATGGCTCATACTCACTTGAGCTACTTTGGAGCTAAATTTCTGTATCAATATGTGTCAAAAGTATCGGGTTGAATTGAAAGTATAATTAGGATCACCCATGTAGGTTAATCATGAAAATAAAATTAAATAATAAATGAAGAAAATAAGAAAATATGCAACTATTGGCAATACGTGTGTCATTTAAATGTGAGATGTCGACTTGTATCCCTTTTAACGGAAAAAACACGTTAAAATAGCACGGTATAGTCAGTTTTCGGACTGGTCATTCAAAAATAGCCAGCGTTTACCAAGTCAATGAAAAATAGCAACTATTTTACTGCAGCAGAGACCCATCCAGCATAATATACTGGAGTTCAGTGCACCTGTGTATGAACTCCAGCATATTATGCTGGACCGGTATACTTTGCTGGCTCCAGTATAATATACTGGAGACTGGAGCACCGGTGCTCCAAACTCCAGCATATTATGCTGGACCGGTACACTTGCTGGAACTCCATCATATTATGCTGGAGTTCTAGTGTACTTATGCTGGAACTCCATCATATTATGCTGGAGTTCCAGCATACTTATCTTGGAACTCCAGTATAATATGCTGGAGTTCAAGTATACTTATGCCGGAACTCCAACATAATATGTTGGCGTATTTTTCGGGTTTTGAACAGTGTTTTCGCTCAGATTTATCTTTACATGAAAAGTGGCTAAATATCGATTACTTTTGAAACTGGACTATTTTTGAACGACCAGTTGTAAATCTGGCTATTTTTGAATTTCACCGTAAAAACACTGCTTCCAACATACTAATAGAAAATTGAGAAGAAATTATGTACTATATGTACTCATATAAAAAGAACAACATGTGGCACATTAGTTGCAAAGGCCTTCATAAGTTACAAAGGCCAAAATGAAATCTTATTTATATAAAATACAAAAGATGAAACTGATAAACAAATACAAAACTAACTACAAAGTGTGTATATGAATACTATTTACAATAATATCCTTGTCACCCTCCCTCAATCTGAAGGGGAGGAACGAACATGAAGATTGTCAAGAGCATTTTAGCAGACAACTTTAGTGAAGACATATGCAAGTTGTTGCGGCTAACCTTGTCACGAATAAAATGGTACTCCAAGATGTGGAGTGAAACACTGGATTAATTGCAAGATGTATGGAACCAATATTATCACATTTTGCAAGAATAGGAGTACGAATATAAACCCAAGTCGCATAAGATGAACTGTATCCATGTATCATCAGCAGTGGCAACAACCAAAGCACGATATTCGGCTTATGTGCTTGACCAGGAAACAATTGGTTGTTTCTTTGTAGACCAAATTGTTCCCAAGAAAGATACAAAATCCAGATGTTGATCAACGAGTTGCTGCGCAGCGTGCCCAGTCCGAATCTAAATATAATGTTAAAGAGATGGAGGACTATTTGTGGAGCTGCAAACCATAAGCATGGGTTCCTTTAAGATAACAGAAAATCCGCTTAACAGCTTGAAGATGAACTAGTCGAGGTTGGTGCAGAAATTCTGAAGCCGTATTCAAAGCAAATTGCATATCAGGTCGTGTAAAGGATTAATATTCAAGGTTTCCAACCATCCGGCGATACAGAGAAGGATCATCAAGAAGTGGTAGCTACAAATTGCCAATCAAGTTTGCTGTAAACAGGAGTATGTACAAGCTGGCTTAACTTCAGCCAAATTGAACCTATGTAAAAGGTCCAATATATACTTCCGTTGCAACAAAAGAACCCCATCACTATTGTGAACTATCTCCACGCCTAGAAAATAGTGAAGAGGACCAAGATCTTTCATTGCAAATTCAGATTTCATGGATACTATAAATTCAGAAAAAAAGCATCTTGGAGGATCCAAAAATAGCAATGTCGTCAACATAAATAAGGAGAATCAAGATAGAACTCTCTCTGCGAAAGATGAACATACTGTGATCTAAGGTATACTGCTTATGATGGGTCCATCCCATGTGAAAGAAAGACATCTTCCTTTGGCTTTGAAATGTCAAGCCAACTAAAGAAATAGTAAGGAAGATTTTATGGCAAATCATTCCTTGGTTTCACAATGTAATATTTGACTTTTGCCATTAACATGACATCATTGATGACATCAATGAAGCAATCCTAAGCACTATAAATAGGTGTCTTGCTCTCAATTTTTAAACATACCAAACAAAAAGAAAGAGAGTGATTTACCAAGTAAGAAGCAGAATACTCTGTGAGGGAAAATATAGAGAGTTTGAGTGGTATTGTAGTAAGGTGAAAAAATCAAAAGTGGTTTATTTCTTTTGAGTGTTTAGTGGTCTTGGAGTATTTTACTCGGTACCACAAATTGTAAAATCCTTGTTATAGCGAAACTCAGTTGATCCTCTCGTGTTGTGATTTTTCCCTTATTCATATGGGTTTTCCACGTAAAATCTGGTGTCCTTGTTTCTCTTATTATTACCGTTGGTTACTGTATTTTAGTAATCTGCATTTGTTACAATCGCATACCGTGAATATTATTTCTGTGGGATTTATTTCCCAATAACTGGTATTAGAGCACAGGTTCTGCTCTTTCACAGAAATATTATTTACAGTCAATTTTACTCTGTGACGAAAAAAATGTCAGGAGTAGAGTATGAAGTAACAAGATTCAACGATAATGAAGGTTTCTCCATATGGCAAAGAAGAATGAAGGACCAACTCATCCAACAAGGATTAGACATTGCACTAGATGGAAAAGAGGCAAAACCAGAAACCATGAAAGTCGAGGATTGGGAAGATATGGATAAGAAGGCGGCTAGTGCAATCAGACTGCACTTGTCTAATGAAGTACTCAATAATGTCGGGGATGAAAATAGTGCATGTGGTATTTGGAAAAGACTAGAAAGTCTATACATGTCCAAATCCTTAATAAACAAGTTGTTTTTAAGAAAGCAGCTTTATGCCATCCATATGAGTGAAAGTACAGATTTCTTGTCCCATTTAAATATGTTCAATGGACTAATCACATAGCTGGCAAACCTTGGAGAAACAATCACTAAAGTAGATAAGGCTATCATGCTTCCAAACTCGTTGCCATCTTCCTATAATAATTTGGCAACAACCATCCTACATGGTAGAGATGCCATCGATAGGAGGTCATATCAACCATCCTACTCAATGATAAGATGAGAAAGAAGCCCAAAAATCAGAGGCATGCTCTTATCATGGAAAATAGAGGAAGAAGTTTTTATAGAGCATCGAGTAGCCGTGATAAATCCAAAGCTCGTGGAAAGTCCAGGAACCGATCAAAGGGTATGAATTGCTACAGTTGCAATCAACCCCGGTCACTTCAAAAGAGAGTGCCCAAAGAAAGGTCGAGGCAAGAACAGTGGCCAGAAGAATGATGACAACACAACTGCTGCAGTGCACAATGATGATTCGATGGTTCTCTTTGTTCACGAGGAGGAGGAATGCATGCACTTAAGCAAGCCAAGAGTCAAAATGGGTGGTTGACATAACAACATCCTACCATGCCACACTGGTAAGAGAATTCTTCTGTAGTTACAAAGCAGGAGACTTTGGGATGGCCAAGATGGGAAATACCAGTCACTCAATGATTGTGGGTATTTGCGACATTTGTATCAAGACAAATGTCGTATTCACATTAGTTTTAAAAGATGTGCGGCACGTACCAGATCCGCGAATGAATTTGATTTCAGGGATCGCTCTAGATTGAGACGGGTACGAGAATCACTTCGCCAATAGGAAGTGGAGACTCACAAAGGAATCATTGGTGATTGCTAAAGGAGTTGCTCCCTACATATTGTTCAAGAAAACCGCTAATATATGTGAAGATGGATTACATGCGGCTGTAGATGATACGCCTGCAAATTTATGGCACCGGAGATTGGGCCATATGAGTGAGAAGGGACTGCAGATCTTATCCAAGAAGTCACTCATCTCATTTGAAAAATGTACAACTCTAAATTCTTGTGATTATTGTTTATTTGGAAAACAACACAAGGTATCGTTTCAAGCAACTCATGGAAGAAAATCGAATATACTTGATTTAGTATATTCTGATATTTGTGGTCCAATGGATGTAGAATCAATGGGAGGTAACAAATATTTTCTCACATTTATTGATGATACTTCACGAAAATTGTGGGTTTATTTCTTGAGAACAAAAGACCAGGTATTTCAAGTTTTCAGAAATTCCATGCTCTGGTGGAAAGGAAGACAGGTAAAAATTAAAGCGTCTCAAGACAACAATGGAGGAGAGTATATTTCAAAGGAGTTTGAAGACTACTACTCAAGCCATGGAATCAGACATGAGAAGACAGTTCCTGGAACCCCACAACACAATGGTGTAGCTGAAAGGATGAATCGCACCATTGTCGAAAAAGTGAGAAATATGCGCAAAATGGCGAAACTACCTAAGTCATTTTGGGGAAGCAACTCGCACAGCATGTTACTTGATTAACAAAAGTCCATTAGTTCCATTGGAGTTTGACATTCTAGAGAAAGTCTGGACCAACAAAGAGGTGTCCTACTCCCATTTGAAAGTGTTTGGATGTAAAGATTTTACACATGTGCCAACGGAGTAGAGAACGTAGCTGGATGACAAAGCTATTCCCTGTATCTTCATCGGTTATGGAGAAAAAGAATTCGGCTACAGATTGTGGGACCCAGAAAGGAAAAAGTTCATCAGAAGCAGAGTTGTGATCTTTAGAGAAGATGTTGTCGGGATTGATAGTGATCAATCAACAAAGACCAAAAATGATAATGGCACAGTTACCAACTTTGTTACTACTCCTATTGTACCTATACCTAATCCTTCCACAGGTGAAGAATGGAACACGGAAGGTGTAGATAAAGAGGTTGATGAGCAAGGGGAGCATCATATTCCACAAGAGGAAGAAGAAGACCAAAAACAACAAGAAGAAGGACAAAAACCTTTGAGAAGATCTGAAAGAGAGAAGGCGGAGTCCACGAGGTATCCTTCTTTAGAGTATATTCTCGTCACTGATGAGGGGGAGCCCGAGAATTTCAAGGAGGTGCTACCTTATTCGAAAAAAATCCAATGGATGAAAGCCATGCAAGAAGAGATGAATTCTCTACAGAAGAATGACACATACGAACTAGTTGAACTTCCAAAAGGCAAAAAACCGCTCAAGTGCAAGTGGGTATTTAAGCTCAAGAAAGATGGAAACGGCAAGCTGGTAAGATACAAAGCTGGATTGGTGGTAAAAGGTTTCGAATAAAAGAAAGGTATTGATTTTGATAAAATTTTCTCGTCTGTTGTCAAAATGACTTCTATTCTAACAATCTTGAGCTTGGAAACTAGCCTAGATCTTGAGTGGAGCAGTTGGACGTGAAAATTGCGTTTCTGCATGGAGATATGGAAAAAGAGATCTATATGAAGCGGCCAGAAGGTTTTGAAGTAAATGTGAAGAAACACTTGGTGTGCAAGTTGAATAAGACTCTTTATGGGCTGAAACAAGCGCCAAGGCAGTGGTACAAGAAGTTTGACTCATTCATGAGAAGTCAAAACTACACAAAGATTTTTTCAGATCCATGTATATACTATAAGAAATTCTCTAACAATAACTTTATCATCTTGTTGTTCTATGTGGATGACATGTTGATTGTAGGACAAGACAAGAAGTTGATTGCCAAGTAGAAAGAGGATTTGTCCAAGTCATTTGACATGAAAGACTTGGGTACAGCACGACAAATTCTAGGAATGCAGATTGTTCGAGATAGGACAAATCGAAAGTTGTTGCTGTCACAAACGAAGTATATTGAACGTGTGCTTAAGCCCTTCAACGTGATGAGTCTAAACCCGTTAGCACACCTCTTGATGGTCATATGAAGTTGAACAAGGCAATGCGTCCTACAACAAAGGAAGACAAATAAAGTATGGCTAAAGTTCCATATTCCTCTATCGTCGGGAGCCTAATGTATGCAATGGTATGTACCAGACCTGATATTGCTCATGTTGTCGGTATTGTTAGCAGGTTTCTTGATAATCCATGAAAAGAACATTGGAAAGATGTGAAGTGGATACTTAGGTATCTAAAAGGAACCTCAGATGAATACATGTGTTTTGGAAGATCAGATCCAATCTTGAAGGCTATACCGATGCTGATATGGCCGGTGATACTGATAATAGAAAATCCACTACCGGATATCTATTTAATTTTTCAGGGTAGTCTAAATCGCAGAAGTGCGTTGCACTTTCAACAACTGAAGCAGTACATTGCCGCTACAGAAGCTGGAAAGGAGATGGTATAACTCAAGCGGTTTCTTCAAGAGCTGGAATTGCATCAAAAAGAGTATGTCATTTATTGTGACAGTCAAAGTGCAATAGACTTGAGCAAGAACTCCATATACCATGCAAGAACAAAGCATATCGATGTGAGATATCGTTGGACTCGTGAGCAGGTAGAGAATTAATCTTTACAGGTCAAAAAGATTCACACGAGTGAAAATCCTAATGATATGTTGACTAAGACGATACCGAGAGTATGATGACCCAAAAGGTCATCACTTGCTTTTAAATTGAATTCTATGTTCCGAGGCCTTGAAAACCTCTTTTATCTTCACCTTGATTTGCGTGCGCAGTCCGGACGTGTAGCCGAAAAGCTTTTATGTGAAAAATCTGTGAAATATTGAAATTTTGACTTAAAATGCATTTAAGTTGACTTCGGTCAACATTTTGGGTAAACGGACCCGGATCCGTGATTTGAAGGTCCCGGAGCGTCCGTATGAAAATATGGGACTTGGGCGTATGCCCGGAATCGAATTCCGAGGTTCCAAGCCCGAGAAATGAATTTTTAAAGAAAATTATTTTCTGAAATTGTTTAAAGGATTTTGAAATAAAATTTGATTAGAACATGTTGGTAACGGGCCCGTATTTTGGTTCCGGCGCCCGGTACAGGTCTTATATATGATTTAAGATGATTCTATGAAATTTGGTGAAAATGGATGTCATTTGACGTGATTCGGACCTAAATTGCAAAAATTGATGTTTTAAGAAGTTTGAGAAAATTCTTTGATTTTTAGGTTTAATTCATTGTTATTGAGGTTATTTTGGCGATTTGATCGCACGGATAAGTTCGTATGATGTTATTGAGTTAGTACGTATGTTTGGTTTTGAGCCCCGAGGGCTCGGGTGTGTTTCGGATGTGCTTCGGAAGGTTTTTGGAACTCAAAAAATTGCAGGTTTTGCTGTGCAATGCCCAGGGATTTTACCCTTCGCGTTCGCATGGTCCCTCTCGCGAACGCGTAAGGCAAATATCCTAGGTGCCCAATTTCTTCTTCGTGAACGCAAAGCTTGAGACGCGAACGCGAAGCTGAGGGGGGAGACCCTTCGCGAACGCGTCCTTACACTCGCGAACGCGTAAGGTTCTGGGGAGGGGTCACCAATTTGTTCACCGTGAACGCGAGGCTCGAGGAGTTTCTTCTCCGCGAACGCGAGCCGCCTTCCGCGAATGCGAAGGCCTAGCAGGCCTAACCCATCGCGAACACGATGGGCATGTCGCGAACGCGATGAGTATTTTTTTCCCAGTTATTTTAAAAGACCAGAAACAGTAGCATTACGGGATTTTCACAAAAAACTCATAACTTTTTCATCTAAACACCAAATTGGGCGATTTTTGAAAGAGGATTTCACCACCAATTCATAGGTATGTAATCTTAGACTCATTTACTTCAATTTTCATTAACACCCACTAGATTTCTAGGCTTAAGTCATGTGGTTAAGGGTAGAAAATTAGGGATTTGGGAAGAGTTAGGACTTTTTGATTATTTAGGGATTTGACCTCGTTTTGGGGTCGGATTTAAAAATAAATTATATATTCGGGCTCGTGGGTGAATGGGTGATTGGGTTTTGGTCCGAACCTCGTGTTTTGACCAAGCGGGCCCGGGGGTCAATTTTTGGGTTTTTGGAAAGAATGATTGGAAAGTTATAATTAAGTATTGGAATTGGATTGTTTAGCGTTTATTGATGTTATGAAGTCGATTATGTATAGAAACAACTAATTTGGAGCCGAATTCGAAAGGAAAGGCGGTATTTGAGAATTGTCCATGGAAGTTCGAGGTAAGTGTTCAGTCTAACCTTAGCTTGAGGGATTAGGAGTTGTGTCCTATTTGCTATTTGCTTCTTGTTGAGTACGACTATAGGCATGGTGACGAGTATCTATACGTTGGTGTCGAGCATGACCGTGAGTCTTAAATTGCAAATTGTTATGTTCTTAAATGATACTACGAATGCTTTAATTGATGATCCTCGATATTGAGCAAGGATTGAGTTTGTTTTTCGTGGAAATACTTATGATTGGGTATTGGTGTTATCTGAGATGAGTAGAAGTTGAGGTAAGATTGGATATAGCTGATTCTCCCTTGCCGGGACGTGTTTATTCTTTTTACTGTTGAATCCCTTGCCGGGATAGAGTAGTTATTGATGATCCCTTGCCGGGATACTTGGTATGGTTGTTGTTGATATTATATATATATGGATCGGGTTGCACGCCGCAACAATATTAAATATGGATCGGGTTGCACGCCGCAACAATACTATATATATATTGGGTCGGGTTGCACGCCGCAACAATACTGTATATTGGATCGGGTTGCACGCTGCAACAAATGTTATAATGNCCGAATTCGAAAGGAAAGGCGGTGCTTGAGGCTTGAGTTGGCCGTGGAAGTTCGAGGTAAGTGTTTGGCCTAACCTTAGCTTGAGGGATTAGGAGTGTGTCCTATTTGCTATTTGTTTTCTTGTTGAGTACGACGTATAGGCATGGTGACGAGTATCTATACGTTGGTGTCGAGCATGACCGTGGGTCTTATATTGTGATTTTTATGACTTCGTTGTATTATTCATGCCTTGGTGAAAATTTCTAATTGATGTGCAAAGTTGTGAAAAGAATTGTGACCTATGAACGTTGAGGAGCTTTGGCTCCAGTTGTATAACGAATTGTGAAAGTATAAGTGATAATTGAACCTCTAGAGCAGTGGCTCGAGTGATGAAGTGAATTGTGAAGTAAAAGTGAGAAAGAAAAGAGATCATTATGTTGCCCCCTTGCCGGGCTATTGTGGAGTTGTGGTTCCCTTGTATTGTGTTCTTAATTGATATTACGGATACTTAGGTTGATGATTCTTTGTGTTAGGTAAGGATTATGGTTATAGCTGAGGTAATTAGATGTTGGAACAAGTTTGGATATAGCTGATTTAGTTAGGTGTTGTAACAAGTTTGGGTATAGCTGAAGTAGTTAGGTGTCGTAACAAGTTTGGGTATAGCTGAGGTAGTTAGGTGTTGTAGCAAGTTTGGGTATAGCTGAGGATAGTTAGAGGTTGTACCAAGTTTGATTATAGCTGAGGCAGTTAAATGTTGGAACAAGTTGGGTTATAGCTGATGTAGCTAGAAGTTGGAACAAGTTTGGTTATAGCTGTTTCTCCCTCGTCGGGACGTATTTACTTATGCTGTCGAATCCCTTGCCGAGATAGTGTAGACCTTTTGATCCCTTGTCGGGACTCTCGTTATAATTGTAAATATTATATATGGATCGGGTTGCACGCCGCAACAATATTTATAGATGGATCGGGTTGCACGCCGCAACAATATTATATGTGGATCGGGTTGCACGCCGCAACAATATTATATGTGGAACGGGTTGCACGCCGCAACAATATTATATATGGATCGGGTTGCATGCCGCAACAATATTATATGTGGATCGGGTTGCACGCCGCAACAATGATAAATGAAATGGGAGCGGGTGACACGCCTGCCACGAGATACAGGAAATGGGATCGGATTGCACGCCTGCAACAAGATGTGAAAAGAAAGTGAAATCTGCCTTTGCTTTCCCTTATTCTTGTTAGAGGGTGGTTTTTGATTCCTTAATAATTCTCTTGATATTCTGTTTTTACTTGTTATTCCCCGAAGCATGTTTCCCCCTCCCATCTTTATTTGTTTATCTCTGCTTTACTTTCCGTTGTATATTATACAACTGCACAGGTTCATTTGGTAGTCTGGTCCTAGCCTCGTCACTACTTCGCCGAGGTTAGGCTAGGCACTTACCAGCACATGGGGTCGGTTGTGCTGATACTACACTCTGCAATCTTTTGTGCAGACCCCAGTGTTGTAGACTTCGGACCGTAGGTTGGAGGCTATTTTCAGTTCACGCGAAGATCCAAGGTAGACCTGCAGGCGTTCGCAGGCCCTGGCATTTCCTCTATCCTTATTTCCTGTTTCATTTTCTTTATATTCAGAAACAGTGTATTGATATTTTTTTCAGACTTTGTATGTAGTAAATCTTAGACCGTCTGTGATACTGTAACACTAGTTCTGGATAGTCGAGGTTCAAACAGTTTTATTAGAAATTCATGTTCAGATAGCTTATGGCTCCTTTCTTCCGCTTATGTTAAATTCCGTTGTTTAAATGTTATTATTATTATTAAAATTACTAATGAATACAAAATGAGTAAAAAGGGTAAATTGTGAAATTAATTGGCTTGCCTATCTCGTACTAGTAGGCGCCATCACGACTCCCGAGGGTGGGAATCCGGGTCGTGACAAGTTGGTATCAGAGCCCTAGGTTACATGGGTCTCACAGTTCACAGACAAGCTTAGTAGAGTCTGAGGGATCGGTATGGAGACGTCTGTATTTATCCCCAGAGGCTACAGAGTTAGGAAAAACTTCCCATTTGTTCTTTCTTGTCGTGCGGTTTGGTTTCTCAATGCTGATTGAAACCTCTACTCTTGTCCTTTCGCGAATGGCGAGGTCACGTACCGCTTCTTCAGCCGAGCAGCAGCACAGACCGGTGATAGATCAGCTACGTCTTCGGAGGCCTTGTGGAGGTTGGATAAGTTTCACCAAGCTCTTCACTACTACTTTCAGCGGTGCATCTTCTGAGGATCCCCAAGATTGTCTAGACAGTTGTCATGAGGTTCTCAGGAACATGGGGATCGTGGAGACCAATGGGGTCGATTTTGCCACATTTCGCTTGTCTGGATCTGCCAAGACTTGGTGGAGGGATTTCTGTTTGGCTAGACCAGCCGGATCGCCAACTTTGACTTGGGATCAGTTTACTCGGTTATTTCTGGATAATTTTCTCCCCATCACTCAGAGAGAGGCCTATCGGAGGCAGTTTGAGCGCCTCCAACAGGGTTCTATGACTGTTACTCAGTACGAGATCAGATTTATCGACTTGGATCGTCATGCTCTTATCATACTTCCCACTATGAGAGAGAGTGAGGAGGTTCATTGAGGGACTCGTCCGGCCGCTCAGTTAGCTAGAGGTGGAGGTAGAGGTATTAGAGGTGGAGGTGCATGTACTGTTCTGGTTTGTAGCAGAGAAGTTTCGATTTATTTTGCACCGCATCTGGTCATGCCTAGTGGTTCTTTGAGTGCCCCTGTTTATGTGCCTACGCTGGTGGATGATTCTATTGTGGTGGATCGTGTTCATTGATCATGTATAGTTGTGATTGGAGGTCTTGAGACTCGTGTAGATTTGCTTCTTCGGGACATGGTTGATTTCAATATTGGTTATCACCTTATCGTGCTATCTTGGACTGCCATGCCAAGACTGTGGCCTTAGCCTTGCCGGGTTTACCTCGTTTAGAGTGGAGAGGGACTCCTGGTCATTCTACCCGCAGTGTTATCTCGTATGTGAAGGCTCGGCGTATGGTCGAGAAGGGGTGTTTGGCCTATTTGGAATATGTTTGTGATTCAAGCGCTGAGGTTCCTTCTATTGATTCTGTGCCCGTGGTTCGGGAGTTTCCTGAGGTATTCCCTTCAGACTTGCCGGGTATGCCACCCAACAGGGATATTTACTTTTGCATTGATTTGGCTCCGGGCACTCAGCCCATTTCTATCCCGCCATATCGTATGGCCCCGCTTGAGTTGAAAGAATTAAAGGAACAGTTGCAAGATTTTCTTGAGAAGGGTTTCATTAGGCCCAGTGTTTCGCCTTGGGGTGCGCCGATGTTGTTTATTAAAAAGAAGGATGGGTCAATGAGAATGTGTATTGATTACCGGCAATTGAACAAGTTTACAATCAAGAATAAGTATCTGCTGCCGAGGATTGATGATTTGTTCGACCAGCTTCAGGGTGCCAAGGTATTTTCAAAGATTGACTTGCGATCTGGCTACCATCAGTTGAGGATTAGGGCATCCGATGTCCCTAAGATAGCTTTCCGTACTCGGTACGGGCATTATGAGTTCTTGGTTATGTCATTCGGGTTGACAAATGCCCCAGCAACTTTCATGGATTTGATGAACCAAGTGTTCAGGCCTTATTTGGATTCGTTCGTGATAGTCTTCATTGGTGATATATTGATATACTCCCGCAGCCAGGAGGAGCACGAGCAGCACCTTAGAGTGGCTCTTCAGACTCTGAGGGATAGTCAGTTATATGCTATGTTCTCGAAGTGTGAGTTCTGGTTGAGTTCAGTTGCATTTCTGGGTCATGTTGTATCAGCAGAGGATATTCAGGTGGACCCGAAGAAGATTGAGGCAGTCAAGAACTGGCCTAGACCAGCATCAGCTACAGAGATTCGGAGTTTCTTGGGATTGTTTGGCTACTATCGTCGGTTCGTGGAGGGGTTTTCATCTATTGCGGACCCGATGACCAGGTTGACCCAGAAGAGTGCCCAGTTCAGATGGTCGGACGAGTGTGAGGCGAGCTTTCAGAAGCTCAAGACAGCTCTGACTACAGCACCAGTGTTAGTTTTGCCCACAGGTTCAGGGCCTTATACTGCTTATTGTGATGCATCTCGTATTGGGCTTGGTACAGTGTTGATGCAGGATGGCAAGGTCATTGCCTATGCTTCGCGGCAGTTGAAGATTCATGAGAGGAACTATCCGGTTCATGATTTGGAGTTGGCAGCCATAGTTCACGCATTGAAGATTTGGAGGCATTATCTGTATGGCGTGGCATGTGAGGTATTCACGGATCACAAGAGTCTTCAATATTTGTTCAAGAAAAAGGAGTTGAATTTGAGGCAGAAGAGATGGTTGGAGTTGTTGAGAGATTATGATATCACCATCTTATATCATCCGGGAAAGGTCAATGTGGTGGCCGATGCTTTGAGTAGGAAGTCAGCACGTTTCATTCCTGTGGTAGTCTCCTATTCTTCTGAGAGGTTAGCTGAGATCTACATCCGGGAGATTGTTCGCCTTCATGGTGTGCCCGTGTCTATCATTTCGGACCGAGGTACGCAGTTTACCTCGCGTTTCTGGAGAGCAGTTCAGCGAGAGTTGGGCACACGGACTGAGTTGAGCACAACATTTCATCCCCAGACGGATGGGCAGTCCGAGCAGACTATTCAGATTTTGGAGGATATGCTCCGAGCTTGTGTTATTGACTTTGGAGGTTCGTGGGATCAGTTCTTGCCTTTAGCAGAGTTTGCCTACAACAACAGCTACCAGTCGAGCATTCAGATGGCTCCTTATGAGGCTTTATATGGTAGGCGGTGTGGGTCTCCGGTTGGGTGGTTTGAGCTGGGGGAGGCTCGGTTGTTGGGTACGGATCTGGTTCAGGAGGCCTTGGATAAGGTCAGGATCATTCAGGCTAGGCTTCGTACAGCTTAGTCCAGGCAGAAGAGTTATGCAGACCGCAAGGTTCGAGATGTGGCTTTTATGGTCGGTGAGCGGGTATTGCTCCGAGTGTCGCCTATGAAGGGCGTGATGAGATTTGGGAAGAAGGGCAAGCTTAGCCCTAGGTTCATTGGTCCATTTGAGATTCTTGATCGAGCGGGAGAGGTGGCTTATAGACTTGCATTGCCGCCGAGCTTATCAGCCGTGCATCTAGTGTTTCATCTGTCCATGCTTCGGAAGTATCACGGCGATCCATCCCACGTGCTAGATTTCAGCACTGTCTAGTTGGACAAGGACTTGTCTTATGAGGAGGAGCCGGTAGCCATTCTAGACTGGCAGGTTCGTCAGTTGAGGTCGAAGAGTTTTCCTTCTGTTCGTGTTCAGTGGAGAGGTCAGCCTCCTGAAGCCTCGACCTGGGAGTCCGAGTTCGGCATGCGGAGCCGTTATCCCCATCTTTTCCCCGACTCAGGTACTTCCTTCTTCTGTCCGTTCGAGGACGAACGATTGTTTTAGAGGTGGAGTATATGATGACCCAAAAGGTCATCACTTGCTTTTATATTGAATTCTATGTTCCGAGGCCTTGAAAACCTCTTTTATCTTCACCTCGATTTGTGTGCGCAGTCCGGGCGTGTAGCCGAAAAGCTGTTATGTGAAAAATCTGTGAAATATTAAAATTTTGACTTAAAATGCATTTAAGTTGACTTCGGTCAACATTTTGGGTAAACGGACCTGGACCCGTGATTTGACGGTCCCTGAGGGTCCGTAGGAAAATATGGGACTTGGGCGTATGCCCGGAATCGAATTCCGAGGTTCCAAGCCCGAGAAATAAATTTTTAAAGAAAATTGTTTTCTGAAATTGGTTAAAGGATTTTGAAACAAAATTTGATTAGAACATGTTGGTAACGGGCCCGTATTTTGGTTCCGGCGCCTGGTACAGGTCTTATATATGATTTAAGATGATTCTGTGAAATTTGGTGAAAAACGGATGTCATTTGACGTGATTCGGACCTAAATTGCAAAAATTGATGTTTTAAGAAGTTTGAGGAAATTCTTTGATTTTTAGGTTTAATTCGTTGTTATTGAGGTTATTTTGGCGATTTGATCGCACGGCTAAGTTCGTAGGATGTTATTGAGTTAGTACGTATATTTGGTTTTGAGCCCCGAGGTCTCGGGTGTATTTCAGATGTGCTTCGGAAGGTTTTTGGAACTCAAAAAGTTGCAGGTTTTGCTGTGCAACGCCCAGGGATTTTACCCTTCGCGTTCGCGTGGTCCCTCTCGCGAACGCGTAAGGAAAATATCCCAGGTGCCCAATTTTTTCTTCGCGAACGCGAAGCTTGAGACGCGAACGCGAAGCTGAGGGGGGAGACCCTTCGCGAACGCGTCCTTGCACTCGCGAACGCGTAAGGTTCTGTGGAGGGGTCACCAATTTGTTCACCGCGAAAGCGATCCTCCGCACGCAAACGCGAGTCTCGAGGAGTTTCTTCTCCGCGAACGTGAGCCGCCTTCCGCGAACGCGAAGGCCTAGCAGGCCTAACCCATCGCGAACGCGATGGGCATGTCGCGAACGCGATGAGTATTTTTTCCCAGTTATTTTAAAAGACCAGAAATAGTAGCATTACGGGATTTTCACAAAAAACTCATAACTTCTTCATCTAAACACCAAATTGGGCGATTTTTGAAAGAGGATTTCACCACCAATTCATAGGTATGTAATCTTAGACTCATTTTCTTCAATTTTCATTAACACCCACTAGATTTCTACGCTTAAGTCATGTGGTTAAGGGTAGAAAATTAGGGATTTGGGAAGAGTTAGGACTTTTTGATTATTTAGGGATTTGACCTCGTTTTGGGGTCGGATTTAAAAATAAATTATATATTCGGGCTCGTGGGTGAATGGGTGATTGGGTTTTGGTCCGAACCTCGTGTTTTGACCAAGCGGGCCCGGGGGTCAATTTTTGGGTTTTTGGAAAGAATGATTGGAAAGTTATAATTAAGTATTGGAATTGGATTGTTTAGCGTTTATTGATGTTATGAAGTCGATTATGTCTAGATACAATTGATTTGGACCGAATTCGAAAGGAAAGGCGGTGCTTGAGGCTTGAGTTGGCCGTGGAAGTTCGAGGTAAGTGTTTTGCCTAACCTTAGCTTGAGGGATTAGGAGTGCGTCCTATTTGCTATTTGTTTTCTTGTTGAGTACGACGTATAGGCATGGTGACGAGTATCTATACGTTGGTGTCGAGCATGACCGTGGGTCTTATATTGTAATTTTTATGACTTCGTTGTATTATTCATGCCTTGGTGAAAATTTCTAATTGATGTGCAAAGTTGTGAAAAGAATTGTGACCTATGAACGTTGAGGAGTGTTGGCTCCAGTTGTATAACGAATTGTGAAAGTATAAATGATAATTGAACCTCTAGAGCAGTGGCTCGAGTGATGAAGTGAATTGTGAAGTAAAAGTGAGAAAGAAAAGAGATCATTATGTTGCCCCCTTGCCGGGCTATTGTTGAGTTGTGGTTCCCTTGTATTGTGTTCTTAATTGATATTACGGATACTTAGGTTGATGATTCTTTGTGTTAGGTAAGGATTATGGTTATAGCTGAGGTAGTTAGATGTTGGAACAAGTTTGGGTATAGCTGAGGTAGTTAGGTGTTGTCACAAGTTTGGGTATAGCTGAAGTAGTTAGGTGTTGTAACAAGTTTGGGTATAGCTGAGGTAGTTAGTTGTTGTAGCAAGTTTGGGTATAGCTAAGGTAGTTAGAGGTTGTACCAAGTTTGATTATAGCTGAGGCAGCTAAATGTTGGAACAAGTTAGGTTATAGCTGATGTAGCTAGAAGTTGGAACAAGTTTGGTTATAGCTGTTTCTCCCTCGTCGGGACGTATTTACTTATGCTGTCGAATCCCTTGCCGGGATAGTGTAGACCTTTTGATCCCTTGTCGGGACTCTCATTATAATTGTAAATATTATATATGTATCGGGTTGCACGCCGCAACAATATTATATGTGGATCGGGTTGCACGCGGCAACAATATTATATGTGGAACGGGTTGCTCGCCGCAACAATATTATATGTGGATCGGGTTGCGGGTTGCTCGCCGCAACAATATTATATGTGGATCGGGTTGCATGCCGCAACAATATTATATGTAGATCGGGTTGCACGCCGCAACAATATTATATGTGGATCGTATTGCACGCCGCAACAATGATAAATGAAATGGGAGCGGGTGGCACGCCTGCCACGAGATACAGGAAATGGGATCGGGTTGCACGCCTGCAACAAGATGTGAAAAAAAAGTGAAATCTGCCTTTGTTTTCCTTTATTCTTGTTAGAGGGTGGTTTTTGATTCCTTAATAATTCTCTTGATATTCTGTTTTTACTTTTTATTCCCCGAAGCATGTTTCCCCCTCCCATCTTGATTTGTTTATCTCTGCTTTACTTTCCGCTGTATATTATACAACTGCACATGTTTATTTGGTAGTTTGGTCCTAGCCTCGTCACTACTTCGCCGAGGTTAGGCTAGGCACTTACCAGCACATGGGGTCGGTTGTGCTGATACTTACACTCTGCAATCTTTACCCCAGTGTTGTAGACTTCGGATCGTAGGTTGGAGGCTATTTTCAGTTCACGCGGAGATCCAAGGTAGACCTGCAGGCGTTCGCAGGCCCTGGCGTTTCTTCTATCCTTATTTCCTGTTTCATTTTCCTTATATTCAGAAACAGTGTATTGATATTTTCTTCAGACTTTGTATGTAGTAAATCTTAGACCGTCTGTGATACTGTGACACCAGTTCTGGGTAGTCGAGGTTCAAACAGTTGTATTAGAAATTCGTGTTCAGATAGCTTATGGCTGCTTTCTTCCGCTTATGTTAAATTCCGCTGTTTAAATGTTATTATTATTATTAAAATTACTAATGAATACAAAATGATTAAAAAGGGTAAATTGTGAAATTAATTGGCTTTTCTAGCTCGTACTAGTAGGCGCCATCACGACTCCCGAGGGTGAGAATCCGGGTCGTGATAGATAGACAAGTTCGAGCGATACAAAAAACTTGTCGGAATGAGCTCTATATGAAAAACTGGAGATACCTCCTTCAGGTGCATGGGACTGGAGGGGGAGATTTGATGGGTACATCTCATGTGAAAGGAAGACATCTTCCTTTGGCTTTGAAATGTCAAGCCAACTAAAGGAATAGTAAGGAAGATTTTATGGCAAATTATTCCTTAGTTTCACAATGTAATATTTGACTTTTGCCATTAACATGACATCATTGATGACGTCAATGAAGCAATTCTAAGCACTATAAATATTTGTCTTGCTCTCAATTGATAAATACACCAAACAAAGAGAAAGAGAGTGATTTACAGAGCAATAAGCAAAATATTTTGTGAGGAAAAATATAGAGATTTTGAGTGGTATTATAGTGAGGTGGAAAAATTAAAAGAGGGTTATTTATTTTGAGTGTTTAGTAGTCTTGGAGTATTTTACTCGGTACCACAAATTGTACAATCCTTGCTATAGCAAAAACCAATTGCTCCTCTCAGGCCGTGGTTTTCCCTTATTCATAAGGGTTTTTCACGTAAAATCTGGTGTCCTTGTTTTCTTATTATTACCGTAGGTTACCGTATTTTAGTATTTCACATTTATTACAATCGCATACCATGAATATTTCTTTTGTGAGGTTAATTTTCCCAACAGCTTAAAACCAAGGGTCCAACAGATAAGTTGCAAGTCGAGTAAACCACGCCCTTGGCGATTGTTTCAACCCATAAAGGGCACGTCTTAGCTTGCAGACATGGTGTGGATAATATGGATGTTTGAATCCTCTGGGTTGCCACATATAAACAACTTCATTTAGTTCACCATGCAAAAAGGCATTAGAGACATCAAATTGAAGAATACACCAATAATTAAGAAGAGCCAAAGATAGCACTAGATGGATAGTGCTTAATTTGATCACAGGGGCAAATGTATTTGTATAATCTAAATCGGGTTATTGAGAGAAGCCTTGCGCAACCAAACAAGCTTTGAAGCGGTCGATAGAACCATTAGCGCCACACTTGATCCGATATACCAATTTATTTCCTACAATATTTACATTAGGAGGTGGTGGAACTAATGTCCATGTATGGTTTTGTATGAGAGAATTACACTATTCACTCATTGTACTAAGCCACCTAGGTCCTTTGCTACTCGTGTGAAGGATGTTGGTACAGAAGGTGGACTAGAAAGAGAGAGAGTAAGAAGTATGCATTACTGGATGCGGAGTGTACAAATAGGTTGTTGATTTTGTGGAGATAAGGAAAGAGATGAGATAGAAGTGCGCACAATATGCGTAGGAGGTTGAGCCAACTGATCATTAGTTGAACGTGAGTAAGAAAGAGTCCAAGAAGAAGTTATAAACTATGTTTTGAGGAGTTAAAAGATAATGTATTTTCCATTATCTTCAAGGATAAATTCTACATACCATTGGAAATTAAAAACTGCTCGTTCACACCTCTCAAGTCGTGCCAAGAGAAAAACTCTCTTGTCTCATCACTCTTCAACACATGCAATTTCAGCATTAACTAATTTTTGGGCCACAAATCAAACAAGCTGTTGAGAAAATCTATTTACTTTACCAACGATAAAAATATTTTTGGCAAAAAATTTGAGATGTTTGCTAACAAGAAAACACTCATTGTCTAAAGTTTTACTATATACCAACAGTAAAATTAAGTTATTGCCATTTATTGAAAGAAACCAATGTTATATAGTTGTTAGATTAGTTAGTATTGATGGGTTATCTTTTAAGAGGAGGAAACTTATTCCTCATTGGAAAAATGAAGAAAGAAAGAAAGAAGTGCTTATAAACACTTCTTTGTCTTATATGGTTTGAATATTTTGGAGGAAACTAGAATTTGGCTATATAATTTATAGTCAAGATTGGGCCTTGGGGAAATTAAATAGTCCGAAATTAATATATTTAGTCACCTATTATTTTTATTATTTAATAAAAAAATTAATTATTAAAATATTTTTAACAATTTTATTTCAAATTGAAAAGGTGACTACTGATTTTTAAAAGGTGCATGTTGGCAAGGGTGATTCTAACAGACACCTAAAGGGTTTATAAATATCCCTTACCTCTCCAAAATAAAACACAACACAGAAAGTTCTCTTACTACTACTCACAATTCACAGAGTTCATTCTAATGGAAATTCGAGTTAATTGGTGGTACTCGAATTTCATCCATAATCTCTGCAGTAACAATAGTGGAGGCTTAAATTCCTTAAGAACAATGACTACACCGAATATTTCGACTCCATAGTAATATTTTTCTAACAATTAAAGACTTGTTGCTACTTGTATATTTAGTTTGGTAAATATCACTTTCTTGAACGGATTTAGTAAGTGAAGATGATCGATGTGGAAATAGATAATAAATACTACTAGCTAGCTAGTTTGAAGATGGGAAGCACCTGAGATGGAGTAGTGTGGATTGCAACGCCATTGACGATGTGTTTGAAGCTGTAAAGCTTGTGATAGCTCCCTCTCTCCAAATTACTTTGTAGAAACTCATCATGGGATTTTGTCAACTCATTTGCATATGCTTCACTATATGTAAACAAATAATCCTCACTTATGACTTTTATATATGCAATTTTACTTGTCACATCCATTAATAAAGTATATCTAGCTATCATAAATTACGCATCACATATTTAAAAGAAAAAAACAATTAAAAATAAGGATGAGTATGTTCATCGAATGTTAGGCATAAACACTATTTTTTGAATTCATGTAAGTAGCAAGCAATTATATTCTTTTGGGCCAATAATTAATTGTGAACACACACCTCAAGCAATCAACTTGAAAAGGGTATTTAAATTTTGTTAATACCTGTTTAGATCAAGCTTGTTCCCTTTTTCTGAAGATGTTTTAACCTGATGAAATGCGACAGGATCACCTTCCATTAAAACCAAATATATTTTTCTATCTTCGCCATTACATGAAACAAGAACTACAAATATAAGAAGAAAGTTTTTGAGGACAGAATTCATTGCTAGCACCAATATGAGAAGACAAGAAACGAGTTCAAGTGAAGTTTAATAAAAAGCAACTTCACTAAGCATGAAACAGCAAGTATTAAGAAGCACACACATTTTTTTTCATGAACAAAGTCAAGCTTTCGAAGAGCAAAATCTGCTATTTTTAACCGTTACTTTATTCTCTTTATTTATTTTTTCCATTTTTTGTCTTGTTTCACATCCACAAATTTGGTGAATCTATAATGCGAGAGTAATGTTCACCATGTGAAATTAAAGCACTATCATAGAAGCGCCCAGTACAACGAAACGCAAGAAGTATCTTCATCTGACAAAACAACAATTAGAGTGGAAAGAAAAAACCATGCATCCAAATCATAGTTCATATAGTGGACCTACTTATCACGTAATCGCATTTGAACTGTATATAACTCCAATCGTATATGAACCTACTTATCACGTAATCGCATTTGAACTGTATATAACTCCAATCGTACTTAATGGCATTCTTAATTTAATCATTTTCCATTTCTAAAATTTAACACGATAATCGATCCTAACACTACTAAAAATTCACTTAAAACCGTTGGAAAAAACCGACCGAAGTCGGTCGATAATGACCCTTTTCCGACTGAAAACCAACAGAAACAAATCGCACGGTATAAGATTGGTCGGCAAAAGGTAACGACAATCTGCGGTCGATAATACTGACCGCAAACTGTCGAAAAGTCAAACCTTTTTAGGTCTAAATTCTAACACACTACCTAAATTTTGGTCGGTAAATACATATCCTTTTTAAAATACAATTATATTTTTTGACCAATATTGGTCGGAAAGATAAAAAAAAATTCCATGTAAAATAACATAACTAGCCAAAGACGATCGGTAATTATGTAAAGAATAAAATTATAATTTTATTGCCGGAACGATGCTTCCGATTAGCTTAACTTGTTCCAGCACTCTCCATTGAATGATGTTGGCTAAACTTCCTAGGTCAACCAAAACACGTTTAATCTTGAAATCAAAAATGTTAAGAGAAATTACTAGGGCATCGTTAGAATTCCATCGGCGTCCTCTTCTGTGAAGGTGATGTCGTCCTCGACGACTTCCCGAAGTCTCTTGCTATGAGTCATCAACACCTTTGTCTTTTTCGCCGCTGAAAACGTTACACCGTTGATCACGTTCCCCCCGAAAATCATGTTGATAGTTAGCCGAGAAGGGTCTTCCCCTATTTTGAGGGCTCTGCATTGTCTCGGCTGCGACCGTAATTGTTCTTAGCCTGGTCGCTGAGATGGCCATTTTTTAAAAATGTTGCCAGCTCCTCGCGCAGATGTCGGCAGTCCCCAGTTCGATTGCCATTAGTCCTATGATATTCGCACCATATATTATGATCCCTCTGGCTGGGATCGAATCTTATCAGCCTCAGGAACCGCTCTTCCTTAATGTTCCTCATCACTGATACCAGCTCCACTATGCTGATGTTGAAGGTATACTCGGATAGCGTAGGATAAGTGGAATCCCGGGAACTCGATACCTCTTTGTCTTGCAACGATATGTTATTCCGGCCGTGATCAGTTCTTCTATCGGGAGCGAACCTATCCACCGACTGGAACCCTCTGCTGCTGCATCCTTCGGCCTTCTTGTAGGGAAAAAACCGGCCCTTAGAAGATCACCGATCTGCATAAAAATCATCCTTTGATTTATCCATGTTCTTTTCTCGATCCCGAACCTTAGTTGATGCCAGGAACCTGAGCTGATCATCTTCTATTCTTATCTTTAATTCGTAACGGTTATGGACATCCGCCCATGTAGTTGCCTAGAACTCGAGCAGGCTTTCCTTCAGTTGTCAGGAGGTGTTTGAGCTTCTCGGATTCAACGCTTTAGTAAATGCCTCAGCTGCCCATTTATCTGGCACGACCGGTAACATCATCCGTTCTTTCTGAAACCTGATCACGAACTCACGCAACAACTCGGACTCCTTGCGAAATTCTGAATATGTCTGCCTTCCGGACCTGAACCTTCCTGGACCCAGCATGGGCCTTGATGAAAGAACTGCGAGCATCTCAAAGGATTCTATTGATTGCTAGGGTAAGAGTGAGTACCATGTAAGGGCCCCCTTCGTGAGGCTTCTCTGAACTTCTTCAGCAAGACAACCTCTATCTCATGTTGAGCCAATTCGTTTCCTTTCACCGCTATTGTATAGGTGGTGATGTGCTCCTGAGGGTCTGAAGTCCCATCATACTTTGGTACGTTTGGAATTTTGAACTGTTTCATAATCAACTCTCGTGCTGCGCTCGATTTGGACGCCAACTAGGTGCACTTCTTCGAGTCTGGGCCATTCAGCATTGGCGGTGCACCCGGAATTTGGTCCATTCAAGAGTGGAATTCTTTCGCATTCTGGTCCATCCGCTCGTTTCCCTCATGAATCGCATGAGGCCGGTTTTGAAGGGTTCATTGCTATTATCGTTACCGAATTTGCTGTCGATCCCCCGGGGCTCCGTCGGAGCTGACCTCATCCCTCGGGGTGTTGTTATCAACCCTTTGTGCGGTTTGATTTGTGGGAGCACTAGGAGGAATAGGGCCCCTTCCATTCACGTTGTTGGAAGCACCTAACAACGCTTGCCTTAGTTCTGTCATGGCCTGGTCTTCTCGTGAGAGATGGCCCATAATGGCATTTTGCTGGTCTCTCAAGATCCTCACTGTTTCCGCAACGTGCTTGTCCTCAACATCATCAGGAGTCGGCTCCCGTACGTGTTAGGGATATCGCCCACCATGAACTGGCATTGCTACGTCCTCATCGTTGCAGTCGTCACTAATTGAATCCTCGTGTTGAGGCAGGTTTTCTTGCGCCTCAACGTTGTGTGCAATGTTGACATTGTTAACTGCCATTTTTTACAATTTTTTGCTAAGGAACAAAGAATCAAACAGGTTAGTAATAGATGCAACGATCAACTCAATTACGCAACTGTCTAAGCCCCACGGTAGGCGCTAAACTGTTTACCCGTACACCGGTACAGTTGAATTTATTTTGTGGTTTATAGACAAGCGAATCGATTTGATCCTAAAATGGTAAAAAAATCAATAAAATGCAAGACTTAATTTAATCATTTTCCATTTCTAAAATTTAACACGATAATTGATCCTAACACTACTAGAAATTCACTAAAAACCGTTGGAGAAAACCGATTGAAGTCGGTCGATAATGACCCTTTTCCGACCGAAAACCAACAGAAACAAAGCACATGGTATAGTATTGGTCGATAAAAGGTAACGACAGTCTGCGGTCGACAATACCGACCGCAAACTGTCGGAAAAGTCAAACCTTTTTTAGCCTAAATTCTAACACACTACCTAAATTTCGGTCGGTAAATATATATTCTTTTTAAAATAAAATTATATTTTTTAACCAATATTGGTCGGAAAGATAAAAAAAAAAATTCCATGTAAAATAATATAACTAGCCGAAGCCGATTGGTAATTATATAAAGAATAAAATTATAATTTTATTGCCGGAGCGATGCTTTCGGTTAGCTTAACTTGTTCCAGCACTCTCCATTGAATGATGTTGGCTAAACTTCCTAGGTCCACCAAAACACGTTTAATCTTGAAATCTAAAACGATAAGAGAAATTACTAGGGCATCGTTAGAAGTCCATCGGCGTCCACTTCTGTGAAGGTGATGTCATCCTCGGCAAGTTCCCGGAGTCTCTTGCTATGAGTCACCGACACCTTTGTCTTTTTCGCCACTAAAAAGGTTACACCGTTGATCT
>NC_031999.1:60232166-60245855 GCF_001879085.1 Nicotiana attenuata | reverse complement strand
CCCCCCCCCCCGAAAATCATGTTGATAGTTAGTCGATGAGGGTCTTCCCCTATTTTTGAGGGCTCTGCGTTGTGTCGGTTGCGGCCGTAATTGTTCTTAGCCTGGTCGCTTAAGAATTCCCTGAGATGGCCATTTTATAAAAATGTTGCCAGCTCCTCGCCCAGATGTCGGCAGTCCCCAGTTCGGTTGCCATTAGTCCCATGATATTCGCACCATATATTAGGATCCCTCTGGCTGGGGTCGGATCTTATCAGCCTCAAGAACCGCTCTTCCTTAATGTTCCTCATCACTGAGACCAGCTCCACTGTGATGATGCTAAAGGTATACTCGGATAGAGTAGGATAAGTGGAATCCTGGGAACTCGATACCTCTTTGTCTTGCAATGATTTGTTATTCCAGTCGCGATCAGTTCTTCTATCAGGAGCGAACCTATCCGCCGACCGGAACCCTCTGCTGTCGTGTCCTTCGGCCCTCATGTAAAGAAAAAACCGGCCCTTAGAAGATCGCCGATCTGCATCAAAATCATCCTTCGGTTTATCCATGTTCTTTTCTCGATCCCAAGCCTTAGTTGATGCCGGGAACCCGAGCTAATCATCTTCTATTCTTATCTTTGATTCGTAACGGTTATGGATATCTGCCCATGTAGTTGCCTGGAACTCGAGCAGGCTTTCCTTCACTTTCCGGGAGGCGTCTGAGCTTCTCGGGTTCAACGCTTTAGTAAATGCCTCAGCTGCCCATTTATCTGGCACGACCGGTAATATCATACGTTCTTTCTGAAACCTGATCACGAACTCACGCAGCAACTGAGATTCTCTTGCGAAATTCTGAATATGTCCGCCTTTCGGGACTGAACCTTCCTAGCCCCGGCATGGGCCTTAATGAAAAAACTGCGAGCATCTCAAAGGATTTTATTGAGTGTTAGGGTAAGAGTGAGTACCATGTAAGGGCCCCCTCGTGAGGGTTTCTTCGAACTTCTTTAGCAAGACCAACTCTATCTCATGTTGAGCCAATTCGTTTCCTTTCATCGCCATTGTATAGGTGGTGATGTGCCCCTGAGGGTCCGAAGTCCCATCATATTTTTGGTACGTCTGGAATTTTGAACTGTTTCATAATCAACTCTGGTGCTGCACTCGGTTTGAACGACAACTAGGTGCACTTCTTCGACTCTGGGCCATTCAGCATTGGTGGTGCCCCCGGAATTTGGTCCATTCAAGAGTGGAATTATTTCGCATTGTGGTCCATCCGCTCATTCATTTTCCTCATGAATCGATGAGGCTGCTTTTGAAGGGTTCATTGCTATTATTGTTACCGGATCTGCTGTCGATCCCCCGGGGCTCCGTCAGAGCCGGCCTCATCCCTCGGGGTGTTGTTATCAACCCTTTGCGCTGTTTGATTTGTGGGAACAGGAATAGGGCCCCTTCCATTCACGTTGTTGGAAGCACCTAACAACGCTTGCCTTAGTTCTATCATGGCCTGGTCTTCTCGTGAGAGATGGCCCATGATGGCATTCTGCTGGTCTCTCAAGATCCTCACTGTTTCTGCAACGTTCTCGTCCTCAGCATCATCAGGAGTCGGCTCCCTTACGTGTTAGGGATATCTCCCTCCATGAACCGACATTGCTACGTCCTCATCGTTGTAGGTGTCACTGATTGAATCCTCGTGTTGAGGCAGGTTTTCTTGCGCCTCAACGTTGTGTGCGATGTTGACATCGTTAGCTGCCATTTTTTACGATTTTTTGCTGAGAAACAAAGAATCAAACAGGTTAGTAATAGATGCAAGGATCAACTCAATAACGCAACTTTCTAAGCCCCACGGTAGGCGCCAAAATATTTACCTGTACACCGGTATAGTTGAATTTATAGCGTGGTTTATAGACAAGCGAATCGATTTGATCCCAAAATGGTAAAAGAATTAAATAAAATGCAAGACTTAGCGTTGAAATCGAGTTAAATAGCAGATAGCTTGGTTCCAGGAGCAAGGCTTCCAAGGCAGCAATAAGAATAACGTTAGACCGAAAATAAAATATTATATAGCTTGGGAATAGTGTGTAGCATAAGTTTGTCAGTTATACCTTGGGAACAAAGTCGTAGGATCAAGCCCCTCTTAAATGAGAATAATGGGGGTCATTGATGAATATGTAAAGACAAGCCATGAATGGAAAAATTCTCTATAACGATTGTGTTATTTAATACTGAGGTATATTCTTTACTAGATGTCATCTAGTGACAAACATTCATTTGCTTGTGTTGAGTGTGTTCCCTTCGGGATCTTCCCGGTGTCAACCGAAGCTATTGTCCAAGGACCTGGTTACTACTCGCTTCATCTTCCATCTGTCTCCGGTTCCACGTGTCACGCTATCATACGATCATTTAATATAAACCGATTTTACCTATACAGAAACGATGTGAATCCATCGGTACACAAACCCCATCGAATGTTCTTTGATTCACTAGCAAAATCCCAATACCTCCTATCAAAATGCTTCCAAGCGGAACTCACGATGCATACGACATCTTTAACCTAGGTATAAGAGGTAAATAATGCATCGTCTTTATAGAGACCTTCTTCTAACTAAAAACCTACTTAAAACGAGGCTTTTCAAAAAATTTACAACTTTCTAACTTTGCATCATCTTTATAGTATAATATGCAACCATCTTCACAAAATTCAATTCTCATAGACGATAGTCATAACTTAGAAACCAATCTTTTTGCCTTGTAGAGATCAGCATGTAAGTTGATATTTGGTTCAACTAGTTCACTTTTAAGGCCAATAAAAGAGTTCATGGCCGCTTGAGAAATATTCCAGAAATTTTATACTTAGTAATCTAACTGCAACAGAGAACTCAAAGTGCGTAATCTCTTCACTTAGTGGACGACTTGCAACCTCTAATTGTTTATAAAAACGCTTTGCTTCTTTATTAGGATCTTGTTCAACACTTTCATCGGGTTCAAACCTGGATTGCATCACAAAAGCATCCGCAACCATATCATAAAATCTAGAATCTTGAACATTATTCTCCATTGACCTACTACTTTCACCAACAACCATATTTTTAAATACGCCATTATTACCATCAATCAATATAACCGCTAGAGAGTAACAAGTACGAGTAAGCTCTTATTGCATATCATTTTCTTCCACGTCTGGAATTTACGTTTTCGTATGACGCATGTGCATGCCTTATTCTCACTTGGTCAGTATTGTGTTTGAGAACTTGAGTGGATCTTACTGAAATAATACTACTCGAACATAGGATGAAACGTCAATCACTTTATTTTGATTTAGACTATGAATCATTCTTGATTTAAGTGACTAGATGATCCGCATTATTGAGTCCATTAGTAAATCTTGAGATCAAATGTCTTAGCGATTGAGTGTCTGTCTCTAAGACGCCTAAACACTAACAAATTATTTTTATTATTTAAATATGAAGGTGTTTTAGTACTTTTATTATTTGTATTACAAAATAAGAGTGCTATATTTTTATTTAGGATATTAATTATATTAAGTAGAATGTAAATTTCAATGTAATACGAGTCTTTGTTGACTAGTTATTAATATATTTTCCTTATTGCTAAAAAAAACATATTTGACCAATAAACAGACTGAAATCGGTCCATTTACTCAACATTAAATTTAATAAAATTTTCAAAGGATCCAAAGGATTGACTTGTTAATCGACCGAAAGCGAATGGTTACCTGATTTGTTTTCCAGGTTTTAGTAACTCACCGAAATTAGACGATTTATTTTTAAATTATTGCAAAACTCAAGTTTGACCATCTTTGGTCAAAGTTTGACTAACTTACCAACCGATATCGGTCAGTTTTTTGAAAATTATGCCAGAAATTATAGTTCCCGCTTTTAGTGTTATCGGTCGTTTTTTTTTAATTAAGAAAAATATAATTTTTGACTTTTCCAACCGACTTGGTCAGTAATGTGCGGACGGTTTTTGTTGTATTTCTAGTAGTTTAATGGAATTTTGCATTAGGAAGAAAAATAGAAGAGCTAAGCTAACTCAAACTCGACTAGGACTCGGCTGCATAACTCCTTTTCACTTGGTTCAATTTGGTGTGCAATAAAGCTTAATTGGAATGATCCAAATTTAACTCAGCTGAATACTATAACAAATTTTGATTGAGTTCAGCTCAACACGCAGAAAGAAGGTTAGAGGAAGGACTCTTTTCAACTCAAGCTTTACAAATGCTCTAGTTGGCCTAAACCCATCATCAATCCACAAGTTTACGCTCTCGCTTTCAATAGTCCAACTATCAACGATACAACATTAAAAGAGACTTAATCTCAACTATCTGTTAGGACTGGACCCTTTTAATTCTGTTGGAATAAAGATTTTTCCAAACAAAAGGTGTTCCTATCTGCCACCTGTTGGGATATACTATTAACCATGCGATTTAGACATATTATAGTATTTTATTTTTTATGGTACAATTATTTATTTAATTTAATAAAGTACTATTTTAAATAGATCATTTGTTATATTTGTGTCCTTTAGTTATGTAGTAGAAATTTTAGTGTATGGAGTCTTAGCTCATGCACAGAAGATTAAATTGTCGGTTCTAATAATTAATAAACTATGTTCACAATCGAAGATATTATTGGGCAAAATATCTTGATGATTGTAGCACAAGATATAGTATAATTTGCCTTGATTATGAGAGTGGTTTTACTCCAACTTCTTGTGCTAGTATACTTAGTGTTTATTGAACGGACCAAGTAGAGAAAAGATACTTTTGTACTGGACATATATAAAACTTTTTCTCTAATTCATTAAATGAGCTTATACTCCTAATCTTGATATAATTATTATGATCAATGTGATTTGTTTATTGTTTTGATTTATCAAAAGGTACAACTCTGTTGAGAGTTAGTGTATGCCTAATAGATTGGTCAATAACGAATAGTATTTGTGAAATAATAATTAGTTGATAGAATCTTTGACTCGGTTTTGAGTTTGATGATACCCCTTTATGTAAGCTTATAAATTTTCATGTGAAAACCCGGTCGGTGAATTTTGTATCCGTCACATGAAATAGTTTAAGCGGAATTATAAAGGATTTAATTAGTTGATTAAATTAAATTGTTAGTGATTTAATTTAATTAACTGATATTTGAGATCTTAACATGGGGAGTCAAAATAAGTGTTAGTGAATTTTCTAAATTCATATTGAGGAGTTCAATTGCAGTTTTTAGCGGAATGAATTGCAATTAATTATAGTAGGAATTAATTCATGCAAAATTTCAAATTAATACTATAATTAGTAGCATCTTATTATTTCTGTGGTCCCTGCGATACCTAGTAAAGACCTGACTGACTTGGGTAAAAGGTGATTTGGGAGACAAATCATCCGGTAGAGTTAGAGTAGGATTTTACTTGCACAAGCAGAATCCTACACGTTTTTGGAAAAACGTGTCTACAATATTTTTTCACCAATAACTGACTTTTTTTTAGAGTTGTATAGTTCTTGCCCACTCAAAGCGAATTCGTCTAAGGTGTTACTAGGACCATAGCAGAAGACTGCAGCCCTGTATTCTTGGAAGACCTGTGCAATGTTTTCAAGAGGTTAGTGGTTTCTAATCTCGTAATTATATCATTATCTAATTTACATATATTTGATGCCTGGCTATATGCTTGCTTCCGCTGCGCATGTTCTAACACCATCATTATACTCCACTACCAGGATTGGATGTTTTCAAACGGGAATGGACCGATCCCAATGATGGGACAGAAGATAGCTGCAGGGTTACTAGCACTGGCCATGGTTCATATCGAGCTTTACTAGTGGGTTTGTGGGGGTGGAGGCAGTATGCAAGAGCAGTTTATAGATCTATCCTATCCTAGCAACAGAGAAAGAGGAGCGAAGAACCCAAGTAACCACCAATTGATATTTCTGAGCTATGGAGTTTTTCCAATGTCCCCTTCACTTCTGAGCAGTGCTCGGATGCAGTAAATTAGATTTTTATAAGTCAGATAATCATTTCATTAAATCATCAAGATGCTTAAGAACATGCATAATATGTTTACGGACTCTTCTTATCTCCTATCAAACGTACTGAATTATCTATATAAGAAGGTATTCTTTTTCTTTTTAACACAATGTGTCGACCTTGGATGTCCCAAAACAACCTAGAAAGGTGAACAGGATTGGCAAACTTAAACGGCTTGAAACAATAAATTTGAGGCAATAACCAGGAACCTAACTAATCATGTCTTCCAAAAATTCTCTAGTGTGGAAGCATCCAACTTTCTTTACAATTGAATGGAAACAAAACTATCTTATCTTAGGTACTTGAGGGACACCATTCCTCTAATTGACACTGAAACAAGTGTTGCAAGAAAATTTTACACCTTAATCCAGTAGGCATAGTTGTTTCTTTCTCTACAGGACATACAACTATAACAAAAGTATCAGCTTTGTGTCAGATCAAGCAAAATTTGGTTTAGTGGCACTGCAAACAAATGCATTACACCTCAGCTGATGGATGACCTGTACATATTTGGCCCAACAAATTCTCAGAACTTTGACTGAGGCAACATTGGCATCACAATCAGTTCTCAACGGATCAATCAAGATCATATGCAAAAAGCATGCTCATCATCTTCCTATCTGGTCCACAAGCATCTATCTGATAATCATGTGGCATTCTGTAGAAAAACAGGGTAAATCTAGATGGGATGATACAATGTCTCAAATACGTCCTTGGAGGAAGCAGAGTTCAACCCCACTTGGGAAACCTCTCTGGTTTTCCTCTTTCAGAATTTGGAAGGACTTAAGATTTTGTTCCTTGATCTGGTTTATGAAGAACTTGATGGCTATCTGATCCACTCTTGTCAGATGTTTGACTTGGAGATTTGTCCAGAGAGTGGTGAGATTCAGACCCTTTACTTCTTTCAAAGTTGTGGACAGGCTGATCAAAATTTCGTTTGTCAAGATTTAGGAGCTCATTTGTAGCTGGAGTCCGATGTTCCTTCAAGTAGAGCCTGTTTGTTAGCTTTGACAATGCAGATATTGTAGCATTGGCTCCTTGTCATTCAGAAATGTAAAGGAGCGAATTCTCCGGAAGCAAAAGATATGAAGGATAAATAGATTTTATTAAAAAAGGTACACAATATATATAAATACAATACAACGTTTATTTGTAGGCATGCTTTCTTATGTAAAATACCAATGTTAAGAGAAACAAGATCTTGCCATATGCACAAAATAGATGAATCTTCCTGTTCATCTTCCTCCCCAACCAAAAGTTAACGTTCAATGATTTAAAGTGTCTAACCAAGGCAGTCTGAAAAATATAATGTTTGATCCAGGGATATGAGAAGAAAAGGCAGGCTTTTGTCCAATTTGCTAAGCAGAAGTTATTCTATCCTATGAAATTACACCAAGTTCCTCAACCAAAGATTTATCAGGCTTTCAGCTCTTATCCACCAAATAAAGACAAAAAATCCTAACTTCCTCAAATGAATAGTAAAACTTACCTCATTTGTGGAACCAGATTTTCTGGCACTGGTTGAAGGCCCCTTGCCCATTCCCGTTTCCAGAGATGAGGAAGTGACCAAAGCCACAGAAGATTTGGGACTGCTTGATGAATCTGATTGCGTACTCTGAGGTAGGTGTTTATTTCCTGATAACTGAGATTCATGCTTCTTGTCCTTGTCATAATCTGCCTTGTTTGAACAAGTCTGATGCTGAAGATGTTTTATTTACAACTACATTGGTCATAAACCTTAATACATTGATAATCCATGAAATATTAAAGGAATTTTCTTTTAGGCATCTATATCAAGCGGAACAAAATGCATACTAACTTAAACATGAAAAAATCACAATAAACTCAAGTAATGATTCCAAATTCACATAAGGTATATTAAAAAAAGTCAAGCTAAAACATTACCAATATTTATACTACCTACAGTCCAAAATAGATAGTGAAACAAAGTGTGCTTGAGATTAAGTTTTTTCCATTCTATTGGCATCTTTTGACTAAAAGTGGACCAAGTTTTTTAAAGACAGGAGAGGTGTTAAAATAGCAACACATTGAAATGCTCACAGGAATTCAGGCATGTGTTCAAATAGACACACACACGTCTGGAACTGTAAACGGCATTGTTTCAAGAATATGCAAGAAGTACCAATACATATCTGCAAATGAAAAACTTTCTAGCTATGTTGCGCGGACTCTCCAAAATGCTGCTGCACCCGTGTCAGATTCTCCAACAATGTACCACTTTTGGAGGATCCAACACGCACCCGACGGCGTTTTCAGAGAGTCCAAACAACATAGCTCTCTAGTTCACCTCAACAGTATAGAAAGTTCACGAAGTTTTTGCCCATGTTCATATAGAAACTATGTCGTTTTCCTTTTCAATTCAGTAAATATTCAATTTTCGGATAGATATAACTGATATTTTATCCACTTCCTTTTGGAAAAGATTTGCATGTTAAGACACGTCACACATTGAGCACAAAGTTTGTATTGTACAAAAATGATTTTCCTTTGATATGAGGAGATGATAAGAAAAATAGGCAAGGAGCATCTTCCTTTCCGTTTTATTGACCATTTCATGGAAATGAATTCGCTGTGGAAATCTTTGTCAAAGGAAATGCACAAAGATCCTCTGAATGAGGTTCAGAACTTGGTTCTGGGACTACATTCCGTACTTCAAACATCAATTATGAGAAGAATTGACAGGTCACGCATACAGCATATGGGTGGTACATTCTAAACCATTTACACATAAAGAGCTCAAGATGCTGCAGTAGTATGACAATATCCCTCTGATAAGGAATTATCAGAAGAGTAAGATGATTATCGTTTTCAATTGCATGGTTAAACAGTTTGTACCCATTTTTCTGACAAGACATAGTAATGATTAATGGAGAGCTTGATGATGTCGTACAGAGATCCAATAAAATATCAACCATCCAAATTTGCCATACTCGACCAATTCGGCTGATTAGCATGATTTTGCAGTTTTCTACCTTACGTTATTGCTAAGCCAGAGTGCTCTGCTTTGGTCAAAAGACAATGAAAAACATGTACCTCATCTCTTGTTGACTTCTCAAGATTTTGTGAAGTAGCATTAGTTTCCACATCCTTCTGTTTATCGCTGCTGCACCAATGTCACATTGATGAAAAATAAGAAACCAAAATAAAGCAGGATAAGTTGAAATGAAAATGCTAAGTGGTCTCATGATTTTGAAGCATCAAAATGTCCTTGAAACTAAAACCTACATGCTAAAAGGCTTTATGCACAAGCATCCAGAAAAAAAAAATGCTCATAATGGAGAGAAATTTAGCTTTGAGGCAAGCATCATTCTGTCCTTGCATTTTCTTTTATTAAGAAAGATTAATTAGCAAGCTTGCAGAAGTAGGACGTTAGATAGCCACAATAAGTAGCGATAAACAAAGTTTGACCAGAAACAGGAAGGTCATGAAGCAAATCTGAAACAAGGAGGAAATTATGTGAGACTTACTTTTTTCCTTGATAATTTAGTCTTTGCTGAGGTTGGTTTCCCTCATCAGGACGAAGTGTGGGATTTTGTTCACCTTGTTCATTACGCTGCAGTCTAAGATCATCATCCCTCTGTTTGGAATTGATATCTGCCTCTGCTTGACCAATCTCCACAATCTCTTCCTTCAACCATACCACAAACAAAATGATCACTTCCAGCATAAGCCAGCCATTCACCAGAAGTGACTAATTTAGTATAAACTGACCATTCCAGCAATACTGGAAGAGACGGGTGACGTGACCAGAGACATGTTAACTCCAGCTTCCAGAAGTTTCCTTAACTCCCTCTCCTTCTGCAGTTGCTCCTGAAGCTGTGCCACCTGCCCGTACCAACAATGTCAGTATGTTTAAGGGAAAGGCTAACACTATATTTACTATTCTAAGACAGTAATCGCTAAACGAAAAATAAATACATAAAATTAATAGTCTCAGTTTAGCTATTTAGATGGAAGAATCTTCATGGAACTTTAATGAGACCATCATTCTGAATCAATACCTCCACATTAGGAATGATATGTTGTTAGGATCTTGTAAACATTGTTAGGATTTTATATAAATACATCAGTTAGGCTCATTCAGATTGATTCCTTTCCTATAATTATGTACTTTTGATTCTCATTGCTTTCGTAGAACACGTAGACGTTACTATGTAAACTCAAATAGCATGAGGGAATAATCCAAGCAGTGTTTCTCTCTCAAGACGGACAACAAGGGTAGTCGACTTCCTTTTTGTCAAGACTGAGTCCATTGTGGCCGATGTCACGGACTTCCCGGAGTCTTAAAAACACTCTCGTAAGTAGTTTTACTTGTCTATGTTCTTTCATGTGATCATGCATATTTGACTTTGTGAATTGACTCTTCTCGTCTTGTAGCTACTGCTCGGAGCCTCCAATTGGTGACACAGCTCCCCGATCGGGTCAAGCAGGTCCTTCCTTGTACTCTGGGAATCCGAGATTGGCCTAGCTTCTGGCAAAAGTACAAACCGGCTCCCCCCGAAAGGTAACATCGATACGTTGTTTTCGGATGGTGTTGTATTCGTATCCGTCGGTCTTATTGTGTTTATCTTTGTGTTTCTTTCTAGGCCCCGCCAAGGAGGTTGTCAAAAGGAACCTAGCGCCGACACCTACTTATAGGAGGAGGGGTGTTGCCTCCTCTACTCCTGCCCCCGTTTCGACTACTACGTCTGTCTCCCTTCGGCTCCTTCTCAGGTTGATGACGATGAGGTTTCCCCGCGCGGCACGGACTTGAGGCCCCCGGAAGAGAGGGCCGTAGATGGGGGAGCTGGTGTACTAGCGGTGGTTGACTTATCTGAAGTCTCCTCCGAGGTCGAGGTGCAAGATGTTGTGACGACAGGGAGATGTTGGGGCGGCCCTAGAGGTTCCTCGGTTTGGAGGAAGCCGACGCTGCGGCTTCTTTGCGGTCCGAAGGGGATGAGGCCGCCATGAATGCCTTTTACAAAGATCCTGTGCTTCCTGGGTGCGAAGAAGCTCCACCTGCCGAACTAGCCCATGCAGTTTCCCCGAGCGATAAAGGAAAGGGCAAATTGCCAGCCGAACAATGTGATGAGCGGGCTGAGCCCATTGGCGATGAGTTCGATTCTGACTTCGATCCCGAAGAACATGAGATGATCGATAGCGGACTACTCAGATCGAGGTGAGAGCAAAAGGTGGTTCGAGGAACATCACAATCCCGGTGAATCACGACCTACTTAAAAATACCAACGACGTGATTTAGGCATTCGGCCCCTTCTGCTCCGATGCTGAGCACCAGACTCTCGGAGTGATGAGTGATAGTACTCTTTGCAAGAGCATCGCCGGCCTTGCTCTCAGGTTAAGTCATTTCCCTTCTCTTTTTTTTTCGTGGCTTTGGTTCTGATAAGAATGGACATTGGGCCTAACTCAACCCCAAAAGCTAGCTTGTGAGGTGAGGATTGCTCAAGCCATATAAGGAGACCAAGGACCTCAAATCCCTCCGATGTGGGACAACTCAACACCCCCCCTCACGTCCAGACCTCTGGAGCGTGGACAACATAAATGGGGCCCAACATCGGTAACAATAATTGGGATGGGCCTGGCTCTGATACCATGATAAGAATGGACATTGGGCCTAACTCAACCCCAAAAGCTAGCTTGTGAGGTGAGGATTGCTCAAGCCATATAAGGAGACCAAGGACCTCAAATCCCTCCGATGTGGGACAACTCAACAGGTTCGCTGTTGAATCTTACCTTACTTCATTTTTTTTTTCTTTATGTGCAGGCCGTTATCCTGGAGATCGAGAGTATGCGAAGAGAGCAGAGGCGGAAGCAGGTTTACTACAAAATGCGGACAAAATTTGAGGAGTACCAAGGTCGGTACAGGGAGGATGAGAGGAGGCTCAGTGAGGGGGGTGACGTGACCGCCCTGAGGGAGGAGCTTAAAAAGAAGGATGAAGAGTTGCCCGCATTCGTGGAGCGGCTTAACGTTCTAGAAGGGGCGCTGAAGAGGAAGGACGAGGAGTAGTAGCTAAGTAGGGGTGTTGAGGATCAATGTCGCGACCTTCAGAGTCGGGTCAACCAGTTGCAAGATCAATTGGATGAGCACTCGTTCGAAGTGGGCAGGCTCAGGGAGGAGGGTTGCCCTTTTTGAGTTGGCGAACAAAAGTCTTCGTGCTGACCGGGATAATTTTCAGTCGACAGCTAATGGTAAGGAGGCTCGGCTTGAGGCGAAGATCATTGAGTTGGAGAAAGAGAATGCTGAGTTGCATGAGCGTGTTTCTACTGCAGAGAGCAAGAATGCTAGACTGCTTGAACGGTCCTCCACTTCTCATGCCTCTGCGTTTCTGACCATTCCATGAGAGAAATACGAGGGGTGGATTCTTGCCGAGGCTCGAGTAGAGGTGGTCCGAGAGTTGGGTCAGACGGGCTTCATCTACGAGATTGCCCTGGAAGAGGCCCGAGTTAAAGCTCGTGAAGCTCAGTTGGCCTGTGGTTACGACCCCGACACGCCTCAGCCTGATGCAGAGGGCAACGACGAAAAGGACCTCCCTGCGCTTGAAGACAGTGCCTGCTGCGACTCTGCTTATAGCCGAGGCGATGATGAAGAGAGCGGCGGAGACCAAGCCAAGGAGATATGTCACTTTTCGAAAAACTCGGTGATTTTCCTCCTAGTGAAATGTGAACTGGGGTCCACTGTCGTAGCTTGTTTCTTAGGCAGGCCAAATCGGCAGATGATGTTCTTCTAGATGAAGTTGGTTACTTCTTGCTCGCGAATTTGGTCAAATGCGCCCACTTCCACCCTTTTAGAGAAGTAGTTAGCCAAAACTAAAAGGAATTTAATGTTACCTCGTCCCGGCGGGAGTTGTTCCACGATGTCCATCCCCCATTTGATGAACGGCCATGGCGAGGTGACAGAATGTAGGTGTTCGCCTGCTTGGTGAATTATTGGGGCGTACTTCTGGCACTGATCGCACTTCTTTACGAATTCTAGAGCGTCTTTTCATGGTGGGCCAATAGTATCCTGCCCGTATGAGGCATCTGACAAGTGCTCGATCACCGGAGTGACTGCCACGATGACCTTCGTGGACTTCTTCGAGGACGCATTTAGTTTGGTTTGGGCCCAAGTACTTTGCTAAGGGGCCCTCGTACGTCCTTTTATACAATTTGTTGTTGAGGAGGTTGTCCCATGTCGTTTGCATTCTCATCTTCCTAGCTTCCTTTTTGTCATTTAGGAGAACACCGTCCTGCAAGTAAATTTTAATGCAATTGCGCCAGTCGCAGGTTAAGTTTATAGATTTTACCTCGACGTGATCTAGGGCTGAGCTGGGAAGATGCACCACATTTTTGTCCCTAGGAGTTATGCTTGGCCAATTTTGCGAGGCCATCCGCCTCGACGTTCTGGATTCATAGAATTTGGTCGAGCTGGCATTCTTCAAATTTGGGTAACAGTTTAAAGACCTCGGTCTGGTATTTCTGTAACCTTTGCTCCTTGATCCGGAAAGTCCCAATAACTTGGTTGATTATGAGTTGGAAGTCGCAGCATAGTCTTAGGCGCCTCGCCCCATATTCGAGTGCTAGCCTTAGACCTGCAATTACTACCTCAAACTCGTCTTCATTGTTAGTCATATCTGGGCACCTTATAGATTGGCGGAATATTTCGCCGTGGCCGGGGGGGGGGGGGG
>NC_031999.1:60151647-60232146 GCF_001879085.1 Nicotiana attenuata | reverse complement strand
GGGGGGGGACTTCGAGCACGAGTCTCAGATCGGACCCGCATGCATTGGATGCACCGTGGGTGTGCAAGACCCAGAGGTCTTGCGCTAGGCCAGAAACATACGTGGCTTCCTTTTCGGCCTCGGGCATTACCTTGGCGCTAAAGTCCGCGACAAAGTCGGCGAGCACTTGTGATTTTATGGTTGTGCGAGGTTGGTAAGTGATGTCGTGCTCACAACTCTATTGCCCATTTGGTCGGCCTCCCTGACAGTTTGGGTTTGTGCAGTATATTCCTTAAAGGAAACGCGGTGACGACCGAAATTGGATGGCATTAGAAGTATGGCTTGAGCTTTCTTGAAGCTATGAGAAGGGCCAGGGCCAATTTCTCAAGGTAAGGATACCTCGTCTCGGTGTCGATAAGTGTCTTACTGATATAGTAAATTGGAGATTGCGAACCTTTATCTTCTCGAACTAGGATCGCACTTACCGCTACCTCTGAAATGGCGAGGTAGACGAGGAGACGTTCTCCGGGCTCAGGTTTTGAGAGTAGGGGTTGTGATGACAGGTATTCCTTGAGCTCTTTCAACGGTTTTTTGCATTTGAGCGTCCATTCGAGGCCATTGTCCTTTTTGAGTACATTGAAGAATCTGTGGCATCTGTTGGACGACCTTGAGATAAATCCGGACAGGGCGGCGACTCGACTCGTCAGTTGTTGGACTTGTTTCTTGGTAGTTAGGTGTTCTGATATCCTGTCTATGGCCTTAATTTAATCTGGGTTGACCTCGATTCCGCGCTGTGACACCAGGAAACCCAAAAATTTACAAACGTGCATTTATCAGGGTTCAATTTCATCCCGTATTTCCTCAAAATTTCAAATGTTTCCTTCAGATTGGTCGATGTAATCCATAACCCTCAAGGATTTGACTAACATGTCGTCGATGTATACTTCCATGGTCTTGGCAAGTTGGTTTTTGAACGTCTTCGTGACCAGCCTTTGGTACGTTGCCCCTGCGTTCTTTAACCCGAATGACATGACTCTATAGCAGCACGTTCCCCCCTGTGAGTGATGAATGTAGTTTTCTCCTGGTCGTCCTACTCCATAGGCATCTGGTTGTAGCCCGAGTATGCGTCAAGAAAGCTCAGGAACTCGTGTCCCGCTGTGGCGTCGATGAGTTGGTCGATATGCGGCAATGAGAACGAATCCTTCGGGCAGGCTTTGTTTAGATCGGTGAAGTCCACGCACTCCTCCACTTCCCGTTCTTCTTTTTGACTATTACTACGTTAGCGATCTACTTGGGGTATCTCGATTCCCTGAAAGAGCCATTTGCTAGGAGTTCAACACTTCCTTGTGGACGGTCGACCCACGATGGTATTGTACGCCGTGTCCTGGTTCATGATGTGGAATGTGATCTCCAGCGTCACCCCACCGGTGAGGACGGGGAGTGTGATCTCGCCAGAAGTCCGTTCAACTGCATTATTAAAATTGGTTAGTGTGATGCAGCGCGACACTATCTTATCCTCGAGTCGCATCTGTACGAGGACTCGAGGATGGATAATGCATGCCCAGCTTCCATCGTCAACCATAATCCTACATCAATATCAAGAATGCATAAAGTAATAACAAGTGCATCATTGTGAGGGAAGGTCAAACCATCAGCATCCGACTCATCGAAGATGATACTTTCTTGGAGGCCGTCATACCGTTCGTGGGTGATCGATCTCTTGAGATTGCGGCTGGCAATGAACCTGATGCCTTTGATGGAGGTGTCATCACTGCCTCCGATAATCATGTTGATGATACAGGTTGGAGACGACGGCTTTGGCGGGCCTGGGCGTTTTTGCCCCTTTGCTAAGGTGTTCTTGCCTTTGTCACTGAGCAACTCCTTGAGGTGTCCTTGTTGCAGCAGAGTCGCCATTTCTAACCTTAGAGCATGGCAATCCTCGGTCTTGTGCCCTCGGTCTTGGTGGAACTCACAGAAGGCGTCTGACTTCCTTGTGTTCGGGTCGGACCTCATCTTTGATGGCCGCTTCACCTTCGGTCCGAGCTTCTCGAGTGCATAGAACAGATCTATAGGTGACACACAGAAATTATGAGCTGATAGTAAAGGAACCATACCTCGGTCGCTTCTGGGGATGTTTGATCTTGGCCTAGAGGGGTCGTCTTCGCGTTGGAAATTGGGGATGGGTGGCCTAATGTAAGGTTGATGCCGATCTCTGCCGGTGGCAGCATTGGAAGGCCTCTCCTTATATTATCCCAGCATTCCCTCTTGGATTGGGATTGCACTGAGATGAGTCGTCGGGCTGGCCCATCGAGGTCTTCATCGTCTGCTCTAACCTCGGCACAAAAGGCGTTATAGATCTCGTCCCAAGTGGCCGGTGGGTATTTCATCAATGGACTCAGCAGCAATCTGATCGCCCTCGAACTTTTTTTGTTTAGCGTGTTCTGAAAGGACTCTACGGCCGTTCCTTCAGAGACATTTGATAAGGTCATCCTTACTCTATTGAACCGAGCTAAGAAGTTCCTCGGTCCTTCCCTTGGGGATTGCCTGATGGCGAAGATATCATTTACCCTAGTTTCGGCTTTCTTGGCTCCGGCATGAGCTATTACGAACTTGTCCGCCATCTTCTCGAATGTTTCTATGGAGTGGGCCGGCAGCTGCAAATACCACGTCTGTGAGAAAGCACGGGAGAAAATATATTATTGATGTATATACATATGTTACAATGAGCCCTATATATATACACACATAACATGTCCTACTCCTAACATATATTGGATTAGGGTTATTTATTTACTCCTATTTACATGACTATTCTAACACTCCCCCTCAAGCTGGTGCATATAAATCATATGTACCAAGCTTGTTACATATGTAGTTAATACGAGGACCAGTGAGGGACTTGGTGAAAATATCTGCAAGCTGATCATTCGACTTCACAAACTTTGTAGCAATATCTCCCGAGAGTATCTTTTCTCTAACAAAGTGACAGTCAATCTCAATGTGTTTAGTTCTCTCATGGAACACTGGATTTGACGCAATATGAAGAGCAGCTTGATTATCACACACAAGTCCCATCTGACTAATCTCACCAAATTTCAACTCCTTGAGCAACTGTTTGATCCAAATTAGCTCACATGTCGCCATAGCCATTGCTCGATATTCTGCTTCTGCACTAGACCGAGCAACCACATTCTGTTTCTTGCTCTTCCAGGACACCAAATTTCCTCCTACCAAGACACAATATCCAGACGTAGAACGTCTATCAGAAGTGATCCTGCCCAATCAGCATCTGAGTATCCAACGATCTGCTCATGGCCTGACCCTCAAAACAATAAACCTTTGCCTGGAGCTGATTTTATNNGGAAGTCGGCAGATACCGAGCAACCAGTCGGTGTGAATGCTTTCAATGGGGGTTCTGGTGCATGTTCATCAGATCTAGCGGGGCTCGCGGCCGAGCTTGGTCTAGAAGGAACACTTTGTGAAGTTTTCGCCATTTCTTAAAAGCTTTACGAAGAGACGAAAGGAAAATACAACCAATGCAGAATTTGAGAAAGATAGGAAATGTTGAACCTGGAAGGGTCGTTTATACTTTTTCCATGAGGCGGTGGCACGAATCACGAAGCCACAAACACGAAGCGACAGATAATTAAGAGAAGCATTAAATGCCTGCAGCAGGCGTGGTCAGAGCACTCGATGGCTTTTTCACCTGGCGTATGGCCATACGTCACGGGCATCACGTCACCGGTCATATCGTTTATTATCATTACTCTCTAATAAACGAGGGGACTATCTGTATTGGGTGATACCCTTTTTTGCTTGAGCCCGACCGGGTTGGATCCGGTCCGGAGCAAGTCGGGGCCATCGAACCCGACCTGGATGCAAGGTAGAACGACGGCCACGTCTACAACCGAGGTCGAGTCATTTCGAGACCGTTACAGAGCTCGAAAGGAATCACCACCGGATGGAGAAACACACAAGGTCGGAAGCCGGGCTCGTAACGTATAACCAAGCATCGCCGGATATCTCGCCCAAACGTGATTTTCTCAACCACTTCAGGCCATTAAGGCGTAATTACAGGGATCCACGATGTAATCAATTTACCTACCTTATTTTTACCCTTAATCAGAATGTATAAATGGGTATCTCTCTAAATTCTTGTGGGGCATCAAGCACAATTGTTCTAAGCAATATTATATTCTGCGATTATTTACTTTAACAGCAATTGTTGAGTCTTTATCTTTATTTTCCTCAACCTAAAAGCCTTTTGTATCTTTTAGTTCACGGATCCTTAAAACCCCATATAAATTCAATTGTTATCCGGATTCGAGGGTAAACAATTCTTAACGTAAACACATGTGTTTACACTTATTAATTTTTGAAATCATTTGACAATATTATTTGGTCAAATCTCGCATGTCATTGTTTGCGTGCTTGTCTTAGTCTGTAATGTGACTTAACAAGTCGACACACTTTCTTTTCTTTTCCAGGAACCACGAACCCTTCAGGTTGTTCCATGTAAATTTCTTCCTTCAAATCTCCATTTAAGAAGGTTTTCTTTAAGTTCATCTGATGGATTTCAAGGCCATACACGATGGCTAACGCTATTAAGACCCGAGTAGATGTAATCCTCGTTACCGGCGAGTATATATCAAAATAATGAAGACCTTCTCGTTGTCTAAATTATTTGACAATTAATCTTACTTTACATTTGTCAATAGTACCATCAACTTTCATTTCCTTTATGAAAATCCACGTAGAACGCAAAGGTTTATTTCCTGGAGGAAGATCAACCAATTCCCAAGTATGACTACTTAATATGGATTCTATCTCACTATTGACTGCCTCTTCCAATATTGTGCTTCCGAGGAAGACAATATTTCTTTAAACGTTTGAGGCTCATTTTCCAACAAGAATGTCAGAAAATCCGGTCCAAAGAAAGTAGTTATCCCTTCACGTTTACTACATCTTGGAATTTTCTAATTCAACGTACTTTCCTTTGCTTCTTCCCGATTTCGCTTAGATATTTCACTAGACGACTCACATTCCTTTTTATACGGATAAATATTCTCAAAGAATTCAACATTATCTGATTCGATAACCGTATTAATATGAATGTCGGGGTTTTCGATTTATGAATAGGAAAATAATATGGCTTACTATTTGTTGCATATCTTATCAAACGGAAGCAACGGTGTTCGATCCGATTTTTATCCTTTTGGGTTTAAGAACTTACCCTTTACCCAAATACCGCCCACACTTGGAAATATTTCAAGTGGGGTTTTCTTCTTTTCCATTTTTTATATGGAATGGAATGTGTCTTGCTCTGGGGAACGTGAATGAGTATTCGGTAAGCTGTAAGCATAGCTTCCCCCCACAAGTTTTGGGTAAACCAAAACTTATCAACTAGGCATTCATCGTCTCTTTTGACGTTCTATTCTTTCTTTTCCCAATTCTATTAGATTGCGGTAACTAAGGGGCGATCGTTTGGTGAATAATTTCATATTCCAAACATATTTATTCAAAAGGAGATTCATATTCAACGCCCCTATTACGTTGTTGAGCCAACCACAAGAATTGTTGTTTGTGTCACGACATAGACAGAATTAATAAATGGTGAAGTTTTTAATCTTCAAACCAATCTGACACATTCAGAATTAATAAACGGTGAAGTTTTTAATCTTCAAACCGAGTAACATCTGATAAAACTAGATCAAATAAACGGTAAAGTTTTTAATCTTTAAACCGAATAATATGTGACACAATCAAATTTAATAAACGGTGAAGTTTTTTAATCTTCAAACCGAATAATAAATTGGAGTAGAAAATCACTAAGATTTTAATCTCCAAAACGAGTATAAAGTCACTTAGACTTTAATTTCCGACAAATGAGTAGAAAGTCACGAAGACTTTAATCTCAACGAACGAGTACAAAATCATGCAGATTTTGATCTCGAAGCAGGAGTAGAAAATCACGAAGATTTTACTCTCCAAAATAAGAATAGAAAATCACGAGGATTTTATCTCTTCAAATGGTTTTCCAACTAAACCATTATAGTATTTAAACAGTTCAATAGTTTCATCTTTTTCTTTAATCAAACACATATATGTTCATCTTTACATATATTATATTCATGATCTCAAGAATACTTTCAAGTATCAATGTAAGCCTAATTCATATCTTACAACATTGAAAATAATCTTCCACATAATTTATGCATGCTAACCAACTATATGGTATATACATAAAATCAATTTTATTTGAAAAATGTAATAACAATTTTCTTTCAATAATATGTTATTCCCAATCCTAGCATGCAAACCAGATATACTTTGAGATCACCACATAAGCACATCTATCCAATATTTATAGAAAATCAATTTCATAAATCATAATGGATAGTAAATTAAAGAATGAATATGGTAAAGAATATATAACCCGATATTGATGCCACTGCTCATATTAATTCATCGCTGAAGCGAACACATTGAAACATCGTGACAGCAGTGAACGACGCAAATGCACCCTTTTATTGGTACTTATGGAACAGCGTACTCTTTCACCATATCATCGGACAATTGCTTTTGTAAACACAAAGATTCTTGTATTTGCTTCACCGTACCATAAGACTATCTATTTCCAGTAAATAATTAACAGTCAGTCTTAGTGGAAAGGTAACCAACTCATACCTCTTTGTAGAACATTTCTTTTTTGCTTCATGCCAGTTGACACTCTCTGTTGTAGATTTCTATATATTAATTTCATAATAGTCAATGAAGAATAGAAGAAATTTCTTTTGTCAAATTAACTAGTATTGTTGGCAGAAGTATACCAACTTCAAAATTGCCAAACAAAAGTAATAAAGTCGGCATGCCGTTTCGGAACAATTTACTACAAGGTACTTTTTCCTAGCCCGTTCTTTCGAGACTAGGCCATATAAGAACCAGAAACAAAATTCTTTCTCTGTCACACTTTGTAAGATGAAGCGACAGAGATAGCAAACGAATTTTCGGATAAAAAAACTCTTAAGTCTCGCGAAACAAAATATAAAATGAACACAAAAATATAAAATAAATTCCTTAAGATTGTTGGTGATCTGTGTTCGAAATCAGAAAGTCAAAGAAGCAGAGAAACATAAGTTTAATAAATAAAACAGAAAAAATAATTCCGAGCCCACAAGTTGCTTGTGTGTCCTTAAGGAATTTAATCCGCTCACTGTTGCCCAAGGTTTTGGATTAATTCCTCCCAGGATAGAACGGAATAACTATTCTGCAATACTTGCAATCGAAATTACAGAATTTCAGCGAACTCAACAGAAGGAGCAAATCACACTTGACACTTATGTTTATTTGAAAATAATGCAACAATATAGAAAATAGGGGAGAAATTTTCAAAGGTGATATGGAGAGGTGCAATCCAAAAGGTGCCTCTTCCATTTCCCATTCACACCCATTTAATAAAAACGCAACACACCCATCAATTAGAATTCAATTTTTTAACTCATATTAATTGTAGGAATGTTGTTGGGATGTGTAGCATGATTCATTCAAATCAATTATAATCATGAGGCATCAATTAAAAAGATTGTGATAATTAAAAAGATTAAATGAATACAATATTTTAGGGGAGGGGTAAATTGTGATAATTTTTAAGCTACAGAGGCATATGTAGACCATTTCTCATAGTTGAAGAAATTTGCCACGCCTGCAATTGTCCGCGAGGATTTAGTTAGCTAAACTCCATCAAACTCCTCAATCAATATCAACAAGATGTTGTGATCGCTTAGGCCCATCACTTATTCTTGACTTCGATGATTTGCGATCAAATAGTACGAATCTCTTTCTGTATTCAAGCCTGCTCAAGAGAAAGGGTTGTGATTAATCCCACCTATTAATGAAGCGTGTATCGACATGTTCGCATAATACCTGGGCAAATGTGACCTTCTTCCTTAGGAAAAATAAGTCTTGCATAATCAATGAGGTGACTAGTCACAAATACTAAAATCTTACCCAAATACAATTTCTAACTTTCAAGTACTCTTATTCAGTTTGCACTTCAAATACTTTTTTACGTCAAAAGAGAAAATTTGGTAGGTAAAAACTTTTTCTAATGTTCGCAATACTTGAAACAAATTGAAAAAAACTTTTCCACTCAAATGGTAAATAAATTCCTTATTTTCATTTTTTCCCCAATAATTGAAAAGCTACAGAGTCGGGCAAGAAAAATCCTACACTCCTTCAATGGCGATGAGCAAAGCTAAAACCCTACCCGAAGAAATGATACTTGACATACTTTCCCTGCTGCCTGCGAAATTCATAGGCCAATTCAGGTGCGTGTCAAAGCAGTGGCGCAATCTTCTCTCAGACCCACAATTCATCAAAGCTCACCACATTATCCATGCCCACAAAAAAGAAGAAAAACTCATTTATATCTCTGTTTCTCATGTTCTTCACATTATCACTTTTAACCACAACCCCCAAAATGGAACCGATGCTATTTCAAGAAAGCTTAATTTTCCGGAGCTGCCAGATAACTGGCTAAGAGTTATTGGCTCATGTAATGGTTTGGTCTTGGTGGTTAATAGGCAAAAGATTAAATATCTGTTTAACCCCACAACTTTAAAGTACCATAGAATTCCAAAGTTTCATTTGGCTCTTCCTGCAGCAGGTACCTGTACAATGTCTGGTCTAGGGTATGATTTTGGTACTGATGATTATAAGGTTGTCACTCTTTCTCGATATATTGGATATGAATGGACCGTTGATAGTACTTTTATTGATGTCTACTCTGTGAGAATGGGTCTATGGAGGAGACTTGAGTGTATACCTCATGATCATATAGCTCATCATGATTTAACTCATGCGGACGGTTCTGGGGTTTTGGTAAATGGGGCTTTGCATTGGGTGGCTAGGAAAGCTCCTATGCTGCAGTATTCATCTATAATTGTTGCTTTTGATTTAACTTCTGAGACATTCTCGGAGGTGCCATCACCTACTGTTTTTGGTAAAGGTAATTTGGGGTGTTATAATCTTGTGGCTCTTAGAGGGTGTCTTTGTATGTATATTACTCATGGGGCCAACGAAGTTGAGCTTTGGATAATGAGAGAGTACCGAGTTGAGGAGTCTTGGACTGAATTTAGATTTAAAGGACCAAATTCAGTGAATGGTTTCATACCATTGTGCTTAATGAGTAATGATGATGTTGTACTATCGGAAGTGATTGGAGAAAAGTTGATTATCTGCAATATGAAAGAGGATCAATGGAGGGATATGATGGTTGATGGAATAACTTCTATGTTGAAAAGAACTGGATACTTCATGGAGAGTCTTGATACTTTATTGGTTGACGCAATACTCTAAGATGATGCTGTACGCAGGTATTACAAAGGCAGTTTTACAATTTCTTTGTATAGTATGTTTAATTTTGTCCCCGTTTTTGATTCAGTAAAATAAACCCCGTAGAGAATCGCAAAGGGTAAATCTTTCCTCATAGAGTTTGTGATGGTAATTCTTCCATCCTGAAGATATATTTAGTTATTGATTGTATAACTTGAAATGGGAAAAACTTGAAATTGTAACTTGTTTCAATTCAACATCATCGAATGGTGGCTGTTTAAGGAAAACTCATAGTTCGATTTTGAGCACATGTAGTCTTCAAAAGGAATAATTTTAGATGTCTTGGCTCTTCTTTGAATCATGAGTTAATCTTACAATGAACTCATGTAAAATTAGTGTTCGCCATTATTAGAATAGTCATGTAAATAGGAGTAAATAAATAACCCTAATCCAATATATATTAGGAGTAGGACATGTTATGTGTGTATATATATAGGGCTCATTGTAACATATGTCAATACATCAATAATATATTTTCTCCCGTGCTTTCTCACATGGTATCAGAGCTACGGTGAGAAATTTATCGTTGTGCGTCATTCCAGCGATATCCGGGAAGAAAGAACTCAGTCACCGTGCAATTTTCCGGTGACCTAAGTGACTTATTGCGTCAAAGTCACTAATTAACAGTGTTGTGCAAAATCCAACACCACCACAAGGTTCCCAAGAGAGATCCGACCAAACCCCAGAAAAAATCACCGGAAAACAGTCACCCACGTGCCGTCACGCGCCTGTCGGAGCACTGTTTCCGGCGGCGCGTCTGTCCCACGCGCCGGCGCGTGAGACCCCTTCCTGTCAGATTTCGGCTTCGCTCCTTCAGGACAGTTGGATCGCCCTGCAATTCCGAGCCTGTCCATATTTTTATTTTTTAATTCCGACCACTTTGAGTTTTTCCGGCGACTACACTGACTTTTCCGGCAAACACAGTGTTTTCTTCATCTGTTTCAGAGAATTTTCAGTTGATTCTTTTTGTTATTTGGTGATAATCCAACCATGTCTTTGGGAGTCGATGCTTTCGGGTCTAGAAACCCGGGTTCTGGCAGTTCCGGTGTTATGATTACCTCAGAACCTTTAATGGAAGGTTCAAACTACTTAGATTGGGCTTCATCTGTCGAGTTGTGGTGCAAAGGTCAAGGAGTTCAAGATCATTTAACAAAAAAGGCTAGCGAAGGTGATGAAAAGGCCAAAACACAGTGGGAAAGGTCGATGCTCAGTTATGTAGTATCCTGTGGCGATCTATTGATTCCAAGTTGATGCCCTTGTTCCGTCCATTCCAGATATGTTATTTAGTTTGGGAAAAGGCTCGTAATCTATACACTAATGACATATCTCGTTTCTATGATGTAATATCGCGAATGACAAGCTTGAAGAAACAGGAATTAGATATGTCTACTTACTTGGGACAAGTTCAGGCAGTCATGGAAGAATTTGAGACGTTGATGCCAGTTCTGCTAGTATTGAAAAACACAAGAGCAAAGACAGAAGATGTTTCTAGTTCTTACACTCGCTGGACTCCCTAATGATCTTGATTCAGTACGTGACCAGATTTTGGCTAGTCCAACCGTCCCCACAGTTGATGAATTATTCTCTCGATTACTTCGCCTTGCTGCAGCACCTAGTCACCCAGTGAGCTCATCACAGACACTTGACTCATCTGTCCTCGCATCCCAATCAGTAGACAATCGGGCATCTCATACTATGGAGAATAGACGAGGAGGAGGTCGTTTTGGAAGATCTAGACCCAAGTGTTCTTATTGTCATAAACTTGGACACACTCGTGATGTATGCTATTCTTTACATGGCCGCCCACCCAAAAATGCTTATGTTGCTCAGACTGAGACTACAGGTAACCAGGGATTTTCCTTATCTGAAGGGGAGTATAATGAGTTCCTTCAGTATCGAGCAAGTAGGCAGACATCTCCACAAGTAGCTTCTGTTGCTCAGACTAATACTTCTGTTGCTGGTAATTCTTTTGCTTGTGTTTCCCAGTCTAGTCCTCCTGGACAATGGGTTGTGGACTCAGCCGCTTCTGATCATATCTCTGGTAATAAATCACTTTTGTCAAATATTGCGTATTCACAGTCTCTTCCCACTGTTACTTTAGCCAATGGGTCTCAAACCAAAGCAAAAGGAGTTGGACAAGCGAATCCCCTACCATCTGTCACTCTAGATTCCGTTCTCTATGTCCCTGGCTGTCCTTTTAATCTTGCATCTGTTAGTCGTTTGACTCGTGCCCTCCATTGTGGTATATATTTTATTGATGATTCTTTTATTATGCAGGACCGCAGTACAGGGCAGACGATTGGAACAGGACTTGAATCAGAAGGGCTTTACTACCTTAACTCCCTAAAATCCTCCAAGGCATGTCTAGTTACAGATCCTCCGGACCTAATTCACAGACGTTTAGGACATCCAAGCTTATCCAAGCTTCAGAAGATGGTGCCTGGTTTGTCTAGTTTATCCACATTAGAGTGTGAGTCATGTTAGCTCGGGAAACATACCCGAGCCTCCTATCCTCGTAGTATTGAGAGTCACGCAGAGTCTATTTTTTCTTTAGTTCACTCTGATATATGGGGTCCTAGTAGAGTCAGTTCAACCTTGGGATTTCGTTATTTTGTTAGTTTTATTGATGATCATTCAGATGTACTTGGATTTTCTTAATGAAAGTATCGTTCTGNNNNTGTGAATACGCAATATTTGACAAAAGTGATTTATTACCAGAGATATGATCAGAAGCGGCTGAGTCCACAACCCATTGTCCAGGAGGACTAGACTGGGAAACACAAGCAAAAGAATTACCAGCAACAGAAGTATTAGTCTGAGCAACAGAAGCTACTTGTGGAGATGTCTGCTTACTTGCTCGATACTGAAGGAACTCATTATACTCCCCTTCAGATAAAGAAAATCCCTGGTTACCTGTAGTCTCAGTCTGAGCAACATAAGCATTTTTGGTTGGGCGGCCATGTAAAGAATAGCATACATCACGAGTGTGTCCAAGTTTATGACAATAGGAGCACTTGGGTCTAGATCTTCCAAAACGACCTCCTCCTCGTCTATTTTCCATAGTATGAGATGCCCGATTGTCCACTGATTGGGATACGAGGACAGATGAGTCAAGTGTCTGTGATGAGCTCACTGGGTGACTAGGTGCTGCAGCAAGGCGAAGTAATCGAGAGAATAATTCATCAACTGAGGGGACGGTTGGACTAGCCAAAATCTGGTCACGTACTGAATCAAGGTCATTAGGGAGTCCAGCGAGTGTAAGAACTAGAAACATCTTCTGTCGTTGCTCTTGTTGTTTTTCAATACTAGCAGAAACTGGCATCAAAGTTTCACCGAACATTTTTAACAAGATAGAGGACACCTGCTTTTTGCTGAGGTCGTTTTCCTTTACCGCGGTGACATAATGGGTCACATGATCCTCGGGATCAATCGTCCCGTCATAGATTCTGAGGTACGGTGTTTCTTGCTCTTCCAAGACACCAAGTTACCTCCTACTAAAATACAATATCAATACGTAGAACGTCTATCAGAAGGTGATCTTGCCCAATCAACATCTGAGTATCCAACGATTTGCTCATGGCCTCGATCCTCAAACAATAGTCCTTTGCCTGGAGCTGATTTTATATACCGAAGAATGCAGACAACTGCATCCCAATGACTATCACAGGGAGAATATATAAACTGACTTATAACACTAACAGGAAAGGAAGTATCAGGTCTAGTCACTGTGAGGTAATTTAATTTACCAACCAACCGCCTATATCTTGCAGGATCGCTAAGCGGCTCCCCCAGCCCTGGCAGAAGTTTAGAATTCGAATCCATAGGAGTGTTAACAGGTCTACAGCCTGTCATTCCTGTCTCCTCAAGAATGTGTAAGGCAAACTTTCGTTGAGAGATCACAATACCTGAGCTAGACTGAGCGACCTTAATATTCTCATCTGCCCAGATCCTTAGTCTGAAAGTGCTGAAAGAGATGTTGCTTCAACTTAGTAATACCATCCTGATCATTGCCGGTAATAACAATATCATCAACATAAACCACAAGATAAATATAGAGATTTGAAGCAGAATGCCGATAAAACACAGAGTGATCAGCTTCACTACGAGTCATGCCAAATTCCTGAATAACTGTGCTGAACTTACCAAACCAGGCTCGATGAGACTGCTTTAGACCATAAAGTGACGAGCACAAGCGACATACAAGGCCACTAGACTCCCACTGAGCAACAAACCCAGGTGGTTGATCCATATAAAGAATAGCACACTTCACGAGTGTGTCCAAGTTTGACAATAAGAACACTTGGGTCTAGATCTTTCAAAACGACCTCCTCCTCGTCTATTCTCCATAGTTTGAAATGCCTGACTTTCCACTGTCTAGGATGCGAGAACAGAGGAGTCAAGTGGTTGTGATGAGATCACTGGGTGGTGTTGCAACAATACGAAGTAATCGAGAGAATAATTCATCAATTATAGGGGCAGTCGGACTAGCCAAAATCTGGTCATGTACTGAATCAATATCATTAGGAAGTCCAGCGAGTGTAAGAACTAGAAACATCTTCTGTCGTTGCCCTGTTGCTTTTCAATACTAGAAGAAATTGGCATCAACTTCTCAAATTCTTCCATGACTGCCTGTACTTGTCCCAAGTAAGTAGACATATCCAATTCCTGTTTCTTTAAGCTTGTCATTCGCGATATCACATCATCGAAACGAGATATGTCATTAGTGTATAAAGTACGAGCCTTTTCCAGAACTAAATAACATGTCTAGAATGGACAGAACAAGGGCATCAACTTGGAATCAATAGATCGCCACAGGATACTACATAACTGAGCATCGACCTTCTCCCAAAGTGCTTTGGCCTTTTCATCTCCTTCGCTAGCCCTTTTAGTTAAATGATCTTGAACAACTTGACCTTTACACCACAATTTGACAGACGAAGCCCAAGCTAAGTAGTTTGAAGTTTGAACTTCCGATTAAAGGTTCTAAGGTAATCATAATACCGTAACTTCCATATCTCGTATTTTTAGACCCAAAAGCATCAACTCCCAAAGACATTGTTAGATAGAAAAGAGGTCCAGCAAATTAGCACCAAATAAAACAAAGAATCAACTGTAGTTGCCGGAAAAACACTGTACTGGCGGGAAAGTACTGTAGTTGCCGAAAAAAATTTCAAAGTGCTCGGAATTAAAAAATAAAATTATGGGTAGGCACAGAATTTGAGGGCGATCCAACTGTTCTAAAGAAATTTCGTCAAAAGTGGCCGGAAAGTGCTCCACGCGCCGGTGCGTGGAGTAGATCTAGCCGGAAAAGTATTGGCGCGTGGCGGCGCGTGAGATGTCGGTTGCCGGAGCTGTTTTTTGGGTTTGGTCGCCGGGGGTTGGGGGACCTTGTGGTGGTATTGGTTTTTGTACAACACCGATGGAAATTGGTTTGACGGAAAACAACCCTAAAAGGGTCGCCGGAATTGAAGCACAACAATTTTTTCGGCTGGGTTTTCTTTCCCGGATGTTTTCTCACTGCGGCTCTGATACCATGTGAGAAATAATACTGGAAAAATTATATTATTGATGTTAATTGTAATACAATGAACCCTATTTAGAAGTACACATAATATATAACCTACTCCTATTACTAGTTACATATATATTCACATAGCTATTCTAATAAAAACTTTGATCATTTAAGTGAATCCCCTATGCCTTATCTTGCATTTTATATGCTTTATATGTTGAATTCTAACATTCTACTTGATGCCGCTATTATTTGTTTTTGACTTGTTAGTTGAGATAGAATTATCCATGTTGAGTTGATATTTTTTGATTTGATCTATGATGATATTGTATCTCTTTTCATAGTCTTGCTGTAAATAATTATGACCTGTACATGTTTATTTGATTAAGTAAATGTCACATGACTTGAACCTCGTCACTACTTTACCGAGGTTAGTCTTGATACTTATTGAGTACACGTTGTCCCATACTCATACTAGACTTCTGCACATTTTTGTGCAGATCCGGGCATTGGCAGTAGCGGACTTCAGGAGTGAGCCTTTTAGTCGTCAGAGGAGACTCGAGGTAGTGCTACATGATCGCTCGCAGACCCTTGCAGTCCCCTTCCCCTATCTTTCATACTATTATTTATACATTCAGACATACTCATACATTCATACTACTATTTGTTTTTGACTTATTAGTCGGGTTCGTTTCCCAGCTGGTGCAATCCCTTTACTTGATCAAAAAGAAATGTCATAAGAAGAAAAATAATAAAAGCAAAAGGAAAGTGTCAGGTGCATACATCCTTCTCAAGTGCCAAACGACGCTCACGCAATGCATTCTTCCGATTCTCCATACTTTCTTGCAGAAGGGCATTCCCCTTGGCCTACAAAGAAGAGATGTGTCACCCCAAGACCAATTTTCAATACTTAAAATAAACAAATTATAGAAAAATAACAAAAGGAAAAGTAATGCATTCCATAAGAATGAGAATCTCATAAGAGGTACCTGCTCTGCAATTTTGGATTGCAAGTCAGTTTTAGTGACCTCAAGCCTTTGGATTTCAGTCCTAAAGCAAGTCCAAATGCAAAGATACCAACATGAGAAAGTTAATCATAAGTATATAAATGTAAGAAATTTAAGGCAGGGTAGGGGATTTTTCTGTTCATTGCTGATTACACTTGTTACATGAATGCTGTTTACACTATGTGTTTGATCATATTGGGTGTTCTTATTTTTCTCTCTACTTAGTCCAAAATTTCTCTTATAAGTTGGTTCCTCATTGTTCAATAACTTACTTTTACTTACTACCTCTGTCCCAATTTATGTGACACTCTCTGTCCCAAAAAGAATGACACCTTTGACTCCTAGTCAAACACCATCACTCAAAATGGATGGAGTGAGTACTAATTTTCTTTTATGGTATACCTTGGTTTTCCCCTATCTTCAACGTAAAATCAACTTCTGATAATTTTATCACTTACACGTCATCGAGAGGGACATTGATAGATTCCATCGAGAGGTTCTTCTTGGCCTAGACTCAGAAAAGAAAAAACAATAATAGAAGTATCAAAAATTTACACCCAAGTACTATGGTCAAAACAGATGTAATAACGCTGAATACCACATTCAATTTAATCTCACAATGCTAAGCTTAAGGAATAAATATATGTGAAAGTCCATATGGTAAAGTGAGAACATGGTGGCATACGAGAAAAATAGACTGCACAGTTTTTTTGAAAAGGTAATTGTCAGCGAAAAGCATTCAATTATACTTACAGGAGAGCGCCCCCACAGAGCAGGGCGCCGAATGCTTTGGGCAGGACTACTTTGCATATCTATTGACTTTTGGGAAGTAGATGTTTTTTCCAGTTCAGCTCCCAATTGTTCACCACATTCATTTCCCTGCGTCCTTGAATTTTCATTACTTTGAACTGGAACACTCTCGCTTCCTTCCACTGGATCATGCTGAATAGAAGTACGAGGTGGACTTGTAGGCAAGCACCTACTGGCTTCGTTGTCTGCTTCGGGAGACTTGGAACCAGATTTAGAAACTTGAGAGCTCTGCAACATTAATCTATATCCTTAGGGAGAAGTGACAGAAGTTGACGTGGGGAGGAGCAAATATGTACTAAAAATAGTTCAAGAGGACTGCATGAAAGCAGAGAGAACACTAACATTATCAGCAAGCTTTTTTAGAGATTTTCCATTTCCTCAAAATAGTCTTCGACTATATTCAAGTAATCAATATCATTTTGCACATCGAAATCATGCAATAAAAATTGGTTAAACATCTGGGTCATGGTGGGATCAATTTTTGTTGATCTTCATATCCACTAAATACTACTCCCTCTGACCCATTTTACAAGAAGGTATTTGATTGGAAATGGAGTTTAAGAAATTAAAGAAGATTTTTAAATGAGTGGTGGTGAGAGTTCCACAATCGACATGTCTTTTCATTTTCTCTACTTATAAAAAAAATAACCTTTTATACTAAACGGTTCCCAACAAGTCATGTCCTTAAGGGTAAAATGGGGATGCTACGACTAAATAGTTTCCAAAAAGAGAAATGTGTCATTCTTTTTGGGACAGACTAAAAAGGAAAGCGTGCACATGAAATGGGAAAGAGGAAATTACAAATTGACAAGCAAACCACAAGTTTTCAAGGACAGATATACAAGCAGCATGCAGCCCCTGAAGGGCCTGAAGGGATGGGGTTGATTTAAAAGGTCCTCAGCATCACACAAGATCAGCGGAAAAGCATGAGATAAGAATAATAAGGCAGACAATAGGATAATGAAGGCAATAGGAAAGAACCTTGTTACTATCTTCACATTCACCAACCTCACTGGTTTTTGGGCTAGACTCACGATCAAAATCATCATCAGTATCAACATCAGATCCCTCCTGTGAATCATCCTCATAGCTTTCATCATCATCAGTAAGTTCTTCACTCTCGCTTCCACTACCGTCTGAGTCAGAGTATAGTTCAGGCGATACAGAGCCTTCCTGCAAAGAGTTTCAACTGCTACTTGAACAGAAGGGGACTGGAAATCAACATAGAAAACTTCATTGTCTGCAGAAATTTCCTTATCCAGGTTATTCAAGCATTTTCCTATAATACTCTTTCTGCAATTTTTTTGTAAACTGATCCTAAGGAATAACCACATTAGGCATGGAAGTATTGCTTATGCTATATTTCTGTTAGTTAATGATTTATATTGCTGTGTTTCTATTAAGGATGGTAAACTGATTTTCATGCTCTGCAAACCACACGAAGATGGGTAAAGTAGCAGAGGCAGGACTTTTCATATGGTTAACCTACGGTTGACTAGAACCATATAAAATAGGATTGCAGGAATTGCATCCAAGGGATACCGGAAATCAGCTAAAGTGGTAAAGGAGGGCTTTGTGGAGAAGTTTAATATTTTCAACATGTGGATTAGCAAATTAAGCTTCACAATCTGAAAAGATTATAGTTCACTTCTAAAGCAATTCTTTCATCTTCTACTTTTTCGCAAGGTATGATGATCAAGTCATGGAGGTTGACAAAAGGCCTCATGTATCCGTAACTCAGGAGTCAATGAAAATGCCCATCAACATTTAATATACAAATAACCAATGGCAGAATAAAAAGTGATATATCATCAAACTGAGGTTCCAAATAAACGGAAATTCTCAATACAAAAGCGATGTCGGTGAGAATGAAAATACAAATGTTAAATAGCTAGTAATGTATAGTGTCCCACGTCGGGAAGTAGATACCTATTATTATGCAAACACTGTATATAAATAGGGCAATGTACTACACTTTAGACATAATTAATAAAAAAATTCCGCGTTATACTTCTCACATGGTATCAGAGCATCGGTGAGAAACTCCGAAAAGGTCGGACAGTCGTTGTGCATCAACTTCAAGCGACTTTTTCAAGATCAGATTGCGTCACCTCTCTGTTGGTGAGTGTTGTGCTAAAACCAACACTACTAACATACTCGAAAAGCTCCGGCGATCAAACCCCAAGAAACCAGTACGGCATAAACCTTCCCACGCGCCGTCACGCGCGGCAAGAATTCTGACGCCGGCGAAGCGTCTGTCACACGCGCCGGCGCGTGGACCCTATTCCGGCCAGGTTTTGACGAAAGTTCTCTTGGACAGTGTGTTCGCCTATCAATTTCGAGCCTACCCATCATATTTTCTTTTTATTCTAATTACTTTCAATTTTTTACGGCAGAAATAGTGATATTCTAGCAAAAACACTTTCCTTCCCTGTTTCGGCGAGATACAGTTGATTATTTTTATTATTTGTTTCTAGGCCTCTCTCCAATCCAACGATGTCTTTGGGACTTGATGTATTTGGTTCTAAATATAAAGGGTTCTAGAAATTCAAGTTTGATGATTACTTCGGAACCCTTAATGGGAAGTTCAAACTACTTAGCCTGGGCTTCTTCTAGCCAAGAAGACTAGTGATGGGTGTTAAATAGTTGGTAATAGGGAAGTAGATACCTATTATTATGTAATCATTGTATATAAATAGGGCATAGTACAATACTTTAGACATAATTAATAAAACTTTTTCATGCTTTACTTCTCACATGGTATCAGAGCATTGGTGAGAAACATTCGTGAAAGAAACTCCGCCACACAGTCGTCACGCGTCAATTTTCGATGACTTCTAGGGTTGTTATTGCGTCACCTACATTTCCCTCAGTGTTGCACTAAAACCAACACCATCACAGGGTCCTACACTCTCCGACGACCAAACCCCAGCAAACCCCGCCGGAAAATAACCCCGCACGCGCCGACCAGAAGGAGAAAAATTCCGGCGAGATCTCCTCACACGCCGCGTGAGCTGCCCTCCGGTCATTTTGTGACAAAACTTCTTTTGGAAAGCTTACTCGCGAGCTATTCCGAGTCTATTCATCCAAGTTACACCAAATTCTGATGACTTTTTTATTCTCCGGCGAGATTTCCGGAGACCGTTCAGTTTCTGGTGAGAAACAATGTTTTTTCTTCACTTTCTTGTGAGTTTTTTATTGTTCTTGATTGTCTATGCTACTTGGTCCAACAATTTCTTTGGGACTTGATGTTTTTGGTTTTATAAGCACGAGTTCTGGAAATTCATGTTTGATGATTGCTTCAGAACACATAATGGGAAGTTTAAACTCTTTAGTCTGGGTTTCTTCTGATGAGTTATGGTGCAAGGGTCAAGGTGTTCAAGATTACCTATCCAAGAAGACTAGTGATGAGATGAAAAGGCCAAAGCACTCTGGGAGAAAGTTGATGCTCAGTTATGTAGTTTGTTGTGGCGATTGATTGATTCCAAGATAATGCCTTTGTTTCATCAATTCCAGACATGTTATTCAGTTTGGGAGAAGGCTCGTGCTTTATACACTAATGACATATCTCGCTTTTACGATGTGATATCTCGGATGACAAACTTAAAGAAATAAGAATTGGATATGTCAACCTACTTGGGACAGGTGAGGCAGTTATGGAGAAAGTTGAGAAGTTGATGCCAGTCACTGCTAGTGTTGAAAAACAACAAGAGCAACGAGAGATAATGTTTCTAGTTCATACACTTGCTGGACTGCCTAATGATCTTGACTCGATGAGAGACCAAATTTTGGCTAGTCCTTCGGTCCTTGTAGTTGATGAACTATTCTCTCGATTACTTCGTCTTGCTATGCCACCTAGTCACACAGTGGTCTCACTACCAACTATTGACTCATCTATTCTCACATCTCAGACAATGGAAAATCGGACATCTCAGGCTATGGAGAATCAACGAGAAGGAGGTCACTTTGGGAGAACTCGACCCAAGTGTTCTTATTGTAATAAACTTGGACACATTCGTGAAGTATGTTATTCTGTACATGCTCGACCACCCAGAAACGCTCATGTTGCTCAAACCGAGACTATAGGTAACCAGGAATTTTCTTTATCTGAAGGGGAATATAATGAGTTCCTTCAGTATCAAGCAAGTAAGCAAACATCTCCACTAGTAGCCTCGGATGCTCAAATTGATGCTCCTGTTGCGGGTAATTCTTTTGCTTGTCTTTCTCAGCCTAGTATTCTTAAACCGTAGGTCATGGACTCAGGAGCTTCTGGTCATATCTCTAGTAATAAATCACTTTTGTCGAGTATTGTGTATTCACAGTCTCTTCCTACGGTTACTTTAGCCAATGGGTTCCAAACTAAGGCAAAAGAAGTTGGACAAGCTAATCCCTCATCTTCTGCCACTCTAGATTTCGTTCTTTATGTTCCTGGCTATCCTTTTACTCTTGCATCTGTTAGTCATTTGACTTGTGCCCTCCATTGAGGTATATATGTTATTGATGATTCCTTTAATTATGCAGGACTTAGTACGGGGCGGACAATCGGCACAGGGCGTGAATAACAAGGCCTTTATTACCTTAACTCACTCAATCCCTCGACAACATGTCCAGTTACAGATCCTCCGGACCTAATCACAAACATTTAGGACATCCAAGTTTATCCAAGCTTCAGAAGATGGTGCCTAGTTTGTCTACATTAAATTGTGGGTCGTGTCAACTTGGGAAACATACCCTAGCCATCTTTCGGCGTAGTGTTGAGAGTCGTTTGATTCAATTTTTTCTTTAGTTCATTCTGATACATGGGGGCTTAGTAGAGTTAGTTCATTGATGATTATGCAAGATGTACTTGTATTTTCCTAATGAAAGATCGTTCCATTGTTTTCTATCTTCAAGATTTTTTGTGCTGAAATTAAAAATCAATTAGGTGTTCCTATTCACACTTTTCGTGGTGATAATACTTTAGAATACTTGTCCTCTCAGTTTCAGTAGTTTATGACCTCTCAAACAATTATCCATCAAATATCTTGTTTGTATACCCCTCAGCAAAATCGGGTAGCAATGAAAGAATAGGCATCTCATTGAAACCACTTGCACACTTATAGTTCAATCCCATGTTGTGCTGCGTTTTGGGGCGATGCAGTTCTTATAGCTTACTTGATTAATCGGATGCCTTTATCTGTTATCCAAAATCAGATTTCACATTCAGTATTATTCCCTAAATCACCCTTTTACTCTCTTTCTTCTCGTGTTTTTGGGAGTACATGTTTTGTTCACAACTTAACTCCCGGAAAAGATAAGTTAGCTCCTCGTGCTCTTAAGTGTTTGCTCCTTCGTTATTCTTGGGTTCAAAAGGGTATCGCTGCTACTCACTTGACCTTCATAGTTATCTTATGTCAGCCGATGTCACATTTTTTAAATCTCAGCCTTACTTTACTTCTTCTGATCATCTTAATATATCTGAGGTCTTACATGTACCTATTTGTGAGGAATCCACATCCACAGCACCACCACAACCACGGCTACCTATACAGACTTTTGAGGAGTCTATAGTTGCTCCTCCTACATCCCCAGCCACAAGACCACCACTCTTGACTTATCATCGTCGTCTACGTCCAGCATCAAGCCCAGATGATTCACGTCCTGCATCAGACTCTGCACCTACTACGGATTCGTCTCCTCCTAGTCCACCAATTGCACTTCGAAAAGGTGTACGATCCACACTTAATCCTAATCCCTATTATGTCGGTTAAAGTTATCATCATTGGTCATCACTTCATTATGCTATCATCTTTGTCCACTGTTTCCATCCCTAAGTCTACAGGTGAGGCACTATCTCATCCAAGATAGCGACATGCTATGGTTGAAGAGATGTCTGCTTTACATGCGAGTGGTACTTGGGAGCTTATTCCTCTTCCTTCGGGTATGTCTACTACTGGTTGTCGTTGGGTTTATGTAGTCAAAGCCGCCCCGAATGGTCAGGTTGGTCGACAAAAGGCTCGTCTTATTGCAAAAGGATACACACAGGTATTGAGGCTTCATTATAGTGACACTTTCTCTCCCGTGGCTAAAGTAGCATTTGTTCGTCTCTTTTGGTCCATGGCTGTTGTTCGTCATCGGTGTCTTTATCAGTTAGACATTAAGAATGATTTTCTCCACGGTGATCTTAAGTAATAAGTTTATATGGAGCAACCACCTGGTTTTGTTGCTCGGGGGAATCTAGTGGTCTTGTATACCGATTGCGCAGGTCACTCTATGGTTTGAAATAGTCTCCCGAGCTTGGTTTGGTAAGTTTAGCACAGTTATTCAGGAGTTCGGCATGACTCATAGTGAAGCTGATCACTTTGTGTTTTATCGACATTCTGCTCATAATCTGTGCATTTATCTTGTGGTTTGTGTTGATGATACTGTTATTTCTAGCAATGATCAGGATGGTATTACTAATCTGAAGCAGCATATCTTTCAGCACTTCCAGACTAAGGATCTGGGCAAATTGAAGTATTTCTAAGTATTGAGGTCACTGAATCTAACTCAGGTATTGTTATTTCACAACGGAAGTATGCCTTAAACATTTTTGAAGAGACATGAATGATGGGTTGCAGACCTGATGACACTCCTATGGATCCGAATCTTCTGCCAGGACAGAGGGAGCCTCATAGAGATCTTGCGAGATATAGGAGGTTGGTTGGCAAATTGAATTACCTCACAGTGACTAGACCTGAGATTTTTTTTCCTATGAGTGTTGTAAGTCAGTTTATGGATTCTCCTTGTGATAGTCATTGGGATGCAGTTGTTCGCATTCTTCGGTATATAAAGTCAGCTCCATAGAAAGTATTACTATTCGAGGATCGAGGCCATGAGCAGATTGTTGGGTAAACAGATGTTGATTAGGCAAGGTCACCTTCTGATAGACGTTCTATGTCCGGATTTATTGTTCTAGTAGGAGGTAATTCGGAAAGCAAGAAACAAAATGTAGTTGCTCGATCTAGCGCAGAATCAGAATATCGGGCAATGGCTATGGCAACGTGTGAGCTAGTTTGGATCAAGCAGTTGCTCAAGGAGTTGAAGTTCGGAAAAATCAGCCAGATGGAACTGGTGTGTGATAATCAAGCTGCTCTTCATATTGCGTCAAATCTGGTGTTCCATGAGAGGACTAAGCACATTGAGATGGACTGTCACTTTGTCAGAGAAAAGATACTCTCAAGAGATACTATTACAAAATTTGTGAAGTCGAATGATCAGCTTGGAGATATGTCCAGCAAGTCTCTTACTGGTTCTCGTATTAGTTGTTGTTGTAACAAGCTCGGTACATATGATTTATATGCACCGGCTTGAGGGGGAGTGTTAAATAGCTAGTATTGTATAGTGTCCCACATCGGGAAGTAAATACCTATTATTATGTAATCATTGTATATAAATAGGGCATTATACAACACTTTAGACATAATTAATAAAACTTTTCCGTGTTATACTTCTCACGACAAAAATGAAGATGAGAAAATAAACTTTACCGCAAACAACTTTTCATACTCCTCTAGCAATGTGATAACAATAGCTTGAGCATGGTTGGCTGCAGCAGCTGCCTGTATAAGTTGAACAGAGCCATCACTGCCCATTGCAAAATCACTTTCTATCTCACATTCTCCAGCTAGAAGTGGGCGAAGAAGTAAAGGTGCCATGCAAGCTGCCACTGCTGGTGTGCTCATTCTATTCTTAGTTTTGTGAGAAACCACAGTTTGCATCATCATAAGAATCCTGATGCACACATGGAAAAACATCATGTAAGACTTACAAAGTATACAATAATCCAGGAGAAGCTAAAAGTCCAAAACTATTCTTTTCTTTTTATAAGTTAAAATATCGAAAACTTCAGTTCACCAGTTACCAAGCTTGATAATAGAGGAACAATACTAGCTTGAATTTTGCTAACATGTCAAACTTAACCTGCATTTCGCCTATAATGACAAAATTGTTCATGTCCACAGTCACTTACGATACAGATTGAACTAAAATAGGACTGTTGAATGAGAGAGAAAAACTGCTTTCTTGACAAATAAACTCAGTTCAAGTATAGTAGTTGTTAGACTACTCTAATAAGTATGTTACACTATTTTCAAACTATTTGCTTCAAAACAATCTCCTAATTAAAATACAATGTTCCTGTCTTTTCAATTTGACTGACCCCATGGTCATAGATCGAGGGTTAGATTGTGATGCATGCCAATTGTGAACAAAACCGAGTAATTTAGGTTCTGAGCTTGACAAGTAAAATGTTTGATTTTCAGATCTAGCGACAATGAATTGGGATATTCCAACAGGTCACCAATCCTTAAGTTCTACAACAAAAGAAAGTGGCAGTTTTCGGCCACTGTTTGGTGTTGTGCCGCATCAGCTAATCCTTTATTAGGGGTCTTGGGAAGAACAAAGTATATCAAGGGAGTCAAAGAAAAACAGTAGCGACGAGGTGAAGAGGAAGCTATAAATGGGATGATGATTTTAAGTGGAGCAAATACCCTTTCTAATGACTTGCTGAAAAATTTTGATTGTTGATAAGGCAAAGAGAACTTCTAGCACTTTTTATTTTTCTTGTTTTGTATACTGATGGCCTGATATTAATTTAAATGGAGAAACATGGTCATTGAGGATTCATTATAACCAACCTCAACTAGTTTGGGATTGAGAGTATTTGTTATTGTTGTTGTTGCTCAAGAGGCAAAGAGGCTGACTAAGCAGATAGCGTTGACGTAATAGCTAATGTGGATGATGATATGTGGACTAACCAGAAACTGAGAAGTGTACCTGGTGCTAACGTATAGGATATATGGCATGTCAGCTGAGGTAGGTAACAACAGAACTAACAATAGCAAGCCACATGTGGCTAGCATGTGGTAAGTGGATAATGTGTGTTCGCTAAACCTGTCTGCATGCGTGGCTCTAACAAGGACGGAAGGTCTGACTGGAGATGACCTGGACATTTGGCATGTGATCAACATGGATCGACGCGTCGGTAATATACCTGTCCTATGGTGGTAAGTGACGACATGTAAGGCGAGGAGTCACTATTTTGATCCCTGGGTTCGTCCCATTGAGATTAAGTTCCTAGCGCAGTCGTTTGATCGATTCAATGATGAGACTTGCACGAACTTCAAGGCAATAACAGAATTTTTATGGGTAATTTCATTGGTGGTACCTAAACTAAATGATTTGTTGCACAAGAGTATCTAAACTAAAATTCGTGACTATAACAATGTATAATTAGAAGTACTACTTACTGGAATTGGCATTTCCAGCTAACATGATACTAATTACCATCACAAGTTATTTAAAAAGTCCCAGGTTCTTAATATTATCTATTTTTCAAAACCCAACTCAATTATTTTACCCATTTGAGAGAGAATCTGACCCATTGTATTACCGGACAGTTATCACTTTTTCAACTCTCACCATTTTCCCCGTTCCAGTTCGTTCCTTTATCCCAAATAGTCTTTCATATTCCTTCAACTCCTTGTTGATGCTGTTCACTTGCCAGCTGCAGAATGCAAATGTACAGTACTACTTGGAATTGTCAGGTTTATTCCCAGACTATTCAGAGATAAGGACCATGTCTGTGCAGCCAAATGTGAAGCTTCCACTTTATGTCATGAACTCACCTTAACACTGAGTTATTGAATATATAATGTGTTATTACAACAACAACAACAACAACAACCCAGTAAAATCCCACAAGTGGGGTATGGGAAGGGTAGTGTGTACGCAGACCTTACCCCTACCCCGGAGGAATAGAGAGGTTGTTTCCGATAGACCCTCGGCTCAAGAAGACGAAAAGAGACAATGGATCAGTAATATCAACAAAAGCATATAATGTGTTATTATAGATGGAATGACAAGATGCGGCAAGTAAGGCTCAAACTGTTCGGGCACGTACAGAGGAGAAGCCCAGATGCCCCGCCAAGGAGGTGTGAGCCGCTGGCTTTGGAAGGCACGAGAAGAGGTAGAGGGCGGCCTAAGAAGTATTGGGGAAAGGTGATCAGGCAGGACATGGCGTGGCTTTAGATTTTTGAGAACATTGCCCTTGATAGGAAGTTGTGGAGGTCGAGTATTAGGGTTGTAGGTTAGGAGGTAGTTGAGCTTATTTCTACTTCGTACCAATGTGAGGCTAGTTTGATAGGATTTTTGTCTTAGACTACTAGTGGTTAATGTTGTGTTCTCACTCTTCTTCCGTTTTTCATAGTGCCTGGTCTATTTACTGGTTACAGCTTTTGCTTTTCGTCTATTTTCTGATTTTTATGATGCTGTTATTATTACTATGTTTCTGTTGATGGTACTGATATATTGTCTCTTCTCGTCTTTTTGAGCCGAGGATCTTTCGAAAACAACTTCTCTACTCCCCGGGGTAGGGGTAAGATCTGCGTACACACTACCCTCCCCAGACCCCACTAGTGGAATTTTACTGGGTCGTTATTGTTGCTGTATAGTCGGAATGAATCTAATACCTGCAAGTCATCTCTAGTGCTTAAGTTTATAAAATATGACCCTTGGTTCATTCAACTAAGAATCTTTTCTGATTGTTTTCAACCTACATAATGCCTCAAAAATAAATCTCTTCTACATAAGTTCATAATTATGAACATCTAGATGCACGATGGAAAGAGCTGGTGGGATTCGCCGAAAAGCCTAGCCCTAGTTAAGGAGAAAGGACCTGTGAGAAATAAGACAAGGAAGAAGGAATTTAGAGAAACTCAGCTTGATTATTCTCTCAAGCGAGTGGGCTTTAAAAAACTAAGTGTACATGTCCTAAGAAATGAAAGAGAATCAAACCCATAACTAGAGGATCCTAGAATATCTACAAGATTCTAACACTCCCTCTCAAGCTGGTACATATAAATCATATGTACCAAGCTAGTTGCAAATGCAGTTGATACGAAAACCTGTGAGGGGCTTAATAAAAATATCTGCAAGCTGATCATTTGGCTTCACGAATTTCGTAACAATGTCTCCTGATAATATCTTTTCTCTAATGAAGTGATAGTTGATCTCAATGTGCTTAGTTTTCTCATGAAACACCGAATTTGGTGCAATATAAGAGCAGCTTGGTTATCGCACACAAGTTCCATCTGACTGATTTCGTCAAACTTCAATTCTCTAAGTAACAACCACAACAACAACAAAACTAGTGAGTTCCCAGTTCCCACAAGTAGGGTTTGGGAGGGTAAGATGTATGTAGCCTTACCACTACCCTGGAAGGGAGAAAGGCTGATTCCGATAGACCCTCGGCTAAAGACATGATGAAAAGGAGTAATTGAAAACAAGTAGAAACAACAACAAGATAAAAATAAGACCGAAGCCAAGAAAACAGATAGACTCTAAGTAGTAATAGCAATCTATGAATAAAAAGATAGGCAAAATACATAAGTTACCCCTTGAACTAAGGATCAAATCCCTGTTACACATTTTTTACGGACAAAAATCACGTTACACATTCAACCTTTCCAAAGTATGTTTAATACACACCTATTCTGTGTTTGACCACTTTTTTTCAACAAGTGTATACCACACACCAATAATGATATGAAACGTGTTATTAACATAGAAAAAGAAAAACCTTCCTTTTTCAAAAGAAAAAGAAAAAGAAACCAACTCGCTGGAACCCTTATCGGCACCATCTCCATCTTCTTCCTCAGGCACCTCACTCAACAAAACTCATAATTTCTTCTTAATTACATCTTATAATAATTACCGGCCCCCACTACCGTACTTCACCTTCCCTATATTTCTATCAGAATCAACCGATTCAAGACCTCCATTTTTTCAAAACATAGGACACAAACGAGCAGCCACAAACCCCTCTTCTCCCCTTTTTTCTTAATTTTCTCACATACATCTCTATTTCCCCAAAAACTACCATTGCAAGGTTGTTCTCTCATTTTCACCCACAAAATTCATCACTACTTAGAAAAATTCCAACGAAAAACAGAAAAAAGGAAGGAAATAATTGCTGGAATTGTTTCTATCAAATGGGTGATGTGAAAATGGAGAAGAGACTACTGCGATGTCAAATGGGTAAAGAGAGGTGGACAAAACTGATTCAATGGGGAAGTTGCAATGTTCAGGTGAAGAAAGATAGGAAAAATATGTGTATGAGCTTTTTGATGATTGTGAATTGTGAATGGTGAGTGTGTGAACATGACAGTGAATTAAAACTGAGTGGATAATTTGTGTGAAGGTAGATTGTGGAGTGCAAAAATGTCACTGGCGAAGATGGACGGATCAGGGAATAGGAAGATAAAAATGACTCAAAAATGAAAAAAATTAAAAGTTTGACACATGGCGTCCATATAAAGCTTCAGACACAAAATCTTTAGCACTCACTCGCCTCTTTTGTGTAACTAACACGCGCATGCCACGTAGCAAAAGAGATGTGTATTCGATACACTTTGAAAAGGTTGAGTGTATAAGGTATTTTTTGTTCGCAAAAAGTGTGCAACAGGGATTTGGTCCTTAATTCGGGGGTAACTTATGCATTTTGCCAAAAAGATATTATATTAACACTAATCTAGCAAACTGAGAAAACAAATGGAAACACTAGATTACTTACTAACCTTCTAGCTTAATCTTCGACCTCCACACCCTCCTATCAAGGGTCATATCCTCAGTAAGCTCCAGCTGCGCCATCTCTCCAAGACTTCTAAGGCCTACCTCTACCCCTCTTGATACCAGATACCACTAAGGCTAACCTCTCACACCTTCTAACTGGGGCTTCTACGCTTCTCCTCTTAACATGCTCGAACCATCTCAACATTGCCTCCCGCATATTATCCTCCACAGTGGCCACTTCTACCTTATCCCGAATAGCTTCATTCCTAATCTTATCTAACCTGGTATGCCCACACATCCACCTTAACATCCTCATTTCAGCTATTTTCATCTTTTAGATATGAGAGTTCTTAACACTCTGCCATATACAACATAGTCGGTCTAGTTACTACCTTGTAGAACTTACCTTTAAGTTTCAACAGCATATTCTTATCACACAAGACACCGGAAGCGGGCCTCTACTTCATCCATCCTGCTTTGATACGATGCGTGACATCCTCATCAATCTCACCATCACCTTGTATTATAGACCCAAGGTACTTGAAACTTTCTCTCCTGGGGATGACTTGTGTATCAAGCCTCACATCCATGTTCGCTTCCAGAGTAACTTCGCTGAACTTGCATTCCAAGTACTCTGTATTGGTCTTGCTCAGCTTGAAGCCTTTAGAATTAAGAGTCCGTCTCCAAACCTCCAGCATGTTGTTAATACCTCATCGCGTCTCGTCAATCCGAACTATATCATTCGCAAATAACATACACTATGGCACCTCCCCTTAAATGTGACGCGCCAATGCATCCATAACCAAGGAAAACAAAAACGGGCCTAGTCGCACATTTCGTAGTGACAATGCCCCAGAGTATTTGACTTCTCCATTTTAGCAGTTCATGAACTCTCATGGGATCATTCATCAAACATCTTGTCCATACACATCTCAACAAAATGGGGTAGCAGAAAGGAAGAATAGGCATCTTATTGACACTGCTCGTACCTTACTCATACAATCTCATATTCAGCTGCATTTTTGGGGGAATGCAGTTCTCACATCTTGTTATATTATTAATCGTATGTCATCCTGAGCTATCCAGAATCAAGTTTCATTCTCTGTGTTGTTTCCTCACTCACCCTTGCTCTCTCTTCCACCCTGTGTCTTTGGGAGCACATGTTTTGTTCATAACCTGACTCCAACAAAAGATAAGTTAGCTCCTCGAGCTCTTAAGTGTGTATTTCTATGTTACTCGAGAACGCAAAAGGAACATCGATGCTACTCACCCGACCTCCAGCGGTGCCTTATGTCTACTGATGTTACCTTCTTTGAAACTCAGCCATAATTCACAAGCCTAGGTGGTCACTTAGACATTTTCGAGGTGCTACCAGTTCCATCTTTTGGAGATTCAGCCACTACTTCCCCTCCACCTTCCTCCACGGCTCCATCATCTATAACTCCAACTCTAGCTCCAGCACCACCACCTATAGCTCCTCTTACATTCTCAACCACATAAGTCTTACCCATACCAACCGTTGAGGAATCCAGATTTGCTCCTCCTAGATCCCCTGCCATAGGAACACCACTCTTGATTTATCGTCGTCGTCCGCCCCCAGAATCAAGCCCAGCTGATTCACGTCCTACACCTGACCCTGCTCCTACTGCGGACTTGTCTCCTCCTAGTTAGTCGAAGAGAAAAGGTATACGGACGACACTTAATCCTAATCCCCAGTATGTCAGTTTAAGTTATCATCATCTGCCATCACCCCATTATGCTTTTGTATTTTCTTTGACCTTTGTTTCCATCCTTAAGTCTACAGGTGATGCACTGTCTCATCGAGGCTGGCGACATGCTATGGTTGACAAGATGTCTGCTTTACATATGAGTGGTACTTGGGAGCTTGTTTCTTTTCCTTCAGGTAAATCTACTGTTTGTTGCCGTTGGGTGTATGCAGTCAAAGTTGGTCCGGATGGCCAGGTTGATACACTTAAGGCTTGTCTTGTTGCCAAAGGATAACTTAGATACTTGGGATCGATTACAGTGATACTTTCCCTCTCGTGGCTAAAATAGCGTCAGTCCCCCTTTTCCTATCCATAATTGTTGTCCGCCATTAGCCTCTTTATCGGTTGGACATTAAGAATGCTTTTATTCACGGTGGCTTTGAAGATGAAGTTTATATGGAGCAACTTCCTGATTTTCTTGCTCAAGGGAATCTAGTGGCCTTGTATGTCACTTGCACCGGTCATTTTATGGAATAAAGCAATCTCCTCGAGCCTGGTTTGGTAAGTTCAGCACAGTTATCCAGGAGTTTAGCATGACTCATAGTGAAGCTGATTACACTGTGTTTTATCGACATTCTGCTTCAAGTTTCTATATTTATCTGGCCGTTTATGTTGATGATATTGTTATTACCGGCACTGATCAGGATGACATTACTAAGTTGAAGCAACATCTCTTTCAACACTTTCAGACTAAAGTATTTTCTGGGTATTGAGGTCGCTCAGTCTAGCTCAGGTATTGTGATCTCACAACGGAAGTATGCCTTAGACATTCTTGAGGAGACAGGAATGGTAGGTTGTAGACCTATTGACACTCCGATGGATCCGAATTCTAAACTTCTGCTAGGACAAGGGGAGCCGTTCAGCGATCCCATAAGATAAAGGCGGATGGTTGGTAAATTAAATTACCTCACAATGACTAGACCTGACATTTCCTTTCCGTGAGTGTTGTGAGTCATTTTATGGATTATCCCTGTGATGTCATTGGGAGCAGTTGTCCGCATTCTTCAGTATATAAAATCAGCTCCAGGCAAAAGATTATTGTTTGTGGATCGAGGCCTTGAGCAGATCGTCGGATATCAAGATATTGATTGGGCAGGATCACCTTCTGATAGACATTCTACATCTGGATATTGTGTCTTAGTAAGAGGTAATGTCTTGGAAGAGCAAGAAACAGAATATGGTTGCTCGGTGTAGTGCAGAAGCAGAATATCGAGCAATAGTTATGGCAACATATGAGCTAATTTGGATCAAACAGTTGCTCAAGGAGTAGCGAGATCAGTCAGATAGAACTTGTGTGTGATAATCAAGCTACTATTCATATTGCATGAAATCTAGTGTTCCATGAGAGAACTAAACACATTGAGATTGACTGTCACTTTGCCAGAGAAAAGATACTCTCGAGAGATATTGCTACAAAGTTTGTGAAGTCGAATGATCATCTTGCAGACATTTTCACCAAGTCCCTCACTGGTCCTCGTATTAGTTACATATGTAACAAGCTCGGTACATATAATTTATATGCACCGGCTTGAGGGGGAATGTTAGATAGTTACGTGAATGTATATAATGAGTCCTAGTCTTGTATGTAGTAGGAGTAGGTTATGTATTATGTATACTTATAAATAGGGTTCATTGTAATATAGTTAAAACATCAATAATCTATTTTTCTCCCGTGCTTTCTCACAGTCCCGTAAGAGCTGTTCAATCAATTGATTCAAAAGAATCAAAGCAAAAAAAGATTGCAAATCTAACAACATTGAGAAGAGCATAGATATCTAAACATGTATCTAGCAATTCTATAAATATCTACATGCATAGAGCTCGACTGGAAACTCAAAGTTACGTACTTGAAAATGAAATACTCAGAGAAGGAGGAGCAGTTATGGTGATATTACCAAAAATGATAATAGAATGAGGTATATGGGAACCAACAAACCGTGAAGCATCAGATGCAAATATCAGATGAAATCGATAAGATGTAATAAGAACCTCTGCAGCAAGCGACGATTTGGCTCTGGAAACGTCTCACATATGGCTGACCGCATGCTATTGACTCTATTGACACGCTCAGTTCCTGACAATGATCATAAATACATTTAACATGATTCCTCCAGTCCAAAACTCTAGGATAAATTTACCTAGAAAAGATGTCGGAAGTATGCTGACAATTCGTATTCAATACAATGATTATGCCAAAGTTGGCTAGTGGCTTTAACCTAGTTGTATTTGACATAAAAATTTATCCATTCTGTAAAAAAGTTGAATTTACTCCAATCAAAATGGAATTTTCTTAAGCATGGTAGGAATGCATTTCACGATTGCAGCTTTGAAGGGAATATTGGTAGTAAGCATGTATCACATGGATCCTACCTCAAGGAGAAAAAAAGCTATACTCGGAACATTATAGTGACTTGTTATGAGTCTTTTGGGGCTTAGAAAGTTTAGTATATATGTTCGTAATACAACAGAGTGACATGTTATGATATTATTGTTGCACGAAAGACACATCGCATGCCTTTTTCTTTATCAGTCACATCAGATTCCCTTTATAATCTCCAGTAAAACCTGGACCAACTGAAGCGGTGAACATTTAACATGTCCATTTTCCACAAGTATTTCGCCTTTTTATTATTCCATTGATATCATTTGGAGGTTTAGGCATTATAAGCCGTTTACTTCCTTGACGGTTTGCCGATGTTGGCAAGGACAAGTATGTGAAACAATTGAAATGAAAAGGCTTTAAAAGAATGTGGAGACATTAAGTTGTTGGCTACATGAATCCTCAATGACCATGTTTATCCATTAAAATTAATCTCAGGCTCATTAAACATGTGTGAGCTTGCTCAAGCCAGAATAAAAGAGGAGGGTTGCGATAGGCTAAATACCAGCATAAAACTAGCCAATACATGATGAATCCTCAAAATATCTTGAAATAATTTAATCAACAGAGAAAGCATATAAGCCTAGAACTGATATATTCAATGAAGAGAGTATTATTATGCAGAACCTTACAATAAGCTAGACAGTAGTCAAGTAGTGATATACACAAGTTTCAATTTTATGACACTTTTGTCTTTCTGGAACGCCTCAAAATGTTTGACACGATCCTATTACTATGCAACTTTTACCAAATTTCAAGAATTCAATTAAAACAATTTCAAAATTTTATGTGATGTCTTCTGTATCAAACTAACATTACGATTTAATATTTTGTTCCACTATCACTAATACAATGTATAATTCATATTAGCATCTTAAAGCCTAGTCAAACAATGTCATATAAAATGTGATGCAGGGAGTATGAAAAACATTTCTTCTTCTTTCTTCTATATGATCTCGGTTACATCAAGAAGGAAATAAAGGGTCAAAGGAACCCAGCATTGAGATAAAAAAGAAAAACTTACGAAATGCTTCCAGGAGGGCATTGCAGCAAGATGCAGGAACTGGAGATGACGGTAACTCCCGCAGAATGTACTGAAGAATTTTAGCAGAGAAGTTAGCAATTGGAGAAGGAAATGGCTACAAATATCTAACCTAAGAGTTTCCCTATTTACTTAGGTTTAGAAGTATATACCTTGACACAATCAGCAATAACATGTGCATCCTCGTCAGAAGAAAACTCACTATTCCCTGAGTTAAAAAAAATGATTAAGTGAATTTCATTTCAGTTGTATATGCAACATGGGCTAGAATGTTTTGTTAAATTGAGAAAATAATTCCTAAAATTTGATGCATCACATCAATGGTCCAGGGGAACATGTGAGATATTAATCTTTCGTTTTTGATAAGGTAAAAGATTTTATTAAATTGGGACCAAGATGGTACAGAAAAAACATGAGACATTAATATCTTTTTCACTTAAATTCAGAAAATTCAGACAGCAATATTCAAATGAAAAGAAAGAAAAAAAGAAAATGATGGGTAAATGAACTCTTTGTGCCTTAATGTCCAACAGAAAGTGTACACTAGGGATTAAAATGTATATATTCGGGCTATAAGCTACAAAGATTAGTTTATCAAAGGAAAAAAGAAACTACAAAAGGCTATATGACTAGCAATCGTATAGCATCTGACCCAGCTAAGATCATATTCATGGAATAACTTAAAATAAACATATAAAATGCCACCTCCACTCACTACTTCTCAGAGGTGTATGGAACGTGTTGGGCCATGCCTATGTTGTCCAGTCAAAGGCTCAATGGTCTAATCCTATTCTCTTTTGGTTTCCATTCCTATTAAGAATAGGATTTCAATTTTATTCCTATTTGAAGTTCGTTTTGGCTATAAGAAAAGGCACCACTCATTATCTATAAATAGAGCAGCCTTGGAGAATTGCTCTATGATCATTGATATAAGTCTTTGAAAGACTTTAGCACATAAGAGTGATTTTTTAGAGAACTTCCATATAGAGAGAAGAAAGAAGAAAAAGAGTTTGTTTTGCTGCAGGGTTTATTCCGACCAGCCAGCTTCAAATTACGTTTTTTGATTAATTCACCGTTGGATCGGGCTGAAATTTTGACTGAGTGTTCCTAACATCTCGATCTTTGATTTGAGTGTTCCTAAATTACATTTTTTGATTCGTTCACAGTTGGATCGGGCTGAAATTTTGACTGAATGTTCCTAACATCTCGATCTTTGATTTGAACGGTGGAGATCGGATTTGGAGGCCTGTAGCAACCGATTTTGAGCCTTGAACAGCTACTCCTTTTTTTTTTTTATTTCTTCTCTTTCTTCAATTGATTTATTGTTGCTCCGTGTTTGGCACTTGTTGTGTAGCCAATTTGGAGAACCTTTTAACCCTCTTATTGTTATAGTGGAGTCTTTTGGATCTTTGTAATCCCGTATTTTTTACCTTCGATTTGAAGGATTTTCCACGTTAAAATTTGGTGTTCATTGTCGCCTTTATTTTCGGGTTTGCCTCTTCCTCTACATAACAGTGATATCAGAGTCTTGGTTATTTATCTAGGGTTTTTTACGGAATGGAGGCGAATATGAACAAGATGGTATGTGTAAATGAGGGCAATTATAATGTTTGGAGAAGAAAGATGAAAGATTTGTTATTTGTGAAGAAGATGCATCTACCCACTTTTGCAGCTCATAAACCCGAGAGTATATCTGATGAAGATTGTAATTTCGATTACCAACAAGTATGTGGATATATATACAATGGGTTAAAGACAATGTTCGCAACCATATTGTGAATGACACACATGCGAGATCATTGTGGGAAAAGCAAGAGACTCTTTATGCTTCAAAAACTGGGAACAACAAGTTGTTCCTGCTAAAGCAATTGATGACCATTAAATACAAGGAGGACAATCCTATCTTTGATCATATAAATGATTTTCAGGGTGTCCTTGATCTGTTGTCTGGAGTGAGAGTTAATTTTGAAGATGAGATACAAGGACTTTGGCTTCTCAATACTCTGCAGATTCTTGGGAAACACTTCGTCTTTCTTTAACAAATTCAGCTCCTGGTGGTAAGATGACCATGGAATATGCCAAGAGTGGTGTGTTGAACAAGGAAGTAAAGAGTAAATCTCAGGGTTCGTCCTCACAAAATGATGTTTTGGTTACAGAAGACCGGGGGAGAGATAGAACAAGAGGTTTGAGGAACAGAGATAAAAGCATAAGCAAGTCAAGGTCCAAATATCAGAATTATTCGTGCAACCACAGTGGTTGCAAGAAAGGACATATTAAAAGATTCTGCCAAAAGTTGAAGCAAGACAATAGAGAAGGAAAGAAAGTTGAAAATAACGAGAACAATGTTGCTGCTATTATTTGAGATGACCTTTTTTTTGCTTATGATGAAAACGTCATCAATTTGGTATCCCATGAGATGAGCTAAATAGTAGATTTTTGAGCTACCTCACATGTCACACCAAGAAAAGACTTTTTCTCATCTTATATTCCTACTGACTCTGGAGTGTTAAAAATAGGCAATGCTAGTGAGGTTAAGGTGTTTGGTATTGGTACAATTTATTTGAAAACTAATAATGGTTCAACAGTAGTTCTTCAAAATGTCAAGCATGCTCCAGACTTTCTTTTTAATTTGATCTCTGGAGGAAGATTAGAAGATGAAGGTTACCATAATGCCCTCTTTAATGGCGCCAATGGAAGCTCACAAAAGGCTCATTAGTAGTGGCTCGAGGAGTCAAGTCTTCTCATTTATATGTTACACAAGGCTCTATTCTTAATGACTCCATAAATCTAGTGGAAAGTGAAACTTCATCAGAATGGTGGCACAGAAGACTGCGTCATATGAGCGAGAGGGGGATTACGTGTTTAGCTAAGAAAAGTTTGCTTTCTGGAGTGAAACAAGCAAAGCTGAAAAGGTGTGTCTATTATTTAGTTGGCAAACAAAAAAGCGTTTCCTTTCATAGCCATCCTCCTTCAAGAAAGCCTGAATTATTGGAGCTAGTACACTCTGATTTGTGTGGTCCTTTTAAAGTAAAGTCAAAAGGTGATGCACTTTACTTTGTAACCTTCATTGATGACCATACTCACAAGCTCTGGGTGTATCTTTTGAAATACAAAGATCAAGCACTTGACGTGTTTAAGGAATTTTAGGCCTTAGCTGAGAGACATAGGAGAAAGAAATTAAAATATATTCGCACTAACAATGGTGGTGAATATTGTGGTCCCTTTGATAACTATTATAGAGAACAAGAAATTCATCATCAGAAAACTCCGCCCAAGACGCCTCAATTGAATGGTTTGGCAGAGAGGAAAATAGAACTCTAGTTGAGAGTTAAATTCTTGCTTTCAGAGGCTAAACTTCCAAATACATTTTGGGCGGAAGCACCTAACACAGTTGCTTATGTTATCAATTTGTCTCCTGTTGTTGCTTTGGATGGTGACGTCCCAGATAGAGTTTGGTTTGCCAAAGATGTTTCTTATGATCACCTGAGAGTTTTTGGGTGTAAAGCGTGTGTGCATGTTCCTAAAGATGAGAGATCGAAGTTGGATGTCAAAACTAAGCAGTGTATCTTTATCGGTTATGGTCAAGATGAGTCTGGGTATCGTTTTTACGATCCAGTTGATAATAAACTTATTAGAAGTCGTGATGCAATATTCTTTGGAAACCAGACTATTGACCATATTGACAAAGCTGAGAAGATAGATTCTCAGAATAATGAGAGCTGAGTTGATATTGATCCTCCAGTTTCTATTGCGAAGGCACGTATTGCACATGAAGGAACACAAGACAATAACAAAGATAATGATCAAGATCAAAATAATCATCATGGTGTAGATGTTATGGATGCTCCGGTTAATGAAGTTGTGGTTGATCAGCAACCAATTCCTGCTCAGGTAACTACTTCGAATGCTCATGAAACCTCGCTTAGAAAATCTACAAGGGAGAAGCAAAAATCCATGTGCTATCCTCCTAATGAATATATATTTTTAACTTACATGGGAGAACTTTAGAGTTATGATGAAGTCGTGCAGGATACTCACAAAGATCAGTAGATAGAAGTCATGGAAGATGAGATGAAGTCCTCCATGAGAATGGCACATATGAGTTAGTGAAATTGCTGAAAGGTAAGAGAGTTTATCAAACAAATGGACATTCAGAATAAAGCAAGATCAATATACCTCTGCGCCTAGGTACAAGGCGAGATTAGTTGTTAAAAGCTTTGGCCAGAAGAAGGGAGTTGACTTTGATGAAATTTTCTCCACTGTTGTGAAGATGTCTTCTATTCGTGGCTTAGCCCCGAGTCTAGATTTAGAGGTTGAGCAGATGGATGTAAAGGCTGTTTTTCTTCATGGTAATTTAGATTAAGAGATTTATATGGAGCCACCTATAGGGTTTTGTAACTAAGGGAAAAGAAAATTATGTCTGCAAATTGAAAATAGAGCATGTATGGATTGAAACAAGCTCAACGGCAATGGTATTTGAAGTTTGAATCTGTCATACAAAAACAAGGGCATAAGAAAATTTCTTCAGACCACTGTGTATTCTTCCAGAAGTTCTATGATGATGATTTTATTATCTTATTGCTTTATGTAGAGGATATGCTTATTATTGGCAAGAATAAATCCAGAATTGCAATTCTTAACTCATCTTGCTATACACTTTAAATTGAGTATTAGTCAGAGCCTATCAACTGATGAAGAGAAAAAGGAGATGTCTCGTATTCCTTACTCTTTTGTTGTTGGTAGTTTGATCTATGCTATGGTTTGTACTAGACCAGATATTGCATATGTCGTTGGTACTGTTAGTAGATTTTTTTCGAATCATGGAAAGGAACATTGGGATGCAGTAAAACGGATATTAAGGTATCTGAAAGGTACTGCAGATTTGAAGTTGTTTTTCGGCTGTGGCAAGCTAAGTATATGCAACATTTGCTAAATTGAGAAAATAATTGCTAAAATTTAATGCATCACATCAATGGTCCAGGGAAACATGTGAGATATAAATCTTTCATTTTTGATAAGGTAAAGAATATTATTAAATTGGTACCAAGATGGTACAGAAAAAACATGAGACACTAATAATTTTTCACTTAAATTCAGAAAATTCAGACAGCAATATTCAAATGAAAAAAAAAAGAAAAAAAGAAAATGATGGGTAAATGAACTCTTTGTGCCTTAATGTCCAGCAGAAAGTGTACACCAGGGATTAAAAAGATATATATTCGGGTTATAAGCTACAAAGATTAGTTTATCAAAAGAAAAAGAAAAAGCTACAAAGGTTATATGACTAGCAATTGTATAGCACCTGATCCAGCTAATATCATATTCACCGAATAACTTAAAATAAACATATAAAAAGCCACCTCCACTCACTAGTTCTCATAGGTCTATGGAATGTGTTGGGTCATGCCCATGCCATCCAGCCAAAGGCCCAATCCCCTAATCCTATTCTCTTTTGGTTTCCAATCCTGTTCGGAATTGGATTCGAGTTTTATTCATATTTGAAGTTGGTTTTGGCTTTACGAGAAAGAACCGCTCATTATCTATAAATAGAGCAACCTCGGAGAATTGATCTATGCTTATTGATATAAGTCTTTGAAAGACTTTAGCACATAAGAGTGGTTTTTGAGAGAGCTTCCATCAAGAGAGAAGAGAGAAGAAAAAGTGTTCGTTTTGCTGCAGAGTTTATTCCGACCATCCAGCTTCAAATCACGTTTTTCCGATTCGTTCTCTGTTGGATCGGGCTAAAATATGACCGAGTGTTCCTAACATCTTGGTCTTTGATTTGAATAGTGGAGATCGGATTTGGAAGCCCATTGCATCCGATTTTGAGCCTTGAACAACAACTCCATTTTTGTGATTTCTCCTCTTTCTTCAATTGATTTGTTGCTGCTTCGTGTTTGGCACTTGTTGAGTAGCCAATTTGGAGAACTTTGTAACCCTCTTATTGTTATAGTAGAGCCTTTTGGATCTTTGTAATCCTGTGGTTTTTACCTTCGATTTGAAGGATTTTCCACATTAAAATTTGGTGTTCATTATCTCCTTTATTTTCGGGTTTGTCTCTTCCTCGACAAAACAGGAATGAACCATGAAACTGTTAAGATATGAGATTCTGTTTCTACTTCAGATATGATCTTTCCCACACTTTGCATTTGCAGGAGCAACTGTAAATGCTATACCTGATATTAGCTGTTAACTATTATCCTCTGTGAGAATGCACGGGAGAAAAATCTATTTATTAACAACGATACAATGATCCCTATATATAATACATATTCTACTCCTATTATATATAGGAGTAGGACATATTCTACTCCTACTACATATGAGACTAAAACTATTTACACATAACTATCTAACACTCCCCCTCAAGCTGGTGCATACAAATCATATGTACTGAGCTTGTTACATATGTAACTAATACGAGGACCAGTGAGGGACTTGGTGAAAATATCTGCAAGCTGATCATTCGACATACAAGGCCACTAGACTCCCCCTGAGCAACAAAACCAAGTGGTTGCTGATAAACAGAAGTTGGCCGAAAGGTCGCCGGAAAAATTTGAAAATAGTGAGACTAAGCCGAATTCCACACTACAAAATAGGTTCTAAAACAGCACCAGAAACATAACTTTTCTGGAAATCACAATTCACGCTGAAAAAAGTGCACTGTTCACGTCGGAAAAAATAAAGGTTGTCAGAATTTAATGTAATTTATATGGGTAGGCTCGGAATCACTGGACGAGTAAGTTGTCCTGAAGAAGTTTTGTCAAAAAATAGCCGGAATGGTTCACACGCGCTGGAAAAGTTACTGTAGCTAGCAGGAACCCTAGTTCGGGCGACACTTTGAGGCGCGTGAGGGACTTTCTGCCTGAGCGAATGAGTGGGGTTTTGTGGCCTGACTTTTTCAAATAAGATGGTAGTGTTGGTTTCGCACAACACTTACCGATGACGAGATAATGCAAATCAATCTTGAGTCGTCAACCGGAAAGACGCACATTGACCGGCATTTTTTGTTTCGATGGGACTAGAATTTTTGGGGTTTGGTCGCATAAGGGTTTCGGATTTGATGGCGGTACTGGTATATGCAAAGTACCACTACAGTAGTGATGAACCCTGGAACAAGATGAAGTTGTCGAAAATTGCACGGCGGTGAGATCTTTCTTCCCGGATGTCGTTGGAATGACGCACAACGATAATTTTCTCACTGAACCCTTGATACCATGTGAGAATGTACGGGAGAAAAATCTATTTATTAACAATGATACAATGATCCCTATATATAGTGAGAATGCACGAGAGAAAAATCTTAATATTAATTAAAATGTTGTACAACCCTATTTATATACAGTGATTACATAATAATAGGTATCTACTTCCCGATGTGGGACACTATACATGACTAACTACTTAACACTCCCCCTCAAGCCGGTGCATATAAATCATATATATCGAGGTTGTTACAGATGTAACTAATACGAGAACCAGTAAGAGACTTAGTGAAAATATCTGCTAGCTGATCATTCGACTTTAAAAACTTTGTAACAATAACTCTTGATACTATCTTTTCTCTGACAAAGTGACAGTCGACCTCAATGTGTTTAGTCCTCTCATGGAACACTGGATTTGACGCAATATAAAGAGCAGCTTGATTATCACACACCAGTTCCATCTTGTTGATTTCTCCGAACTTCAATTCCTTGAGCAACTGCTTGACCCAAACCAGCTCACACGTTGCCATAGCCATGGCCCGATATTCGTCTTCGGCGCTAGATCGAGCAACTACATTCCGTTTCTTCCTCTTCTAAGAGACCAAATTACCTCCTACTAGAACACAATAACCAGACGTAGAACGTCTATCAGAAGGTGATCCTGCCTAATCAGCATCTGTGTACCCAACAATCTGCTCGTGGCCTCGATCCTCGAATAGTAACCCTTTGCCTGGAGCTGACTTTATATACCGAAGAATGCGAACAACTGCATCCTAGTGACTATCACGGGGAGAATCCATAAACTGACTTACAACACTCACCGGAAAAGAAATATCTGGTCCAGTCACTGTGAGGTAATTCAATTTGCCAACCAACCTCCTATATCTCGTAGGATCTCTAAGAGGCTCCCCGTGTCCAGGAAGAAGCTTAGCATTCGGATCCATATGAGTGTCAACATGTCTACAGCCCATCATTCCAGTCTCCTCAAGAATGTCTAAGGTATACTTCCGCTGTGAAATCACAATACCTAAGCTAGACTGAGCGACCTCAATACCTAGAAAATACTTCCGTCTGCCTAGATCCTTAGTCTGGAAGTGCTGAAAGAGATGCTGCTTCAGATTAGTAATACCATCCTGATCATTGCCAGTAATAACAATATCATCAACATAAACCACCAGATAAATACACAGATTAGGAGTAGAATGCCTATAAAACACAGAGTGATCAGCTTCACTACGAGTCGTGCCGAACTCCTGAATAACTGTGCTAAACTTACCAAACCAAGCTCGGGGAGACTGTTTCAAACCATAGAGTGACCTGCGCAATCGGCATACAAGACCACTAGACTCCCCCGAGCAACAAAACTAGGTGGTTGATCCATATAAACTTCTTCCTCAAGATCACCATGGAGAAAAGCATTCTTAATGTCTAACTGATAAAGAGGCCAATGACGTACAGCAGCCATGGACAAAAAAGAGACGAACAGATGCTACTTTAGCCGCGGGAGAGAAAGTGTCACTATAATCAAGCCGAAAAATCTAAGTGTATCCTTTTGCAACAAGACGAGCCTTAAGCCGATCAACTTGGCCATCCGGGCCGACTTTGACCGCATATACCCAACGACAACCAACAGTAGACTTACCTGAAGGAAGATGAACAAGCTCCCAAGTGCCACTCGCATGTAAAGGAGACATCTCCTCAATCATAGCCTGTCTCCATCCTGGATGAGATAATGCCTCACCTGTAGACTTAGGGATAGAGACAGTGGACAAAGATGATATAAAAGCATAATTAAGGTGATGACAGATGATGACAACTTAAACTGACATAATAGGGATTAGGATTAAGGTGGATAATACACCTTTGCAGAGTGCAATTGGTTGACTAAGAGGAGACAAGTCCACAGTAGGTGCAGAATCTGATGCAGGACGTGAATCACCTGAGCCTGGACGTGGACGATGATGATAAGTCAAGATTGTTGGAGCTGCAGAAGGTTGAACTGGACTAGGCGGTGGAACTGGAGCTATAGGTAGTGGAGCTGCAACTGGAGCTGTAGGTGGTGGAGCTGGAGTTGTAGAGGAAGATGAATGGGAGATAGTGACTGAATCTCCAAAAGATGAAACTGGTAGCACCTCAGAAATATCTAAGTGATTACCTAGACCTGTGAAGTATGATTGGGTTTCAAAGAAGGTAACATCAGCGGACATAAGGTACCGTTGGAGGTGAGGAGAATAGCATCGATACCACTTTTGCGTTCTCGAGTAACCCAGAAATACGCACTTAAGAACACGAGGAGCTAACTTATCTTTTCCTGGAGTAAGGTTATGAGCAAAACACGTGCTTCCAAAGACACGGGGGGAAGAGAAAAGGTAAGTGGGAAAACAGGACAGAGAATGGAACTTGATTCTAGATAGCTGAAGATGGCATACGATTAATAAGATAGCAAGATGTAAGAACTGCATTTCCCCAAAGACGCAACAGAACATGAGATTGTATGAGCAGGGTACGAGCAGTTTCAATAAGATGTCTATTCTTTCTTTCAGCTACCCCATTTTGTTGAAATGTGTACGGACAAGATGTTTGATGAATAATCCCATGAGAGTTCATAAATTGCTGAAATGGGGAAGACAAATACTCTAGGGCATTATCACTACGAAATGTGCGAATAGAAACCCCAAATTAATTTTGAATTTCAGTGTGGAAGGTCTGGAAAATAGAAAATAACTCAGACCGATTTTTCATCAAAAATATCTAAGTGCACAATAATCATCAATGAAACTGACAAAGTAGCGGAATCCCTAGGTAGAACTGACTCGAGTAGGACCCAAACATCTAAACAGACTAAAGTGAAAGGTGACTGCTCGATTATCAAGACGCCGAGGAAAATGGGAGCGGGTATGCTTACCGAGTTGACATGATTCACACTCTAAAGTGGATAAGTGAGATAAACCAGGTACCATTTTCTGAAGTTTTGACAAACTGGGATGTCCTAACCGTTTATGTAATAAATCTGGTGAATCGGTAACAAGACATGTTATTGAAGGAAGACAAGATGTGAGTCCATGTGATTTTGCAAGGATAAAGTAATAAAGTCCATTTGATTCACGCCCGGTACCGATGATCCGCCCCGTACTGCGTTCCTGTATAAAAAACAAGGTCATCAAGAAATAAAACAGCGCATTTAAGTGATTTGGCTACACGACTAGTGGCTATGAGATTAAAAGGACTATTGGGAACATAAAGAACTGAATCTAAAGGTAAGGAAGGAAGTGGGCTTGCTTGACCTATTGCAGTTGCCATAGTTTGAGACCCGTTGTCCATTGTGACTGTTGGAAGAGATTGAGAATACGAAATACTAGTGAAAAGAGATTTGTTACCAGAAATATGATCAGATGCACCTGAATCAATGACCCAAGACTCAGAGGTTGAAGATTGGGAGACACAAGTCACGCTACTATTTGTTTGAACAACAGAAGCTATCCCTGAAGATGTCTGTTTACATGCTTTGTACCGAAGGAACTCAATATAATCCGGTAAAGAAACCATCTGGATTGAATTCAATGTATTGGATCCAACGGATTGTCAGTTAAAGGCTTCTGATACGAATGCCATTATAATATTGCACTGGAAAAAGCACAAATTATTCTGGAATTACTGTTCTCGCCGGAAACCCACTGTTCACGCCAGAAAAATAATAAAGTCGTCGGATTTTGGTGTAACCTGGATGGGTAGACTCGGAAACACCTCGCGACCAAACTTTCCTCAAGAAAGTCTGCCGGAAAATGGCCGGAAATAGCTGCACGTGCCGGCGCGTGGGACAGACGCGCCGGCCGATCCTTCGCTTCTGAAGGCACGTGTGAGCGCGTGAGATCTCTTTTGCCGGAGATTCTTGCTGGAGTTTGCTCGCCGGAGGATTCTTAACCTTGTGGTAGTGTTGGTTTTTACACAACACCAACAGAAAAAGGACTGATGCCGGACAGCCACCGGAATTAGCGCAGTGACTGTTTTTTTTTTCTTTCCCGGAGTCGTTGATATTTTTTTTTTTTCACAGCGATGAATCTTTCACGCTAGCTCTGATACCATGTGAGAATGCAGGAGAGAAAAATCTTATTATTAATTAAAGTGTTGTACAACCCTATTTATATACAGCGATTACATAATAATAGGTATCTACTTCCCGATGTGGGACACTATACATGACTAACTACTTACCATATATAATACAAATTCTACTCCTACTACATATAGGACTAGGACACATTCTACTCCTACTACATATGAGACTAGGACTATTTACACATAACTATATAACATCCTCAATTCCAAGGTAAACACATTTTGGCAAACATTAAGTGACCACAACACAAACATTGAACAAGATAGGTATGGTATACTGGCAAATAGAAGATTAAAGAGGAAAGAAACTGAATTGCAGTAAACATACCCTGTTCATATTCCCGTATTCGACGTTCGACATTTTCAACATCTGCCGCTTGCCGCAAGATTCCTTCAACTCTCACTCCTGGAATATATTGTAAAATCAGCACCATGAAATGAGAACTCACAGACATTAAATAACTAAATAAACTTTACAACTAACGAGAAGCATTAGTTGAAGATTATAGCTCAATAGAACTTTGGCATATGTGTACCCAGAAATACTGCACATAGAACACCAAAGCACAGAGAGGATGTACCTAGTTCATCTTCTGGTTGAAGTAAATGCTTTATTTATAATCCTTGACATCACAAAATAATGTAATCCGAGTTCCAGAAAATGTCAAAGTAAAAGGGTCTCAGAATAGCTTCCTAATTTATTGTTTAAGAAGCAACTCACTGATAACTCCATTCACTGTTTTATATATGTACATGTAATTTACCTATTTGAATTCATTAGTTCCAATCACTTCACTTTCTAGAAAAAAATTGCCATAAATCTATAATTAGGAGCAACAAACTGATCAGATGTAGGTCAACAACAAGCAGGGAGGAAAAAGGAATTTAAGAAATGAGTAGGAAGTTCTTATAGAGCGTAGGTAGGATTTTCCGAAAGACATTGTAAGTGCAGACATTAGTCATTTTCTTTAACAGACAGATGATGATGCATTAAACTTTTAAAAATTATTGTCTTTAAAATGATTCAATCTCCTTTAACATCTTCATAAAGAGAACTGACTCTTTTTTCCTCAACTAGTTCATGAACAAGGATAAAATGCATACTGAGCTGAGTTATACCTTCTCAGCGACCACAATAAACGGGAAGAATCAATTTTTGTTCCTCATGGTTCACAGGAACATTGGTTCTGTGAGAATGAAGAGCAGAAAAGGCGTAGTAATGACCTGATTAATACAAGACACCTATTTATGTGTCAAACAAAATACACATGTATTTATCCAATGGAACATCTATTCTATGAACCTGTACTGCCCCCTAAAACTTTGAACTTGTTTAAGCTTAAATTATGCTCAGTTCTAAATTAGATGGATAGTGCAGATGAGTGTGTATGATGTTGAAATGTGTTCGGGATGGTAACATAAGTGTTGGAAATGACTTGGTGATATGTTGAGAAAGAAAACAACTTGCAGAATGACTTTCCAAGCACTTAGGGAGTGTAAGTTGTATGCTAGATTCTCTAAGTGTAAGTTTTGGCTCGAGGTAGTGCCATTCTTGGGCCATATTGTTGCAAGTGGAGGTATTAAAGTCGATCCATGGAGAGAGCTGGATCCGGAATTTTAAGTTATGGGTTCCGATTTTAGCCATTTTGAGTTAATGGTTCCTAAATTAATAATTTGTACATAGTAAATGTATTTCTTAAGACAAATACAGGTTTTAAGCTACTGAGCTCTATCAAACCCGTACTTCAAACTGTACACCGGCCCCTGTCCATAGAAAGTGAAGCAGTCCAGAGTTGACTAAGACCGACGATACCAACAAAAATTCAGAGTTTCACGGAATTGGCCAGGTATTATAGGTTCATTTAAGGGTTTTTTTACTCTTGTTGCGTCATTGATAAGGTTGACAACGAAGAAAGAGGTAAAGTTACAGTGGTTCGACACTGGTGAAAAGAGTGTCTAAGAGTTGTGACTACATCACCGGTGTTAACCTTGCCGACAGGTTCGGGTGGTCTCGCCGTGCATGGTGATGCTCGGACAGTTGGGTTGGGATGTGTATTGGTGCAAAATGGTAAGGTCATTGCCTATGCTACAAGGCTATTGAAGAACCATGAACAGAACTACCCATTGTGATTTGGAATTAGCCACGGTGGTGATCGCCTTAAAATTTGGCGTCACTACTTGTATGGTGTACATTTTGAAGTGTACACAGATCACAAGAGTCTCCAATAAATTGTCTTTTTTTATCACCAATCCCCAATGGCCAGTGGCACAAGGTTTGAATTTCGATGGACAATAGGCATTGCCCCTCTACTCTTCTCCACTTAAATAACAGACCTTTGTTTGCACTAAGGTTCAAAATCATGATGTGTGCCTTAAATGGTTTGGAGTTGTCTTGAAGTGGTATGGTATCCAAAAGGAAAGTTTTTGGAGTTAGACAAGGATTCGAACACAAGGATCCTTCGCTTCACTGACGATAAATGCAAGTAACGAGCAAAGGTTATAAGTAGCCGAAAAATAGGTTCACGCCATAACCTCGCATCAAGAAAGTTAGCGTGAACCATGATGTTGCTAGGCCTAGCAATGGACCAAGCGGTGCAGTAGGGAGAAATCGTGTGAGTAACGCAAAGGCCAAGACGGAAGGCAGGGCAGGGGCGAGTATTGGTGTTGCGTCCCCAGAATTGCACGAGAAAAAGTGTGCTCGCGCAACGCAGCTAACACGCAAATGTTATTTAGGTGAGGTTGGGAAAGAGTGAGGAAGAACAGCTACGCCTTGTTGCGTGAGTATCGCAAAAGCCATTCCTTGGCCTGCCACCAGGCCGCGCAATATTCTCGTGTCATGTCGGTAACGTGTGAAAGGCCCGGTCAGCCAACACATATGAATAGAGCAAGTTTGGGTATTGAGTCTTTGAGTTAGGGCTTGGTTCCAAAAGAGGGACTTCCTCCCAAGGATGAATCCAACCACCCAAGTAAATTCATTTATGGTACTTTGGGTCAAATACAACCTACAAATGCTAGTCCTATCAATCACATTCATGGAATTTTTCTAGAAAAGGTAAGAATCAAGATATGGTTCTCATGTCAAGTACACATGTTAACTCCATAGAGCCATAGCTCCGGCAACATGTGAACTTATATAACTATAACATTTATTTGAGGAGTTAACTTCAGAGAGGCAACGCAAACTAAATTGATTTGTGTCAACAAAGCTGCAATAAGCATTGCACTTGTTGCTCTTGATCTAATATTCATGAGAGGACCAACTTATAGATTGATTGTCATTTTATTTATAAAATACAAAACTTATCTCCTCTAGTTTTGTTGGCTCAAACAATCACTTGGCAAACAAATTCACTGAAAGCAGTCTAAGGATCAAGGATCAAATATATGTGGTGGCAAACTTAGAGTCTAAGATCACAATACTCCATTTTGGGAGTCTAATAATATTGACCAGATTCGTTAGAATTTTTTTTTTAAGATATCATAAAATGTTCTGTATATACACTGTAATTAGTAGTAGAATATTCTACATATTCTCTATATTAGTAGTAAAATATCTGCTAACCATATTAGGAGTAGGAAATAATTGGTTACCATACTATTGCTAAGACTCGTAAGTGATGAGCTCTTCTTGTACATTGTTAATCCATTCTTAGAGCAAGACCTCAACAGAACAGAAGATATTAATAGGGAACATTGTTGTCAAAGGCTCATTTAAGGTGCGTTTAAGCCCTGAAGCTCGAAAAGCTTAGGGAGGGTGCTTCGCCTCGCTTATGCTGCACTCTAGTACATGCAAGGCACTAAGGCGTGCGCCTCATTGCCAATGGGCTCTATCTTGAATCGAGTGGTACTAAACAACAAATATTATCGGCAAATAAGTTTATTACTCCCTCAGTTCCAATTTATGTGAACCTCTTTGACTGGGCACGGAACTTAAGAGAGAAATAAGACTTTTAAAACTTGTGGTCCTAAACAAGACATAATATTTGTGTGGCTATAATTCTTTTAAAACTTGTGGTGTTAAACATACCAAAGTATTTGTGTGGCTATAAAAGCTTCTCATTAAGGGTAGAACTAGAAGTTTAAGTTAAATAGTTTCAAAATTTAGAAAGAGGTCTTCTTTTTTTGAACGGACCAAAAAAGAAATAAGTTCACATAAATTGGAACGGAGGGAGTAGTTGTTAAGGAAAATATTAAGAATGAATTTGTTTCTTTTCTCGTAAATGCAATATGAATATTTAATTTTTTTCCTTAGTTGCGTCTTTTTTTACTTAAGCCCGCACTTTAGTTGCGCTTTGGGCTTAATGCCCAATCGACATGGAGCGCTTTTAGAGCTTTTTGCTTTTGACAACACTGATAGGGAATATGTTGCACTTACCTTTAAGAGGAGAAAGAAATATTTCAGGAATGTGAAGCTCAGAATCTAGAAGAACTAATACATCCAGACATCAACAATTTCATATTAATTTGATACAGTAGGAGGAGAAGCTCACCATGCTCTTCTATGAACCTAAGGGCCTTCTCCAAGAATGATGGGGTTCCATCAATATCTTCCAAAGCAAGTAAAACTGGCTGACCAAGGACCAAGGACTTCACAGGCTCTCTATCATTTGCTACAGAATCAAAACCATGAAATTAAAAGTTAGATCCATGAGAAAAATCATTAAAACACCTTTACGGACAAGTTATGAAAGGATTGTCATGTGGTGCATAATAAAAAAAGATTGTTATACAGGAACTGTCTTACCAAATTTTAAGAAATACCTTTACTAATTGGTATACGTGAGCTAGTTTAGCTTCACAAAAAAGAATTTTAGTTCAAAATTATTACGATTTCTTACTACATAATACTGTTGATGACTTCTACTTTTATCGAAAAAGATGTTTCTCTTTAGTTGCTAAAGCACACGCCGACTTTGAAATGCTTGCTTTTTAACTTTAAGGGAGTTATTTTCATCTTAGGTATTGTTTTCTAGGCATTGCTAGTTTATGAGTTCTTATACTCCACATTGTATCCCAACACAAAATAATAAATACATTCCCATGTGTTAGAATAGTCATGTAAATAGGAGTAAATAAATAACCCTAATCCAATATATATTAGGAGTAGGACATGTTATGTGTGTGTATATATATAGGGCTCATTGTAACATATGTCAATACATCAATAATATATTTTCTCCCGTGCATTCTCACATGGTATCAGAGCAATTGTGAGAGATTTATCGCTGTGCATAAATTCCAGCGATTCCGGGAAGAGAAATCAGTCACCGGAACCCTTTTTTTTCCGGCGACTTTTTCAAGCCTGTTTGCGTCTGCTTTGTCTCTGTCAGTGTTGTGCAAAATCCAACACTATCACAAGAGTCGCCACTGTCCGGCGACCAAACCCCACAAAAAAATCTCCGGCAAACAGTACCCCACGCGCCTCCACGCGCCACCAGAAGCTCACGCGCGTGAGACCACGCGCCGGCGCGTGCACCACTTTCCGGCCATTTTTTGACGAAGTTCCTTCAGGGCAGTTGGATCGCCCTCAAATTCCGAGCCTACCCATAATTTTATTTTTCAATTCCGACCACTTTGAGTTTTTCCGGCGACTATACTGATTTTTCCGGAAGCTACAGTACTTTTCCGGCAAACACAGTGTTTTCTTCATCTGTTTCAGAGAATTTTCAGTTGATTCTTTTTGTTATTTGGTGATAATCCAACCATGTCTTTGGGAGTCGATGCTTTTGGGTCTAGAAACCCGGGTTCTGGCAGTTCCGGTGTTATGATTACCTCAGAACCTTTAATGGGAGGTCAAACTACTTAGATTGGGCTTCATCTGTCGAGTTGTGGTGTAAAGGTCAAGGAGTTCAAGATCATTTAACAAAAAAGGCTAGCGAAGGTGATGAAAAGGCCAAAACACAGTGGGAGAAGGTCGATGCTCAGTTATGTAGTATCCTGTGGCGATCTATTGATTCCAAGTTGATGCCCTTGTTCCGTCCATTCCAGACATGTTATTTAGTTTGGGAAAAGGCTCGTAATCTATACACTAATGACATATCTCGTTTCTATGATATAATATCGCGAATGACAAGCTTGAAGAAACAGGAATTAGATATGTCTACTTACTTGGGACAAGTTCAGGCAGTCATGGAAGAATTTGAGACGTTGATGCCAGTTTCTGCTAGTATTGAAAAACAACAAGAGCAACGACAGAAGATGTTTCTAGTTCTTACACTCGCTGGACTCCCTAATGACCTTGATCCAGTACGTGACCAGATTTTGGCTAGTCCAACCGTCCCCACAGTTGATGAATTATTCTCTCGATTACTTCGCCTTGCTGCAGTACCTAGTCACCCAGTGAGCTCATCACAGACACTTGACTCCTCTGTCCTCGTATCCCAATCAGTGGACAATCGAACATCTCATACTATGGAGAATAGACGAAGAGGAGGTCGTTTTGGAAGATCTAGACCCAAGTGCTCTTATTGTCATAAACTTGGACACACTCGTGATGTATGCCATTCTTTACATGGCCGCCCAACCAAAAATGCTTATGTTGCTCAGACTGAGACTACAGGTAACCAGGGATTTTCTTTATCTGAAGGGGAGTATAATGAGTTCCTTCAGTATCGAGCAAGTAAGCAGACATCTCCACAAGTAGCTTCTGTTGCTCAGACTAATACTTCTGTTGCTGGTAATTCTTTTGCTTGTGTTTCCCAATCTAGTCCTCCTGGACAATGGGTTGTGGACTCAGCCGCTTCTGATCATATCTCTAGTAATAAATCACTTTTGTCAAATATTGCGTATTCACAGTCTCTTCCCACTGTTACTTTAGCCAATGGGTCTCAAACCAAAGCAAAAGGAGTTGGACAAGCGAATCCACTACCCTCTGTCACTCTAGATTCCGTTCTCTATGTCCCTGGCTGTCCGTTTAATCTTGCATCTGTTAGTCGTTTGACTCGTGCCCTCCATTGTGGTATATATTTTATTGATGATTCTTTTATTATGCAGGACCGCAGTACAGGGCAGACGATTGGAACAGGACTTGAATCAGAAGGGCTTTACTACCTTAACTCCCTAAAATCCTCTAAGGCATGTCTAGTTACAGATCCTCCGGACCTAATTCACAGACGTTTAGGACATCCAAGCTTATCCAAGCTTCAGAAGATGGTGCCTGGTTTGTCTAGTTTATCCACATTAGAGTGTGAGTCATGTCAGCTCGGGAAACATACCCGAGCCTCCTATCCTCGTAGTATTGAGAGTCACGCAGAGTCTATTTTTTCTTTAGTTCACTCTGATATATGGGGTCCTAGCAGAGTCAGTTCAACCTTGGGATTTCGTTATTTTGTTAGTTTTATTGATGATCATTCAAGATGTACTTGGATTTTCTTAATGAAAGATCGTTCTGAGTTGTTTTCTATATTCCAGAATTTTTGTGCTGAAATTAAAAATCAATTTGGTGTTTCCATTCACACTTTCGCAGTGATAATGCCTTAGAATATTTATCCTCTCAATTTCAGCAGGCTATGACTTCTCAAGGAATTATTCATCAGACCTCTTGTCCTTATACCCCTCAGCAAAATAGGGTTGCTGAGAGAAAGAATAGGCACATCATTGAGACTGCTCGCACACTTCTCATTGAATCTCATGTTCCGCTGCGTTTTTGGGGCGATGCAGTTCTCACAGCTTGTTATTTAGTTAATCGGATGCCTTCCTCTCCCATCCAAAATCAAATTGAAGCAGTCTAAAGCAGGATGGTATTACTAAATTGAAGCAACATCTCTTGCAACACTTTCAGACTAAGGATCTGGGCAAACTAAAGTATTTTCTGGGTATTGAGGTCGCTCAGTCTAGCTCAGGTGTTGTGATCTCACAACGAAAGTATGCTTTAGATATTCTTGAAGAGACAGGAATGACAGGTTGTAGACCGGTTGACACTCCGATGGATCCGAATTCTAAACTTATGCCAGGACAGGGGGAACCTCTTAGCGATCCTGCAAGATATAGACGGTTGGTTGGTAAATTAAATTACCTTACAGTGACAAGACCTGACATTTCCTTTTCTGTGAGTGTTGTGAGTCAGTTTATGGATTCTCCGTGTGATAGTCATTGGGATGCAGTTGTTCGCATTCTTCGGTATATAAAATCAGCTCCAGGCAAAGGTTTATTGTTTGAGGGTCGAGGCCATGAGCAAATCGTTGGATACTCAGATGCCGATTGGGCAGGATCACCTTCTGATAGACGTTCTACGTCTGGATATTGTGTCTTGGTAGGAGGAAATTTGGTGTCCTGGAAGAGCAAGAAACAGAATGTGGTTGCTCGGTCTAGTGCAGAAGCAGAATATCGAGCGATGGCTATGGCGACATGTGAGCTAATTTGGATCAAACAGTTGCTCAAGGAGTTGAAATTTGGTGAGATTAGTCAGATGGGACTTGTGTGTGATAATCAAGTTGCTCTTCATATTGCGTCAAATCCAGTGTTCCATGAGAGAACTAAACACATTGAGATTGACTGTCACTTTGTTAGAGAAAAGATACTCTCGGGAGATATTGCTACAAAGTTTGTGAAGTCGAATGATCAGCTTGCAGATATTTTCACCAAGTCCCTCACTGGTCCTCGTATTAACTACATATGTAACAAGCTCGGTACATATGATTTATATGCACCAGCTTGAGGGGGAGTGTTAGAATAGTCATGTAAATAGGAGTAAATAAATAACCCTAATCCAATATATATTAGGAGTAGGATATGTTATGTGTGTATATATATAGGGCTCATTGTAACATATGTCAATACATCAATAATATATTTTCTCCCGTGCTTTCTCACAGCCATCCCATGGGTACCGTTTTAAAGCAATACTGACAGTAGAGCTGTGATAGCTGCTCAAAAAAAGGAAACAAATTTAAGCTTTCTACCTCGTTGATTGTATAATTGCAAGATCTATCACTATAAAGACTCTTAAGATAGATATCAGGTGGTATCGCTACATAAGAAGCTAACCACATTGTTGAGAGTGGAGAGACTCTTAAGATTGATATCTACAGTACAATACATAGATAAGAGTAACTAACGATGAAAAAAGGCCCTTAAAATGAACAACTCACATTTTTTTCTCAAGAATCAAGACATATCAATCTATATATTACTCCTTCCGTTTCAATTTATGTGAACCTATTCTCGACTTTCCCAACTTCATCCTTGAATCCGAACATTCATTGGCGATCAAGGCTGCATCTATGATGTTTCTATCACTAAGAAAAGCCATCTGAGAAGGACTGACAAGACTTGGCAGCACATTTTTAAGCCTATTCGCCAAAGTTTTGGAAAAGATCTTATAGAAACTACCTATCAAGCTGATAGGTCTATAATCTTTTAGTTCCTTCGCATCAGTCTTCTTAGGGATAAGAGCTGTATAAGAAGAATTTAAACTTTCAAAATATTCACAATCATGAAAGTGATTAATAGCATTCAACAAATCAACTTTTAGAATCAGCCAACACCTTTTGTAGAAACACATTGAGAACCAATCTGGACCCAGCGATTTGTCACTTTCGCAACTTTTGATGACCCAATGTATCTCCTCTTTCCGGCAAGGTCTGTGAAGCCACTCCTTTTCCTCGCTGGAAATGCATGGAGCATTGACACATTCCCAATTTGTTCTCCAGTTTTCATTCTCTTTGTATAATGCCTCATAAAAACTAAGAATCTCTTTTTTTGATGACCTCTTCGTTTCCATAAAGTACTCCCCAATCTCCAGCTTGTCAGTATGATTGAATCTCTTATGAGAGTGTGCCATCTTGTGGAAAAAGCAGTGTTGTTGTCCCCTTGCTTCAACCAAAGGCACCTAGACTTCTGTGTCCAGGTGATTTCTTCCATTTTGAAAATCTCCTCAAGCTCCATATGTAGGTTTGCTTTGGAGAGTAAGAGATCATCCGAGAGTGGTGTTTCTTCAGCTTCTTGATCATTTCCATGATTTCACTCAGTATAGAAGTTTTGCTATTCTCCAAAAGACCAAAGTGGACTTGTTCCATTCTTTAAGCTGAAGTTTCAATAACTCGAGCTTCTTTGCAAAAATATAATCCGGGCTGCCCAAAATATTGAAAAGCATCCACCAATTTCTAACCAATTCCTCAAAATTAGGGTGCTCTAACCACATATTTTCGAACTTAAAATAAGAGACATTTCTAGCCCAATAACCACACTCTAGGATAATTGGAGTGATCCAAGTCAGTACGTGGGAGCGCGGATTGTCTGACTGCACCAAAGAGCTCATCCCACTCCGAAGCCACTGGATGTTTTTCTTCATATTATTCTTATTTTCCAGAAGTTGCTATCATGCTACAAAATTTAGTCTATGGACAAATGGCCTAAAGAATCTTACCTCCCTGCCCATAAACGGGAAAAGGGTCTTATTAATTAAAGAGTAGGATTATTGAGGGTACATGGTGGTATCTCATGGATGTACATAATAGCAAATGGAAAAAACTCACGCACCCGATGTTTCCACCATATCAGTGATTGTATGACATATCCCTTTTATACACATTTTATCACTTAACTGTGGTTAATTTGTGTTTATTTTAACTCAATTTACTGTCAACTATGCTAAACTCATTTAGTTTGGTTTAAACACCAGGTATGGATAAGTTTCTTTCATAGCAAACTTACACTTTGTCTATGCCTTGGACAGGAATTAATCTACTGCAGCAGAATAGAAGTTAAGAGAGATGTATACAAAGCCTTATCAAAAGAGAGTTGTATACAAAGGCCTGGATCTCAATATATTTAATCCTAATAGTGGTTTGTATAATGTGATGAAGCATACAAAGGTAGTAATTGAGACATGCATTTGTGTTTGGTATATTTTGAAGTCTGCAAAGGCAGTACTAGCAATGTCAGGAGAAAGTGTCCCTTTTGATTAGACCCTTATACTTGAGATTTGATCGTTGATCGCTCATATCTCAGTTGAGTTTTAATAGATGATCTGTGTAACGACGTATGCTCATTTAACAGGTTGTGTTACATCAAGTCTTCTCCTCTTGTGAAAGAAAGGATAATCCTTTGAATTTCAGTAAACAAATTTTTAGGTTTGCAATGTTTTGTTAGCATATCAAATAATTGTGCTTCCCTGACTTATTTCTGTTTTTGGTTGGAAAAGTGGTACAGATTGCTTATTAGTAGACAATCAACTCTCTTACTGCGATTAACTGACAGGAGAGTGCTTGTCTAACTGCCTATGTGAGTATGCTAATAGATGGAGAGTTTGTTTTTTCTTTGAGGTAAAAACAGCCTCGAAATGCACGCCAAACTAGCTGAACTCTACCCAAGAATTTCTCAAGCAAATGAGCCTGAAAACTGACTATAAGTTCGGGCAGAACAGGACACTTTAGTATTATTGTTATTGACTATAGATAGATGGCTATAGCCTTTACTTATGTCTATAGCACATAGCTGAAATGAGTATGTAATTCATTTTCATATGTACAAGAATGTAACTCTTCATTTGTATTGGAGGTATGGTACAATGCCCTCCTCCTTTCATCTTTTGTGATTTGTACAGGGACAAGATTCAAAGCTTTGACCTCTAACACAGGTGGGTTTGATGAAAAAATAGAGGAACTACAGTTCTAATTACGGTTCCGTAAAATTTAATAGCTTTCGTCTGAACATTGTATTTGTGTTAAAAATTCACATATGTAAGTATGAATAATTTACCCTAAACTCGATAAATTGCCTGTTCTAAAATTCAGAATTCATAAATGATCTTAGCTCCACCTCTATACAAGTTAAAGTTTGAAAATTACAGTATTTGCAAATATTGATTGAAGTTATTATTATATATTTAAAAGTTATTTGAAGAGTATTTCAAGTAAAATAAAGATTTTCAGTCGTAAATTTTCAAATATGTTAAAGTGTAAGTTTATGAATAACTATGACTTATAACTTCCTAATACATGTATTCAATTGCAACTACAAAGTTCAATCATACACTATCCAAACTCCAACAAAATAAATTGAAAGGAAATATTCTGTTAGGTGAAAACTTTTTCTAGTTTTGATTAAATCTAATAAACCTTTTTTAGTTCCAATTAAATGCTAATTTTGACATACTCAAAGACTCCAAGCTTCTCCTCCAAATCCAGATTCAACCATGGCGATGAGCAAAGCTGAATACCTACCCCAAGAAATCATCATTGATATACTCTCCCGGCTGCCTGCAAAAGTCATAGGCCAATTTAGATGCGTGTCAAAACAGTGGCTCAATTTTCTCTCAGACCCACAATTCATCAAATTTCATCATACCATCCATTCCCATAAAGAAGAATCGAAACTCATTTTCGTCTCTAGTTCTGGGGCTCTTCACACTATCACATTTAACCAAAACCCCCAAAATGGAACAATTGATGCCATTCCAAGAAAGCTTAATTTTAGAATGGGTCTATGGAGGAGGCATGGGCAGCTACCTGTTGATCATGGAGTTCCTATTGGTGGTTCTGGGATTTTAGTAAATGGGGCTTTGCATTGGTTGGCTAGGAAATCTCCTGATTATTCCTCTGTAATTGTTGCTTTTTATTTATGTGATGAGAAATTCTTGGAGCTGCCGGTACCGAATGCACTTGATAACAATAATTTTGTGCTTTGTGATCTTGTGGCTTTTAGAGGGTGTCTTTGTATGTTGTTGAATGATACAGAAGAAAACAAAATTGAGTTTTGGATGATGAAAGAATATGGGCTTGAGGAGTCTTGGACCAAATTTAGGATTGCTGGACTGGATTTAGTGCATGGTTTGGTGCCATTTTGTTCAATTAGTGATGATGATGTTGTATTGAATGTTGATAGAGAGAAGTTGATTGTTTACAACATGAAAGAGGATCAATGGAGTGATATGAAGGTTGGTGGAATAACTGCTAAGTTTGAAAGAACTAGATCTTTCATGGAGAGTCTTGTGTCTCCTGTGTTAGGCAAGGGTACTTAGGGTTATGATATTGCTTGATGCAATATTCTGAGTTGATGCTGTACTCAGGTATATCATCTTTATTTTCATGATTTTTAGTGTATTTTGTATAATATTTTGATTTGGTCTGCATATTTGATTCAAGAAAATGAACACAGAGTTTTATGAATGGCAGTTCTTTTGTCCTCGAATAATGTTCTGATGGTAATTCTTCGATCCCAAAGAAAAGTTAACTGTATTAAATGAAGGAAATAACCTGGATTTGTAAATTGTATTAATTCAGCATTATAGAATGGTGGCCTCTTAAAGAAAAGAATAGTTCAATCTTGAAAAGGAATAGATTTAGATGTTTTAACTCTTCTCTGAATCATGACACTGGTCTCACAATAAACTCAGGTAAAAATTAGCCTAGGCCACTTCTGTGCGTACTTTTTTAAAGCAATTTGACTTTAAAACTGTTATCTAGCTGCTTTAAAAACATAATTTATTTCATGTTGTATGCCTCTTTGATTGTATAATCGTCAAGATCAATCACTAAAAAGACCGTAAAGATAGATATCAGGTTAGTGGTTCATCCTATTTCTATCTTAAATAAGATAACAAAGGTTCAAAGAAGCTATTTTATGCAGAAGCTTGTTATTTTCTGGTTATGATTTATTTGCTACGATAGAATGGCTTGTAGATAATTGTCATCTTTTCCTGTAAATTTTTCAATGGAGTCTGTGTTTTCTTCACTCTGGAAAACTCTGCTTGCGATTTTGTTAACTGATTCAGCAGCATTATGAGAATGCACTTTTAGCCAGCTCCACTGCCTTCTAAGGCATGGTTTTCGTATTTATACTTTTTTTTTGCCAGAAGTTACTATCATGTTACAAAATACATTCTGCATGAACAGCCTAAAGAATCTCCCCCACCTTTCCCCTCCCCGCCCCCATACAAGAGAAATGGTTTCATAAATTAAAGAGTTGGATTTTTGAGGGTACATGGTGGTATTTCATGGATTAAAATAATATCAAGCAGAGAAAACTCGCACACCTTGTGTTTCCACCATATCAACGAATGTATGAGATATGTCTTTAATACACATTTCTCTCTTAACTATAGTCAATTTGTGTGTATTCTCATCTCAAGTTATTCTCAACTGCGGTAAATTCACGTGGTTTGGTTTAAACACCATGTGTAGATAAGTTTCTCTCGTTGCAAACTGATACTTGTTCTGTGCCTTGCACATGAATTAATCTACTCTAAGCTGTGTACGGAGGCCTGGATCTTAATATATTCTAGTCACAAGGGTGTTGCTCCTTAATTAGGATGTTATAAAATAGATGCAATTATAAATCTTATCAAAATGATAGGAGAGTTTTCTAACGAGGCTTGGACTTTGTGATCTGTATATTAGGATGAAGTATACAAAGGCAGTGGTTCAGATTTTGACAGATGACTGTTCAGATTATAGTTACATCAGATGAATATAAGATCCGAGTAACTGTGTGCCCCTTTAGCGGGATGTTTTACATCAAGTCTTTCATGTTGTGAAAGCAGGAAATGTTATTCTCTGTGTTGCAGAGCACAAATGTTTAGCTTTGCTATGTTCTAGCATATCAGAGTAATTGTGCTTAGTTCTCTTATTTCTGTTTCAAGTTAAAGTGGGACGATGGTACGAGTCAAAAGCTGCCACACAATTGCTACCTTTAATCATAGGCTGTACCACGCGGCTGATGGTTAGCACTTTAATTATGTGAACGATGGAAGGTGAACATGAAATAAATGAAGTTACTGAAATTGAACGAAAAGATGTATCTACTTCATCAACTTACTACAAAAAAGATAACATCGTATAGGCCTGACTCCAATAGCAAGACACCTATGCTTCCACATTAGAAAAGACACCTCTGGCCGCTAGTGGAGAATGAAATCGAAATTAACGCAAACATCACCTGTCACAGCATGCTGGTTCCTGCAATGGCTTTGGTTTTGGTGGTTGAATGACCAAGATTTTACCAAACTCCACCACCTAATGGGTATTGAAACTCCATTGCTCGGAAACGTTACGATCCTAATTGTGATAATAAAAGTGCCTGGTCAAACTACGACAATCAAAATACTGACACAAGTTCTAGTTCATAGCAAGTTTGACAAATTTGGAAGTTATCTATTCTAACTTTGTTGTCCTCAATAGGAAAAGCATTTAGTTCCATGTCGGTTCAAGTTCAAGATTTTAACTTCCGGAAAAAGGTTTCTGACTTCCCTATTTCTTGTGGGACTTGTGCTTAATTCCATACTACTATATAAGTGTCTTAATAAATCCTTTACTTTTTGCAGTGCCATATTGTTTGCTAGTGTTCATTCCGCAAGTGGTATCTTTTCCTCTGTCCAAGAAACCTGTAGAGCAGACTCTTATATGTTCATAGTAGGAATTTATCCTTTCTTCTCATATTTTTGTACCCTATTTCACCAGAATTAACCATGGTGCCCAACATGCTGAACGCGAAAAGGTGCAGACTTGAATATCATTACCAGCATCCAGTTGAAAGCTCGAGCTCAAGTACACCACATCATAACAAAACTGAAGTTCAAAGTCTGATAACTCCTGAGCGAATGAGTGGGGTTTCAGGCAATAAAAATAAAGAAAGAGCTCAGTTATTTGGTAATACTAATGGTGACTTGGTACGAATCAATCAAGATCATAAGATGCATAAAGTTGAAATGGACAGGCTTGTATCTGGTTTAGCTGCACTAGAATCATCAATTCAAGTTGAGGCAATTCATATTTTTTGCAAACGAAGTTTCACTCTTTTCTTCTAATTGCAAAACCATTGATAAAAAGTGCAATGGGAACTCTGTAAGAGGGTCGGTTATTGCCATGGAGCTTTAAAGGAAAATTATTGACAAAATTTCTAATAGTTTTGTTCAATCAAGTTATTGTCATGGAGTTCAATTTTCTGCTCTTGATTGTCTCCAAACTGCTATTCAAGACAAGGATGGACTAAGACATTCATTGCTTTGCAAAGTGGTATTGGGAATATTGGAAGTAGTACATCCTAGTTCAGGACAGTCTCAGCCAAGTCCGGAGGATCTTGTTTCTGGGTTTGACATGTTATTATCTTCAAGAAAGTACGTAGTTTGGAGTAGTCACTGGAATACTCATATCTTAACTCATAGTCAGTTTCAGAGTTCCTCATTAAGAAGGGTTGATGACTATCCAACTCCTTCAAAGAATGTAAATTTGTCCAAGGATTTCCTTTGATGCTGTGATCACTAGATTATTAAGGATCTTGTCTTCTCGTGTTATCAAATTGATAACAAAATATCAAAATGATCAAGAAACAATGGGCAATTGGATCAGTTCTGCCTACTAAACTTGATCGTGTCTCAAATATGAACAATATATGTTTGGAGTGGCTTAACAAACAATCTCCAAGATCTATTCTTTATAGCATATCTTTTGGAACAACTTCTTCATTTTCTGATAGGGAAATCAAGTAGCTCGCGATGGGATTAGAACAGAGCAAACAGAGGTTTATATGGGTGCTGAGAGATGCCGATAGAGGAGATATCTTTACTGAGGAAGCTAGAAAAGTTGAGTTGCCAGAAGGGTATGAGGAAAGGGTAAGAGAAGTAGCTTAGTGGTCAGAGAATGGGCACCACAACTAGAAATCTGGACTCATTCATTGACTGGGGGGTTCATGAGTCATTGTGGATGGAATTCTTGTATAGAGAGTATTACTATGGGAGTGCCAATAGCTGCTTGGCCTATGCACTCTGACCAACCAAAAAATGGTTTTTTGGTGACGGAAATACTGAAAATAGGCCTACTTTTTTAGGGAGTGGGAGAAACGCAAGGAGTTGGTTCGTGCATCCACCATTTAGAATGTTGTTAGGAAGTTAATGGCATCAGAAGAAGGCGATGAAATTAGAAAAAAGCAGAAGAATTGGGAGAAGCCGTAAGGCAGTCCACAGAGAAAGGGGGAGCTTCTCGAATTCAGTTGGATTCTTTCATCGCGCATATCACAAGATAGACTTGTTTTTTCGCTAATTCTCAAGGCCAAGGGGTCTAGCTCTATCTTGTTTGGTTACTTTACAATTCTCTTAAGACCTGTCACTTGTCTGTTTCTTGGCTCAGAATAGTTTATTCTACCTTAAATTTCTGTGATCTTGGCATGTTGAATATCTTGGATAAGACTAATTTATGATCATGTATTTCTCTTAGAAAGAGCATAGCTCAACAGCTAATCTGGCTCTAACTATGCAGACTACAGGGTTGATGTGGAGAGTATCGTGTATACATTTATCAGTTGTTTTACATATGCTAAATTGGCTTTATCTACACATCCTATATTTGACTTCTATCACAAAAGACTTTTATTCATATGACATTCCTATGTGCATTATTTTAAAGGTTAAAATTGGTGTATTAGGTATTATAATGCTATCCCATTCGTCACTACTCCCTCCGTTTCAATTTAGATGGCACCCAAAAAGAATGATACATTTCTATAATTGGAAAATAATTTAACTTTAAACTTTTCATTTTACCCTTAATGACAAACTTTTATGGCCACACAAATATTATGGTCCCACATAGCTTTTAAGATCACAAGTTTTAAAAGTCTTTCCTTAAGCTCCATGTCAAGTCAAACTATATTATCTAAATTAAAACGGAGGGATATTACCAATTAGAAAATATGAATTAAATTTGAATATGCACCTACTTTTAAAACTCATTTAAAGAACAAGATCCTATTTTTCAGTTGTTGCTGTTGAAATCTATTCTAAATTAGTTGGGTATTATTTAAAAGGTAAAATAACTGGACTTGGGAATATAATAATAAACAAGTTGTACCCTTTAGTGTCACGATCCGGAGTTTCCATCCTCGGACCGTGATGACGCCTAACATTTCACTTGCTAGGCAAGCCGACGCAAGAAGTAATTATTAACCATTTTTAATAATTCAAATCAAATGAAAACTAATAAGCTGAATAAACTAGAATAAAGTAGATAAAACTGATAAACGGCGATATCCAAGTACAAATTCTAGAGCTGGCGTCACGAATACACGAGCGCGTAGAGTATTACGAAAAATAGTATGAGTGAAAGCATAACTATCTGAATCGAAATAAACAGCTAAGACAATGTAGAAGGGGACTTCAGGACTGCGAATGCTGTGCAGCTGTACCTCAAGTCTCTGTCAAGCACTGGATCCGAGCAATCTATTAACCGCCGCTAGGACCAACTCCAAAATATGCACAAGTGCAGAGTGTAGCATGAGTACAACCAACCCCATGTACTCTGTAAGTGCCGAGCCTAACCTCGACAAAGTAGTGATGATGCTAAGGCGGGTCACTTACAATAACCTGTACGCAGTATACTAATAATAATAATAATAACAATAATAATAATAATAATAATAATAATAATAATAATAATAATAATAATCTATCTATATAGAATAGGAGAAGCAAAGCCATATTATTGTGCCAAGTGGCACAACAACAATTAGCCAAGTGCCACTCCTTTAGGACAAAGCTCCAAAAGTTTTGGAGTTTGAAAATATTATTATGTATAAAAAAATGTTTAAAACAAATAATAACAAAATAGAGAAAAACCTAATTGAATCCTCTAAATCACGTACCCACTCCCATCCCCCCATTTCGCTTGCACGTCCACACAACCACCTGCATACATGCAACTGAAATATAGGACATTACACGGTAAAAAATGACAGAAATATGGGATCCATTACTCCCTCAATTTATGGGATCCATTACTCCCACACTCACAAGTAATTCCCACGTTTATGGGATCCATTACTCCCTCAATTTATGGGATCCATTACTCCCACACTCACAGGTAATTCCCACGTTTTGCCTTACTGCTACGGTCCCAAAAACGTCCGCATTATCCCTTAATGTATATGTAATGCAATTTCGAAAAACTGCCTTACTGGTGCTGCTCCAAAAACCTCTCCATTATCCCACCATTGATTTACCTCCCAAACGCGGGCTTCCAATTCAAAAAAAACCATATTTTATCTGCACATCTATATATATCGGATTTATGTGCTTTACATTTTTAAAACCTTTTCAACTTCATATTTTATCTGCTTAATATACCATTCTGATTAATTGACTTTGCAAATATGGCGACACAAATTCATGATATCAAACAAATTTCAGGCAACTCAATGCAATGGAACCTTAAAGTTAGAGTCGTTCGAATGTGGGTAATGCCGGATCGCTTTAAGCCGGAAATACCATATTCAATTGAATTGGTTTTACAGGATTCTAAGGTAACATATCAAACTTTGTCATACTTCCAAACTTATTAATGTTGTCGCATCCTATATAAGGAGGACTTGGGCAACTACATCAATCGCATATAAGTCACATTAATCCAGCACTATGAGAAAGTTGATGAAGCTGATGTTCCTAGATTCATCTGTTTTGTGGCAGCCTCCTAAGTGTCGAATATTTTTTCATCTTTACGCATAACTGTTGTAGCATTTTGGTTCTTATTGATTGTTCATAAAACTTATATTTATCACTGATGTAGCTATCTGAATTGAGATGTGCAAATTCAAGAATTATAGCTGTTAGATTAATATGCGACTGCTGTTGTCGATATACTTACATTTTTCTGGTTTTAGAACTTGAGACAGAGATGGAGATTCTTTACATTTTATTCTGGTTTTAGAACTTGAGACAGAGATGGAGATTCTGTGAAATGAAATCATAGCAGTACCGAAGATCAAAATGGTAGTAGTAGTGGTATTTTTTCTTGTCTATATAAACGTGTTCTTACTATGATTGCAATCCCACATACACATCCCTAAACTTGAGTACTATTATTCCACTACATCTCTTTTTCTTCTACTTGATTCTTCAATACCTCTGCAATGGCGCTTTCGCGCTTCTTTTCTGAGCTCATTGAGGGTAGAAAATGCCTGGTCTGTCAGTAACACTTTGCCCTCTCACCATTTACACAGAATGTAGCGAGTTGCCCTCCACCAATTTCATTCGTTGAGGATGCTACGCACACCTCATTCAAAAAGACTGTCATGTGGACATTCTGATACATCATTCATAAAATAGCGTAAACATTCATATATATAAAACTTATATGCGACTGCTATTGTCGATATACTTATACGTTCAAGTTCGGCAGAATGGCTTCATATTTCGTAGTTTTGCCTTTACTTTCTCTATATAGCATTTTGGCTTTTGATATAAAATCTTTACGATAACTTCACTTAAGTTGCATAAAATCTCTATATAGCATTCTGCTTTTTCATATGAAATAGGTAGGATAATTTTAGGCAGTGATCTCCGCTATATACAAGCTTAAAATTGCGCGCTAATAATGAATCTGATTTTGTAGGGTGATCGTATACATGCTTCAATCGGAAAGTATGTTCTCAAGTTTTTTAGGAACAAGATACATGAACTTCGCTTATATCGTATGAACTACTTTGTCATCGGACCAAATAATCTGAAGTTGAGGACTACGACACACCACCTGAGGCTAACATTTACTCAAAAGACATTTGTTGAGGAAACAAATGATCCTTCATTTCATATGAACATCTTTAACTTGCGCCCTTTTGACCAACTAACAAATCAACAAGATGTCGATGACACAGAATTATGTGGTAATTCTTCTTTTCATTTGTAACAAATTAATGGTATTGGTAAAATTATGTTACTCACTTTTATCTCTCTCTCTCTCTCTCTCTCTCTCTCTCTCTCTCTATATATATATATATATATATATATATATATATATATATATATATATTGTTGGTCAGGTTGTCACCTATGAAGATGTTAAGACCTACAAGCAAGGAGANAGAAATGTTGGAATCTGAAGAATGCAATTCAAAAGCTTATTGATGCAGGCGACATCGTCGTGCAAAATCCAGATGCAACAAACACTGGCCAAGATCCATCTCCTGTGCACAATGAGACGCATATGGTGGGTATGATTGATCGTGAGAATGAGCCGGCAGAGAAACCTAGAAGCAGTTTGCTCAGAACAACGTGATGAAGACTTGTGAATATACCAGCAATCTTGGTGTGAAATTCAGTGGCTAAGATGCCGTGCTTGGTAATTGGGAAGACGCTCCATATGATTCTTTCCTGTCGTGCGATTTTGTTCTCTCAGTGCTAAATTGAAACCCCTACTCTTGTCCTTTCGCGAATGGCGAGGTCACGTACCGCTTCTTCAGCCGGACAGCAGCACAAACCGGTGATAGATCAGCTACGTCTTCGGAGGCCTTGTGGAGGTTGGATAGGTTTCACCAAGCTCTTTACTACTACTTTCAGCGGTGCATCTTCTGAGGATCCCCAGGATTATCTAGACAGCTGTCATGAGGTTCTCAGGAACATGGGGATAGTTGAGACCAATGGGGTCAATTTTGCCGCTTTTTACTTGTCTGGATCCGCCAAGACTTGGGGGGAGATTATTGCTTGGCTAGACTAGCCGGATCACCAGCTTTGACTTGGGAGCAATTTACTCAGCTATTTCTGGAGAAGTTTCTCCCCATCACTCAGAGAGAGNTCTCTCTCTCTCTCTCTCTCTCTCTCTCTCTCTCTCTATATATATATATATATATATATATATATATATATATATATATAGATGTTGTTGGTCAGGTTGTCACCTGTGAAGATGTTAAGACCTACAAGCAAGGAGACGACGAAAGTGTGTTTATTAATATTGTACTCGAAGATGATCAATAAGTAATTGAAAAATTTAAATACTTTTTTATGGATAGCTTACCTATATATGTCTATATTAACCTTACTATGCAACGTATAGGAGGAACATGATTGTGACAACCTTATGGAGCGAACATGTGGATCAAATTCAACATTACTTGAATGAATCGACCGATGAGCCGTTGATTATTGTTTTTCAGCATATGAAACCTCATAAATATCGAGGTTTACTGTATATTACATGTTTTTCCCGTCTTAGTGTTTAAATATTTTTATGTCTACAATATTTATTAACAATACTCAGTATGACCTTCGACGCCAAGTGCTACTTCAAGTTTAGGCCATTTTTAAAAGTGCTTTTTAAGTCAGCTGCCGGTCAGATTCACTACTATCTTTTCATTTCATACATAGGCAATTACTCTGTGCGTAGCTGTTGATTTCAGACAAAGATATGGATAAACTCTACGTTGCCACAGTCTACTGAATTTAAATCGAGGTGTAACGACCCAACCGGTCGTTTTGAGCTTTTGCACTTTGATCTCCAGTTCCCGGACATGACTTGCCTCGTGTTATGCATTATGACTGATGTGGATCGTTGCTCTTGGTTTCAGGAAAAATCGGAATGAATTTGAAAGAATAGTCTCAGTTGAAAGCTTTGAATTTGAAAGGTTTGACCAAGAGTTGACTTATGTGTACATGAGCTCGGATCGGAATTTTTATGATTTGGCTAGCTCCATTAGGTGATGTATGACTTAGGAGCGCGATCGGAATTGGTTTTGGAGGTCCGGTGTGGAATTTGGCTTAAATTGGCAAAGTTAATATTTTGGCGAATTCCGGTTGATGGGTGAGATTTTGATCCGAGGGTCGGAATGGAATTCCGAAAGTTGCTGTAGCTTCGTTATGTCATTTGTGATGTGTGTGAAAAATTTCAGGTCATTTGGACGTCGTTTGGTCGACTTTTTGATCCAATTCGGATTTCGGAAGTTTTGGAATTCTTAGGCTTGAATCCGAGGGTGATTTGATGTTTTGATGTTGTTTTGAGCGTACCGAAGGTTGGAACAAGTTTGAATTTTGTTATGGGTTATGTTGGCATGTTTGGTCGGGGTCCCATGAGGCTCGGATATGTTTTGGAAGAGTTTTTGAAAGATTTTTGGCGTTTTGATTATAAGCTTGTAATGATCCAAAGGTCCATTTTTAGTTCTAGAGATCGAAATTTGATTTTGAGACTTCCGAAATTTTGATAATGAATTATAGGAGTGATCTGGAAAGTTTGGTCTAATTTCATCAAGTCGCTATTGGGTTTTTGACGCGAATCATGAGTTAATTGTTTAACGAGCAAAATAGATATCGCACTGAGCAAACGAGCTCCGAATTGAGTTTCGATTGAAGGACTATGTTCGTATCATTATTTGTGACTCATAGGAACAAGAATCATCGAATTCTGAGTTTGTATGATGGAGTTAGAGCCTTTTTAGTGAAATTAAAGATTGCTGGTGCATCAGATCTGGTGTGCACCTTTTAGCGACCAGATCTGGCTTTTAGCGACCAGAATAGGCTTAATAAAGCTGCTGCGTTTTCTGCTCATTTTTGACCTTTTTTTTTTGGTGAAAGAACACGACTTGGAGCGATTTTTGAGCAAGAAATCATGGGAAATCTTGAGGTAAGTCACTTGTGATTATTTCTACTTCATAATATTGAATTATCATCGAATAATCCGACTAGATTACATGTTTTTGAGGTGTAAATTGGGGATTTGGACCTAGGGATTTAAAAATATGATTTGAAGATTTGGAGGCAGAATTGTTATCGGAATTTAGTAATTTTGGTATGGTTGGACTCGTGGTTGAATGGGTTGTCGGATTTTATGAGTTTCGTCGAATTCCGAAGCGTGGGCCCGGGGGCCGGGTTTGAGCAATTTCGGGATTGTGATATTAAATTGGATATTTTCGAGTGGGCTTCGCTCCCTTGGCATAATTTAATGATTATGTACTGATTGTGGCTAGATTTGGATCATCCGGAGGTCGATTCGTGCGGGCGAGGCATCGCGGGCTAGAGTTTGGACCGGATCGAGGTGAGTAATGATTGTAAATGATATCCTGAGGGTTTGAAACCCCGGATTGCACATCGTAGTGCTATATTGAGGTGACTTACACGCCGGATAGTAGGCGAGGGGTAGAGCACCGCTTGGGATTGTGACTTGGTCCGTCCCGATTGATGATTTTACTGCGTATTTGACTGGAATTTATTTGTTATCACAGTTGTTTGGGCTGATTGCCATATTTGAGCTTCGTGCCAACTATTTGAATCCTTCGGGGATTATTTTCACTATTTCCTCATTGTTTTGACTTATTACTTGAACTCAGTCATACTGTTTCTCCACTATTTTACAACTCAGCCACTTTTACTCAATTTGAGTCTTAAATGATATTTTAAATGATAATTTGGGCTGAGAACTACTGTTTTACTAATGCCCTAGGGGCTTGTGATGCTATTCTGACTGAGTGAGGCCGAGGGCCAGATGTGAGGATACACTGAGTGATATGAGGCCGAGGGCCTGGATGTGAGAGTTATATATGGATCGGGCTGCATGCCGCAGCGATACTTATATGGATCGGGCTGCACACCGCAGCGGTATATATATATATATATATATATATATATATATATTATCAGGCTGCACGCTGCAGCAGTATAATTATGATTTCGATTATCGTGAGGAATAAATGAGTTGAGTAGTGGCACAAAGGATTTTTGCCTGATTTCTTCATTCAGTTGCTGTTTAAATGTCCCTATTGCTTCGATATAGAACTTCTTAGTGCTTTTTACGAGATTTTGTTTCCGTCAGTCATTATTTATTGCTATTGCTCACTTAGTCGGAGTACTCACTTTACTCCCTGCACCGTGTGTGCAGATACAGCTATCCCTGAGGCGTAGTTCGAGCTATTTCTGCTGTCCAGATTTCATCGAAGTCATCGAGGTAGCTGCATGGCGTCCGCAGACCCAATTTCTCCCTCTATCCTCTTTACTTTCATCATTTTAGACTATCTTTTGTTTAGGTTGTTCCTCAAACTTGTATTAAAGGCTCTTGACACGTGACACCAGATCGGTGGGATTTGTAGTGATATTTCTTGATTTCCGTACATTTTATCTACTGTTACAGATTTATAATCATGTTAATTTGGTATTTAAACCCTGTTAATTGGTAATGAACTCTATATGAGGGATTGAGAGTGTTGAATTGGTCGGGCTTGCCTAGCACTGTGTTGGGCGCCATCACGACTGGGTTCCGGTGATTTGGTTAGCTTCGGGGGATGATCTGTGACTTAGGAGTGTGGTCGGAATTGATTTTGGAGGTCCGGTGTAGAATTAGGATTGAATTGGCGAAGTTAGTATTTTGGCAAATTCCGGTTGAGAGGTGAGATTTTGATCCGAGGGTCGGAATGGAATTCCGAGAGTTGCTGTAGCTTCGTAAGGTGATTTTTGACGTGTGTGCAAAATTTCAGGTCATTCGGAGGTGTTTTGGTCGGGTTTTTGATCAAATGCGTAATTCGGAAGTTTTAGAAGAACTTAGGCTTGAATTCGATGTAATTTGATGGTTTTGGTGTTGTTTATTGTGTTTTGATGGTTGGAGCTAGTTTGAATGATGTGTTAGGATGGGTTGGCACTTATGGTTGAGGTCCCGGGGACCTCGGGGTGATTTCGGATGGTCATCGGGATGAATTTTGGAGTTAGGAGATTGTTGTGTATATCTGGTATCTGATATTTCCGCATCTGCGTAAAAGGAACCGCAGATGCGGTTGCGCAGGTGCGGGAGGAGGTTCACAGGTGCGAAAAATGGAAGCTTTGGTGTTTCCGCAATAACGGACAACCATCCGCAGAAGTGGGGTCCGCATATGTGGATATGGGACCGCAGAAGCGGTCGTTGGTCTAATGAAGATCCGCAGAAGCGGAGTCTTAGTCGCAGGAGTTGTAGCAGCAAATGCGGTAACGGGACCGCATATGCGAAAGTCTCTGTTATCAGAAGGGTTTTAAAGCTCATTTTATTCCGCGAGCTTAAGTCCATTTCCACCCTTTTTGATCGACCTTGAGAACCCTTGGACGGAATTCGAAGCCGATTTCGACTAGGTGTGATTGGAGGTGAGTTCCTTGGCCTAAATAAAGGAATTAATGGTAGAATTTACATTGACATTTGTGGGAATTCATCAAAAGAGGGTAAACCTAGGGCTTGGGAATTTGGTATTTCAAAGTGGAATTTGAGGGGTCAAATGGGCTCCGATTTTGGTAATTTTGATATGTATAGACTCGTGGCGAGATAAGGAATCCGGCGATGTTAATTTTTTGATTTTTCGAGAAGTGGGCCCGGGGCTCGGGTTTTGTCAACTTCGTGAATTTTAATGTTTTTCGAGTCTTTTTGATTGGGTTATATTCCCTTAGCCTATTGTAACGTATTCGTTGTAGTTTTGGCCAGATTTCGACGTGCGAGGAGGTTGATTTGGCGAGGCAAGGGCATAGCGAGCTAGGACTTTGNACTATTTCCTCATTGTTTTGACTTATTACTTGAACTCAGTCATACTGTTTCTCCACTATTTTACAACTCAGCCACTTTTACTCAATTTGAGTCTTAAATGATATTTTAAATGATAATTTGGGCTGAGAACTACTGTTTTACTAATGCCCTAGGGGCTTGTGATGCTATTCTGACTGAGTGAGGCCGAGGGCCAGATGTGAGGATACACTGAGTGATATGAGGCCGAGGGCCTGGATGTGAGAGTTATATATGGATCGGGCTGCATGCCGCAGCGATACTTATATGGATCGGGCTGCACACCGCAGCGGTATATATATATTGGATCGGACTGCACGCCGCAGTGATATAGCGCTTGGGCTGTAGGAGCCCCTCCGGAGTCTGCACCCCCACAGTGAGCGCGGGTACCCATACGGATCGGGCTGTACACCGCAGCGAGATATGGATCGGGCTGCACGCCGCAGCGAGCTATGGATCGGGCTGCACGCCGCAGCGATATGTGGATAGGGCTGCACGCCGCAGCGGTTACTACATGATACTGTTCCGAGAGTGATCTGAGAGAGAGAGCCCGAGGGGCTGAGAGTGTTTCTGAGAGTGAGCCCGAGGAGCTGGTACTGTGTTGAGATATTGCCCGAGGGGCGAACTTTTATGTGCGCATCTTGCATATTTATTTGCCTTTTTACCTGTTATACTGTGGTATTTGTGCCCGAGGGGCGGATTTTCCTGTGCTTATCAGCACTAACCGTTTTGAAATCGTTTTCGTAACTGTCGTAAAGATCATTTTCAAAAGAGCTTTAAACTGAGCCAAGATATTTCTAAAGATTTCACAGCCTTACTGTTTTCTCAAAGAATTGTACCCTGCTTCTATACTGCATGATGGTTTTCTTTACGTGATTTCTTACTGCTCAGTTATTATTTATTTTTATTACTCACTAAGTTGGAGTACTCACTTTACTCCCTGCACCTCACGTGCAGTTGCAGGTATTTATTCATCCGATAGCGGGTATTGACTGCATGGAGGCAGAGTTGTAGAGGTTTTAGCGAGGTGACTGCCAGCGTTCGCAGCACCACTGTTTTCCTATGTTATTCACTATTCCTATTCAGAGTATTTCTAGACTTGTAAAGTGGAATTACATTCTTATAGATGCTCGTGACTTGTGACACCCCGATTAGGGTTGTGTTGGGTTGTAATTACGTTAATTAATATCATTAAATCATATTCGAACTGTTATTGAACTGTTTAACTGCTTAAAAGTGGTGTTCTGAAATGGTCTGGCTGGCCTTGTCTTCACGAGAGGCGCCATCACGACTGGAGCGGGGTTTGGGTCGTAAAAGCTTAGTGTTTATTATACTTGTCATTAGTTTTTCTTTAAAATGGATGAGTTAATGGATTGTGCATTTATCTAATTGAGAGATTCTTGGATTATAGATTTTATTTTTTTAAGTTAATTGAGCGTATGCTTTATTATTGGTTCTAGTAATTTATATCCTATTCCACCCTTTTGATGATGACAAAAGGGGGAGAAAATAATGTGTACAAAAGGTAAAAAACTCAGGTAGAATGTATGGAGACAGGGGGAGAATAATTGAGGAATGCATAGAGTGAGGGGGAGTTCACACTTGATGTACTACATGCATTACGAGAGGAAGACTTCAGGGAAGTAACCAGTTTATCTAGCTTATCTAGCTTATCACTGTCTTTAATTAAGTCTTTGATTAAATTTTCTTCTTTTGTACTCAATGGTTTTCCATCATCAAAAAGGGGGAGATTGTTAGCTTCAAGGTTTTACGTATTAATTTTGATGATAACAAACCAATACAATTATTAATAAAAGAACATTTACTTGTGGTAATCTTATTTTTGTATAGGTTTATTCAAGAAAGAAGATGCTGGTAAAGATCCAAACAAATATGGAAAAAGAGATATCATGTGAAGAATTTATCAAGGAAGATTATTTTCAAAGATTTGATCTCCAAGCGTCACAGAAGGAATAATATTTGAAAGTGAAATTTCAAATATTGAATGACTTACTACAATATCAGAAGAAGAATCTACGGAAATTATGGATGGGAAGATTTTCAACATCTTGAAAGGATAGTTGCTAAAATCGTGGAGAAGATCTATTATCGTGTGGAAAGAAGATACTATATGGAAGAGTTACTACAAGACCAAGGAAGAATATATTTTTTACGGAAAGAAAATATATTATGGGTGTAGTATATTCTATATTATGGAAAGAGATTATTTTTCAAGATCAAGAAAGGAGTCAAAGATTTATTGAGATCTATCAGAAAGCAAATATTTTATTAAGAAAGATATTTTTACCAAGACAAGTATTACAAGGAATTGGCCAAGTCTTGCATTTAAGGAATGTTGCACAAAGAAGCTTATTATTCAAAATATTTACTACGGGATGAGATGGAAAGTACTATTCTTATGGAAATTCAATTATGGAAAGAAGCATGAGTTACTGGAATCAATCAAGAATTACTACAATCATGGAAAAGTAAATCATGAGAATTTTAATTAAATCATCATGACTATTCTCATGTAGATATTCATAAAGATTATATATTGCAGAGAATTATTAATCATAGATCTATTCAAAGAAAGAATTGATATTGGCATCATGATTGGAAATTCAAATTGTCCAATTCAAAAGGAAAGTTTGCATTAACAGAAGATATCCAAATCTGCCTTATAGAAGTCACGTGCATATCCACATATGAAGACTTGATGGCTTACAAAAAAAGAATCTTTTATACAAAAGACATTAAATGATATGTCCTTGATTAAATATTTTGCAGTATGTAAAGATTTCTTTAATGGATATTCGTTGTACTCAAAGGAAAGAGTAGTTATTCTTCAGCATCAGACTTAATCGAGACAAGGATTGTGATCATGTTCAAAAGGGCAAGAAGCAGTAAAGGAAAGTTGGAGCAGCAGCAAAGGAAGTCCTTTTCCAAAATTAGAAGACCACTGCAACAGCTAGAATATTCAACGACCAAGTATAAAAGAGAAGATACTTGCAACAACAAACTTACGCAGCCTTCTATACAATTGTCTATCCAACTACAAGTTCTTTATTCTACTCTTAACAAGCATTGTAATTCACTTTAGTAGATTTACTGTGTACACAAAAGAGAGAAGAGAGACAGAAAAATATTGGAGAGGCAGTGTGTCCGAGAGGTTGTGTCATTGTTCGTTTCTCTGGTGAGCGAGTGAAAACCAAAGGGTCGTTATTGGTAAGCGAGTGAAAATTAACCCTGTCAGCGCTGGTGGTGATCGCTGAAAATCACAAAGGCCGTACTCAATTCATTTACAAAGAGCTCTAAAAGACAACACTCTTGCAACCCAAGATGACTGGATTAGGATACCACATTGGTTCCGAACCAGTATAAAATTTCTGGTGTTATTTACTTTATCGCTCTCGTATTATATTATGTTCCTTTACTGTTTATTGTGATTAACACTTGTTTAAATCGAAAGGACTAACAGTTCTATGCAGGCTGTCTCCGCATAAGTCGACTAGGTCTGAAGAGTAGTCGACTAGAAATTTAAAAAGGCTACAATTCACCCCTCTAATACTTTCAATGTATCCACATTTGGGCTAATAAGTTACATCCACCACCGGAAATAAAGTATGAAAAACTGAATCTTATGAACTGAATGGCATACTTCGTATAGTTTAGGTAAGCCACTTAGAGAAATGGCAGAAATTTGTTATATGGACTGAATATTACTCTTCTTCAGTTCTAAATTAGGCTCATTTTCTCAGTATTCATGACTCGCTTTATTCTCTCTATCAAACTACCCATCTGCACAGATTACTTAGCAAACTAAATCATCAACAACAACAACAACATACCAAGTAATATCCCACACAGTGGGGTCTGGGGAGGGTAGTGTGTACACAGACCTTACCCTTACCTTGTGAGGATAGAGAGGCTGTTTCCAATAGACCCTCGGCTCCGGAAAGCATAATCACCATATTTATGAAAATATAGACATGAAGGGACGGTTCCATTTTTTGTGACACTCTTTTTTTACGATATTCTAAAAAGAATGATTTCTTTTCATAATTCAAAATAATTTAATTTTAAATATTTCATTTAACCCTTAATGACATGATTTTAAAACCACATACTCCCTCTGTTTTAAATTAGATTAGGTACTATCCTTTTTAGTCTGTTTAAAAATAAATGACATATTTCTAAATTTGGAAATAATTCAACTTTAAACTTTTCATTTACTTATTTACCCTTAATGATAAGCTTTTATAACCATACAAATGTCATGGGCCCAGAAAGCTTTTACCTCTTAAGCTTTTAAGATCACAAGTTTCAAAAGTCTTTTTTTTTCTTAAACTCCGTGTCGAATCAGACTATCTCATCTAAATTGAAACAGAAGGAGTAAATGCCATGCATGGCATGTTTTAACACCACAAGTTTCGAATTTCTTTTTCTTTCTTAAATTCCGTGCTCGGTTGAATGGTTTCTTGAAGAAAGTACGAGGCATAGAAAAAGTTGTCATTTTGACAAACTTCATTCAAATTACTTTTATTTTTTCCACAATTAATGTTCTATAGGACTCTTTGAGTAGAAAGAAATGTTATGTTTTGTAGAATTCGAAGAGTCCATTACTCACATGGCCACTCAACTATCCCAAATTATCTCCTAAAGTCACTTTACTTTTAATTTGTAACAACAAAGTCACTGAACTATGCATATTGCACTCAGAAGGTCACTCAACTAGATTTTTCAAATTTTGAATTGTCAAATACCTATTTTACCCTCTAAATTATAAACATTTATCTTCTTTTTATTTTTTTAAACTTTTTAATATTATGATTTCCCCTTTTATATTTATATTATGGACTTAAAACTCTTTCCGACAACACGAACTCTATCCAAAATTATGCTCAATTATATTATTATGTTTCTACCAACTTTCCGACGACACAAAGTTATATCACCGGAAAGCAAGGGGACTATCTGTATAGGGTAAAATATGCTATCTTAAGTCGTGCATGGAATATATATAATATAATTGGGTATATGTGATGACCCAAAAGGTCATCACTTGCTTTTAAATTAAATTCTGTATTTCCAAGGCCTTGAAAACCTCATTTAGAGTTACCTTGATTTGCGTGCGCTGTCCGGGCGCGTAGCCGGAAAGCTTAAATATGAAAATCTGTGAAAAATGATAAAATTTGGCTAATAAATGAATTAATTTGACTTCGGTCAACGCTTTGGGTAAACGGACCCGGACTCGTGATTTGACGGTCCCGGAGGGTCCGTAGGAAAATATGGGACTTGGGCGTATGACTGGAATCGAATTCCGATGTCCAAGCCCGAGAAATGAATTTTTAAAGAAAATTATTTTCTGAAATTGTTTAAAGGATTTTGAAATGAAATTTGATTAGAACATGTTGGTATCGGGCCCGTATTTTAGTTCCGGCGCCCGGTACAGGTCTTATATATGATTTAAGATGATACTGTGAAATTTGGTGAAAAACGGAATCCGTTTGACGTGATTCGGACTTAAAATGGAAAATTTGATGCTTTATGAAGTTTGAGAAAAATTCTTTGATTTTGAGGTTTAATTCGTTGTTTGAGAGGTTATTTTGGCGATTTGATTGCACGGATAAGTTCATATGATGTTTTTGGGGTAGTACGCATGTTTGGTTTGGAGCCTCGAGGGCTGGGGTGAGTTTCGGGTAGGTTCCGGGGTGTTTAAACTTAGAAAAATTCTGTTGTTGCACCAGTTCTGGTCTAACCGCACCTGCGGTTCTTGGGCCACAGATGCGGACTCGCAGGTGCGAGAAGTGCATCGCAGGTGCGGAATCCTTCGCAAATGCGGGTAAAGTTCCGCAGAAGCGGTTCCGCAGAAGCGGATTTACCCCTCGCAGATGCGGCCCCAGTGGGCCAAGTCATTTCCGCAGAAGCGACCTTTCTTCCGCACGTGCGGTTTCGCAGATGCGACCCACGAGCCGCAGATGTGGAAGTCGGGCAGTGTGTCTTTTAAAAACATAACTTGAGCGATTTTTCTTTTAAATTTTCACAAAAATAGAAGAACTAGGGCGATTTTCTTAAGAGATTTTCTTCCCAAATCACAAGTAAGTATTCATTAACTGATTTCTTTCAACTATCTAATGTTTTTCATCAACTTTTATCAATAATTCTAGGATTTTAATGGTAGAAAATTGGGGAATTGGGTAGAGTTAGGGCTTTTTAATTATTTGGGAATTTGACCTCGTTTTGGGGTCGGATTTCAAAATAAATGATATATTCGGGCTCGTGGGTGAATGGGTGATCGGGTTTTGGTCCGAACCTCGTGTTTTGACCAAGCGGGCCCGGGGTCAATTTTTGGGTTTTTGGGAAGAATGATTAAAAAGCTATAATTAAGCATTGGAATTGGATTGTTTAGCATTTATTGATGTTATTAAGTCGATTATGTATAGATACGATTGTGTTGGAGCCGAATTCGAAAGGAAAGACGGTGTTTGAGGATTGAGTTGGCCGTGAAAGTTCGAGGTAAGTGTCTGGTGTAACCTTAGCTTGAGGGATTAGGAGTTGTGTCCTATTTGCTAATTGCTTCTTGCTGAGTACGACGTATAGGCATGGTGACCAGTATCTATACGTTGGTGTCGAGCATGATCGTGAGTCTTGAATTGATAGTTGTTGTGTTTTTAAATTTTACTACGGATGTTTTAATTGATGATTCTCGATATTGAGCAAAGATTTAGTTTATTTTCGTGGATTTTATTTATGATTGACTGTTGGTACTAATTGAGCTGAGTAGGAGTTGAGTTAGGATTAGTTATAGCTGATTCACCCTTGCCGGGATGTTTGTCTTGATATTGTTGTTCCCTTGCCGGGAAGTTATTATATTGCTTTGTTCCCTTGCCGGAAAGTTATTATATTGCTTTGTTCCCTTGCCGAGAAGTTATTATATTGCTTTGTTCCCTTGCCGGGACTCCTTGTGCTTTTGTGTTGGCTTGTAAATGGGATCGGGTGGTACGCCTACCACGAGATATGATGAAATGGGATCGGGTGTTACGCCTACCCCGAGATATGATGAAATGGGATCGGGTGGTATGCCTACCACGAGATATGATGAAATGGGATCGGGTGGTACGCCTACCACGAGATGTAATAAAATGGGAGCGGGTGGTACGCCTACCACAAGATATGAGAAATGGGATCGAGTTGCACGCCTGCAACGAGATGTGGACCGAGAGTGAAATCTGCCTTTGTTTTTCATTATCCTTGTTAGAAGTTAAATTTTTGGTTTCCTGATAATTCTCTTGAGATTCTATTTTTATCTGTTATTCCCCGAAGCATTCCCCTTCCCAGCTTTAATTATTTGTTCTAGTTTATTTTTTCGCTGTATATATATATATATATATATATAACTGCACAGGTTTATGCGGAGTCTGGTCCTAGCCTCGTCACTACCTCGCCGGGTTTAGGCCAGGCACTTACACGCACATGGGGTCGGCCGTGCTAATGCTACACTCTGCACTCTGTACAGATACCGAGGTAGCACTGGGACAACAGCAGTAGCTCGGGAGCCAGCCTTCAGTCCACAAGATCCCGAGGTAGTCCTGCAGACGTCCGCGTCTCTTCTATCTACTATTATGTTATGTTATCATTTGTATCCAAGACAGATTGAGTTTCTTTCTTTCAGACATTTGTATGTAGTAATCGTAGATAGTCCGTGAATGTTGTGACACCGGTTTCCTGTTAGAGACATATGTTGGCTTTTCGTATCGATTTGGTATTATATTTGTCTACGTCTTCCGCTTAATTTTTCGCCTTTCGCTATTATTTTACTGTTTATCACCTGTTATTACTTGTAGTTAAAACTATTAAAAATGAAAAGGTTAAAGATTTCTAAATTTCGTGGCTTGCCTAGCTTCTACGAGTAGGCGCCATCACGACTCCCGAGGGTGGAAAATCCGGGTCGTGACAAGTTGGTATCAGAGCTCTAGGTTACATAGGTTCCACAATTCACGGACAAGATTAGTAGAGTCTGAAGGATCGGTACGGAGACGTCTGTATTTATCCCTCAGAGGCTACAGAGTTAGGAAAAATTTCACATTTGTTCCTTCTTGTCGTGCGGTTTGGTTTCTCAATGCCAATTGAATTTCTACTCTGTTCTTTCGCCGATGGTGAGAACACACGCTTCCTCATCTACCGATCAGCAGCCCGAGCCCCCAGCAGCAGCTCCCACGAGGGGCAGAGGGCGAGGCCGAGGTCGTGCTACGGGCCGAGGCAGGGGCAGAGCTCAGCCCAGGGCAACAGCACCCGTAGCGGAGCCTCGGGTTGACTTTGATGACGAGGTTCCGGCCCCAGCAGTTTCGGTGGGCCCGGTTCAGGTCCCAGAGGGGTTTATCGCTACCCCAGTTCATCAAGATGCTCTGGTCCGTCTAGTGGGCCTTATGGAGAGTGTCACCAGGGCAGGTTTACTTCCTGTAGCACCAGTCGTCTCTCAGGCTAGAGGAGGAGC